>NW_020455416.1:268099-315616 GCF_003342845.1 Nothoprocta perdicaria | reverse complement strand
TTTTTTTTTTTTTTTAAACTCTGCAACAGGCCTCTGGTGGTTACAGGTATTGATCGTCAGAAAGTAATCTGTTCAGGTTTGGGGGCATGCCAGACCGAATCCTGGAGTACATTCCTTCCTCTCCAAGGACACGGTGAGCCTTTTACATCGTCTACACCAGCTTGCTTGTCGCTTGTTTAGCATCTCTGTCATGACGGACTTCCCAGTGCGTGGGGAGCATATAATTAAATAGCCCCAAAATAAAAACAAAAACACACTGTTAATCTAGATTTTTTTTGCCTGTGCCAAAGGATTTTTTACTCTATTTTTTTAACCCTCATTTTTCTTCTATAATCATTATTTGATTCCCTCTGGCTGCCTGCTACTTATTTGTAGTAGTACCATTCATCCATTGAGACCTTTCCATCTGTCACACAGCTTTGCTTTCTCTCCCCAGAAGCTTTCTTCTCCTACTGTGCCATGTTTGATTTTTTGGGTTTAGCTGCATGTTTGTATGCTCTTTTTAGTATTTAAAAAAAGATGTTTCAGTATTCAGAACAAATACGCCAAGAAGAAGAAAAAAACAACAACAACACGAGAGAGGCTCAAATCTCACATTAAGCACAGAGCTAGATGAGGCATTCCTGTTCCTGTTGAATTAAGCAATAAACAAATATAGTCAATGCATAACTGTCTCTGCATAAGAGACAGATCCTGCTCTCTCTCTCTCTGAATAATTGTTGCTTTCCAATGTTTTTCCTGTTTTACTCTAGATTAATATATGTGAGCAAATATTGCATTCCCTGTACTTTGCAATATTGATAATAAAGAATATCTGAGAGAAACTGAGCAGACATGTGGCATAACCTTAGTTTTTTCTGTGAGCTGGATTGGGATATTTTCTATCTGCTATTCAAATCCACCTTGCAATTGATTCAAATATTCAGTCCTGTGTCTCAGGGAAGAGCTCATAAAATTGCACTCTTCCAAATATACATTTGGAGTCCCTCTTAATTGATTTTCTTTTCCCCTTCACTTCTCACTGTATCCTCTCGCGATCTTTGTTTCTAAAGCTCCTGCAAGTCTACTGTGCATCTTACAGTTAGTAAAAATGCTTATGATGTGTTCTGGAAAATCTTTTCTCGGGAGAAATACTTCATCATTAAAAAAAAAAAGAAACAAACAAACAAAGATTTATCCATCTATGTGGGAAGTATTTATAATCTCCAAGCATATAGAAAGCTATGTGAGTGTCCCAGTTTGAGTGTCAATCCCCACAATGATTCCTTTGCTATCAGCTATTTTGTTCTGAGAATGAACTGGGGGAAAAAATAAAAGTTTTAGCACAAGTGTATCTACAGATGTCTAAAAATGGATGTACTTTACAAAAAGAAAAAAAAAAGTTATCTGCAAAATGTTCCTCCTGCAAAAATAAGGGTCATTCAGAGCCAACTTCTATTTTACCTGAACTCTTCAGTATTTTGCAAAGGAAAATAAATGGTTTCTTCTCTGGTACAATTTCTTACAGAAAAATATTGGTAAAGTCTATGAATCATTCTGGTTTGCCAAAATGCTGCTATGTGCAGGCTGTACAATGTTTGAGTGATTTGTATTTCTGATTCCATTTAGTCGCAATTTCCAAGTTTATGAATGAGAAGAAAAAATCAGGATTGGGCAAGGGATAGAAGAGATAAATGTCTCCTTCAGTCCAATGTGACCACTGAACATTTTTTTATAATTCTTCTCAAGAATAAACAATTGAAAAATAAAAAGGACTTTTTCTTTTGCCTTCACTCTCCAAATAGGATCAGTTTATACTTGTGTCATTCATGTTTGTCTGGTCTGCTCAGAAAGACCTACTGTGGGAGAAACTCCACAGTGGCCCAGGGAATCCAGACCACTCTTTCATTATGTTTACTTTTTCTTGCAGAAATTTAACTCCATTACTTCCTATTTTTCCCAAAGTGGACTTGGCAAATACATTATTCTCTACCACACTTCAGTCTGTTCTCAAGTTCCTCCTTCCGTTTTCTTTAGTTTAAGGTTAAACATCCCCAGTTCTTTCAGGCTTTCCTCATGGGTCTGATAATTCACATTGCTCTCCAGCTGGTCCATGTCTCTCCAATGTGAGGACTGATAAATGTACACTAAGCTTCAACTGACACTTTCTGGGTTAAATAGAAAGATTATTTCATGTGTTTTGCAGATACTGCTAGTTTGGGGGCTGTTTTTAGCCACATCGTATTTCTTGACACCTGTCAATAGTGTAAGATTATATGAATTTTTTAGGTTTCTGCTGACTTTTTTTTGGTTAACGGGAAAGCAAATAGTAAATTAAGGTGTCAGTCATAGGAGCATGATGTAGGAAGCAAAGGCCTTACAACTTTGAAAATCCAAGTACAACCCACTTTGTGGATGTGTTAAGCAGAGCAAATGGCATGTCTAATATTCTGATGAGACCCATGATGCTAAAATCTGTGGGGTTCCCTACAAGGATAAGACTGTATCCACATACTTTAACTGTACAGTCAGGGGCTTAATGTGACTGACTTGCTAATAGACCTGCTCTGCAAGTGTTTTGCTCCATCTGTGTGAACTTAATAAAATGGAGAGGACTAAGGGTGAAGGGTGATTATTTCTTGACCTAAGGCAAGTGGAATTGATATCACTGGATGAAGCTATTTTACTGTGCACTAGGCTTATATACTTATGTCAAGGACAGAAAAAAAAAAAGTGAAGTCTGTATCCATAATACCGGAACTCATTTAATTTTTGTTTTTCTTCATACAGAACTTAACAATTCTAACATTTAAACTAATGTCTGAAAGTGACCCAAGATGACAGTGATCTTCAGGGAGAAGGCTGCATGTGAGAAAGACTGTGTCATCGAATCTTATTTCACATTTTTTTTTTTATTTTCAACGTGAGAAAGTTTTACTTTGAGTTATTTTTTTTCCATAGGAATATATATCATCCAATGAATATGGTACTAAATTGAAAATCTAACTCATTTTGTGGTGGACACTTCTTGTCTCTTTGTCCTACAATGAACCTGAGCGATTCTACCTACTGATAGAAGAAGAATTTGTTTTAAAGCTCTGCCTGATTTTCTCTTCCTTCCTCCCTCACACCATCTCTTTAAGACTTTAGAGCCATAGAGCAGAGTGCTTGTGTTAAGTGAATATATTTGACAGGAGTTAAATCTTTTGGGCATTGCAATAGGTTTTCCTCATCTTGGCATGTGAAGATCGAGAGTGTTCTTTGACACCAGCAGCAAAGGATGTGAGCACAGCAACTTTAAGGGCATCACAAGTGTCAGCATAAGGGAAAATCAGCAAAAGTAGACAGTGTTGAGGTAATTTTCCCACACTATGCCATGAATTTAGCCAACTCTTGCTCTTGTGAATTCTGAGCTGACAGAGTTTCCCTCTTTGTTGCTAAATATCGCATAAAGTGTTCTGTCAGCATCAAGAATTCTTCAATCCCCTTATGTAGTATAAATAAAAATATGCCCATGTTTGAAATTTGAGCATAAATGTTAAAAAAAGAAAAAAAGAACTCTTTTCAGCAGGCTAGGACTGCATTCTGGAAGTTCATTTTTAAGAACATCATGTAGTCAATGCTCTCATGAAGAGCTGAAGGCAAAAGATATGTAGGGCACAAGTACTAAAAATTGAAAATCTTACTCCCACTAAAATACATGGAATTTCTGCCATTTGCTGTAGATGTCAGTGGCAACAGCTTCCTGCTTTTTCATTTGTTTGTTTGTTTATTTTTACTTTCTACTTTGCTCATAATTTATTTTTAATAGCAACAAAAATAAGTAAATATATTTTACCAGAATGATTTCCAGAGTTAATATCTCAGATCTCCTATGCTATTAGAGTTACAGTTATTTACTTATGCTCCAAGTTTTATAGGGATGATTAGAGTCTGTTGTCGGGACAAATCCTCATTACAGTTAGGTTAGAGACTTCTGATCCCACTGCTTACAAGTACTTACAAATGTGGTTATTGCTCTGAGTTCTTCTGCACCCTGCTGTATTTTTGTTGAAATATTCCAGGGCGTAAGTGTTTGAAAAACTGGGCTCTCTTTTTATATGAAACATAAATATCAGACAAGAAAATGAAAGCTTTGAATCACCTAAGAGAGTTTCTGGTTTTCAACACCTAAACCTTGCTTTGAGGTTAAATATTTCTGCACCCGACCAGCTTTTCATGTCTGTATTTCTGGAGAAAGAGGACTAGATTAACATTTGTTTGCACAAAACAATTTCTTCAGTGTTTCTCACTCTATATCGAATTTCTAGTGGGTTTTGTACTCGAGGCCTTGCACATAGTCTAGATATGATATTGGTCATCAGCTGCATGTCATGGTTTTCTCTTTGAGAAGAAAACTTAATTTTTTTTTTTTTTTAAAGTAAATGGAAACTTCCTTGCATGCATATAAACATCTGAGACGGAGAAAAAGCTAAAAGCCACAAAGGGATGTGAAACATCATTTTCTGAAAGAAAATCCCCTGCTCCTCCCTGCTGCTTCATATCCAATATGTGTTTGTGAGTCAGAATTTAAGGCTGAGGAAGCTGGGCCTGTTCAGCCTGGAGAAGAGAAGGCTGAGGGGGGACCTGATCAGTGTCTATAAATACCTCAAGGGAGGGAACGTGGAGGGTGGGGTCGTCCTCTTTTCAGTGGTGGCCACTGACAAAACTAGAGGAAATGGCCATAAATCGAAACATCAAAGGTTCTGCAGGAACTTAAGGAAAAATTTCTTAACAGTGAGGGTGACAGCACTGGAACAGATTGCCTAGAGAAGTTGTGGAGTCTCCTTCTCTGGTAATCTTCCAAACCCACTTGGATGCAATCCTGTGGCACATGCTCTAGGTGACCCTGCTGAAGCAGGGGACTTGGACTAGATGATCTATAAAGATTCCTTCCAACCTTAAGGATTCTATGATTCTGCAATTCTATGATTGCTGTTTTTAATTTGCATGCTGAAGTTCACACCTGTCCTCTGTCCCTGTGCCTGCCCATGGGACTGATCAATGCCCAGGAAGATTGCTGTCCTTCAGAGTCTGCCACTGCTTGCTTGAGCAAGATGGGAAAGCTTGACTTGGGCACCAACATGTCCTCAGTAAATCAGCTGACTTCCTTGGGAGCTCCAAGGACATTTCCAGAGGTATTTGTGAAAAGTATTGATTGAAAAGTGTCAAGAAGACCTTGACCTTACTCAAAGCAGGAAAAAATAGTGTTGGGAATGACTTTTATCCAGTACAGGAAGAAGCTGCTTAGCTTATTTTCCCCAGGTGCCTGAATATTAGTCTTCGATACTTGGATTTATCAGAATAAAGAATGTTTTCATATAATGAAATAGGGATGCCCTATCTCTCTCCTCCTTTTTGGCTGATGCTGTTTTGCATCCCTTCTACAGATAAGTTCACTTCAAATCAAAATGACAGATAGCATCTTTCCATTTAGGTGATACTTCTTTCAAGTAAAAAAAAAAAAAAAAAAGTTTTCTTGAAATATCTTGCCATCCTGTTGATCTGCAACATAAAACATATGATTTTTCACAGTATTGTAGTTGGAAAAATGGAGTGACATGGTTTTTATTGTGTAGACTGATTAAGGAAAGAACCATAAAACGTAGTCTAGAAAAGCCTCATTTCCTGAAAGGTACATTTTTTTTCTCCATATCATAAATATCATCAACTCTTATAGGTAAATAAAATGGAGCTATTACCAAGGTCTTGTACAATGCTCAGTATCTTTTAATGATAATCCAGGCTTAAATCTTTATTTAAGCTACAATAGATTGAGTAATTTCATCCTAATTGGTAAGCCTTTTATTTGTTTTTACTTTCAGATTTTTTTTTAAGCAAGTTAAATACACAGAATAAAAAATGAGCTGCAAGCATACAAGACTAACAATGATTAACATGACTCTTACATTGCTTCTGAGTTGCTTTCTGCATGAAAATGTCAATAGAGGAGTCTGAGCAGATTGGACCTAAGCAGTACATTAACATGGGATGTGTGGAAAATCATGAACCATATTGTGGTCTTTATCTTATGGTAAATTGTTGATGATTTTTCTGACAAATAAAAGTGATAGCCCAGGCTTCCCTGCTTTTAGTGCAATCAGTTTTGAGACTGTGTTTTCAGGTTCGGGTTCTCCTTCCTCCCTTGTTGTTTTTTATTTTTGGTCACTCGTGAAAGTGTAACTAGGTTTTCTGGGAAAATACCTCACCCAGTGCTTACCCATGTCTTTCCTTGAAGGATTTCTTTTGTCTGTCTCCATTACACCCGTGTGCAGTGACACAATGTTTCTGCACAGTAGGAGCTTGCAATCTCTGAAGAGGATTTCCAGCATTGCTTTTTAGACTGAAATCATTACAATCTTCCATAGCTACTTGGATTTGAAAAACTAGCACATTATTATTCTCAGGACTGTCTGGGTGTAAAAAGAGGCTATTTTCTTGCCTTCTTTTATTTTTATTTTATATTTATTTTTTTTCCTGGTCCCTGGGTGCACATTGCCCTTACACCTAACTTCAGTTTGTTTGGATCTCAGTCACAGCTCCAATTCAGATATCTTATTCTGTTTGTGCTTTTATTTTATGCAGGATTTTACATTGTAACAAGAATTTGCTGACAGAGAGATATATCTTTTGGACATACTTAATGCTTCTGAGTTGCACATCCTTCTTTTTTGTGTGTGTAATTATTATTGCTATTATTATAATCAACATAGTGCAACATATTGTACAGTGTGTTACTATAAATATTATGATGTGCAATTTAACAGATGTTTGATAAGATGTATATAATATTTTTAATTGCCAATAAGTTTCCTAGTTTCATAGGGTCTTCACATCAACTAATCTGATATTCCATAAATCACTAAACTGTGTCGTTTATACCAGTACAATCGCATCCCAAGCTAGTGAGCTAGACTGATTCCTCAAGGGACAAAACTTCTGCTTCCACCACTGAGAGGAGAGATCTGGATGGTACCAGTGCCTGAAGGCTTTGTAGTGAGTGGGAGTTGATTAGGTAAGATATACCCAGGTGACCCTAACTGTGCTCTGTGGCCCATATTGCAGACAAAAACAGCTCCAGACTCCTGATGAACTGAGCAGAAGGGAAATTCCATTCTGGTCCTAACTGTGGTGCATGTTCAACCCTGGACATCTGAACAAGTTTTGGTCAGGCTTCTACAAAACTCAAATGAATTAGAACGACAGAGCACTGCAATATCAAAGACATATTTGTTTCATGCTTGTCATCTTTATTTAATAAATATCACACTTTTTCACACTTTTTTTTTTCCTTTTTATAGATTAAAGGCTATAACTCCAAAAGACTTTAGAAAGAGTCACACTGTAGACACTTATAATTTTCAAAATGGAAAATTCGATTTGTGGATTGTTCCAGCTGTTCCAGCAAGGCAAACACAGATGTAGACCATGTATACTGTCTTTAATGATCCAGTGATACACAAAGTGCTTTTCTCTTACAAGAATAATCTCTGACATTCAATGGAATGGTCACTGCTACTGGAATGATGACATAAGGGAAGCTGTGCCTATTTTCAGGGACAATTTCCCACCCCCAATTCTAGGAAGTCATATTAATGAGAAAGTGAGGGTCTTGCAGTCTTGTCTTGTCTCCTCTCCAACAAACCATTGTGGGTGACAGGGCACTAGAAAAACTATGAAACAGAGAGTGTCTCTGGGCAAGAATTGCAGAACCTTTCCCCAGTTCGGCCGAACTCTCTACAGCCTCTTTCCTAGATGAGAATAAGGGAAGTGAACCAAGCATAGATCAAACTTAATAGCTGAGAATTGCCTGCTTTGGGCATTTCTATATTTCTCAATGGCAGTAACAACTCTGCAAGAGGTATTTCAGACACTCTTTTTGTTTGACCAGAGATAATGCAATCTTTCACAAGTCTGGTAGTGGTGCTATATACAGATGTTCTGGAGCAAGCTGCAAAATGTCTTTGGAGTAATTCCTCTGAATAGATGTGGGAAATAAATAACTGCGGGAAAAGCTTCCTTGCTTTAATAATCTGGAATTATTTTATTTTGATGGGACATTTAGATGGGACTCAAATAAAAGGAAAATGAGACAATTCAGCCAAAAGATCCTTAAAACAACTAAGCATCCTCTGATGCTTTTGTTGCTGTTGCATGATATGAAATGTATTGGTATAAGGAGCTATTTTGTTGGTATACATCAGTTTATTCCTTGAAAAACGTAGTTGCATCTTGAGCAAAAAGTGAATAAAATGATTTATTTCCTTTATCATCTTTTGAATGACTCGCCTCTTCCTACACAAGCAAAAACTAATAGATACTGTATTTTCCATGAAAATGGCAGAGCTGAGTTTTGCTCTCTTTTCCTCGGAATAAAGGTGTATGTTGCATATTTTGACACGTAGCTTATTGTGTTCGTGCATTTTTTTTAAAGCATCAGTGTTACCTTCCCTGTCTGCACTCAGTTTGTACTGTGAAAGTGTTTACCTAATGTATCTGAACTTTGAAGTACAGAGGAACAACTGGTTTTGCCAGGCACTGTGTTGAGCCACACCAGATTAATTGCAAAGCCAATAGTGCTGATCCCATAGTTTAGTACAATTAAACATGTGTAAGACTACTTTAAGGAGGCCTTTTAAAGATGGATCATAACTGTCTAACGTGTTCTGAAATTAGCACAGAAGAGGTGTCACAGAGTATAAGCTATTATTGGCATTTCAGTACTCAACCAGACTTTAAAAAATGTAAACACTATCTCGAATCTAAGCCCTTGTCCATTTTATCGTCTGTTCTGTGACTGGACAATGTAACAATGTATAGTAAAATATGTGCAATGTTTTTTCCCCAAAATCTTGTAGTTACTAAGTATTAACCTGCTGGGCTCACTGGGACTCTAAGGAACCCGGACAGAGAAACAAGCTACTGCTGAAAACAACACAGTGATCAATATCTTGTATTACTGTAGAAATCCTTTGGGGCTTAAAACCTTATTTTCTTGTGTTTAGCAGGGAGCCCTGGAGAGTAACAGAGAGGGTGAATCACAGCAGTTGTAGCAAATATTGTGTTCCAACAAAAAGTGGTCCTGGGCTTCACGGATTCAAGGATCCTTTTTACGGCTAGAAGTGACTGTTGGAGAGTCTTGTCAGGTACCCTCTTTAGCATAGGACATAGGACATCCTTCCTTCCCTATTCGCACTCTGGCAGATGTTTTGCTGGTGAATTGTCTTTGCTGTTATAAATGTGGGGATGATCTTATTTTTCTGTTTGTTTGTCTTTAAATAGTCAGATCTCACAATGCTGTTTTAAGACTGAAGAAAAGTTTGTAATAAAATTTGTCATTTCTGTTTGTTTTAGATTTTTGTGTGTTTTATTTTTCCCTTAGTATCTCTAACTCTGCCTTGGTCAGAACAGACTTTCTTACAGCCTAAAATAAAAGGTATGAGTTCCAAAAAGTTGCAATTTCTCATAGGCCTTCCTAAATTCAGACATAATATTAAATTATCCAGCTTTAACTGTTCTTATTCCAAGTATTTGAGAAGTGCGCAGTACATTTAAAGAGCTTTTAAATAATAATAACTTCACTAAATCAAGAACAAAGAGGAATTTACTCTTGCACAAAAAATATTTTTTTAACAAACGTGTTCTCCCTTTTAATACTTAATTTTAGACTGCTACTCGGCAAAATAAGGTAAATGCAGCAAATGAAAGAGTCCTACATTCCTCCATTATGCCTAGTTCTACAGCTCAATGAGTACATGAGAAAAAGACATATTATGAACACCCACATTTAAGGCCTAATCTAATTCTCCTTGCAATCAGAGGGGTTGTTCCATTAACTGCACCAGGGGTTAGATCAAGACTTTGCTGAACAGTAGGACTGTTCTTTTCAAAGATGACATATTTAAATATGAAAAGTAATGAAGTAAGCATGGCAAATTGTAGTTTAGTTGGAATCTAATTTTCATAGCTTTTTTTAAAATTAGAGATAGGTATCTCTATTGTAAGTAGGGAAACATATAAAGTAAAGCACAGGTAAAGAAGATGGCTGCATAAATTAAATCGCATCTGCTGAAGTTATTAACATCACAAAGCTCCACGTTAGAGCTAAAATTCTGACCTTACCGAAGTCAAAGAGATCTGTTGCCTTTGGCGAGGTAAGATTTTCCTCTTGATTTGAATTAGGTAAATTCTTTCCCAGCTTTTCTTTTACTATATTTGAGAGCCTAAATGTAGCTGAAAATATAAACCTGAGATAGAAAAATGACCTGTTATCATTGATGGGAGACAAAGCAAAATAAGTGGGAAAAACAATACACTTTGGGCAAACACAATGTTGAAAGACACTGAAATCTGGACTCAACTTGATTATGTGTGAGCACGTGCAAGGACTGTGTCATCTCAGACATGCAAGAATATTCTCACAACCTTTAAAATGCATCATATTCAAGGATGCACTGGCATATAGTGGGAAGGGGGGAAAAATCTCCTTCAGATTACTCTCTAATTTATTCTCAAGTTATATGAGACTGAGAAAGACCGCTGTCTATCAGTATGACACAACTGCAAACAGTGTTAGCTGGCGTGTTGTAGTTGTGACAGTTCTAGGTAAATCCCAGTGTGGATTTTTGTACTGCTGGAGAGGAATGTGATTTTATCATACTCATTTCTGTATGGATTTCACCGAGGCTTTGAGGGCTATAAACTAGTACAGGAGGAAATCTTCAATTCTGAGAATCAAATATTTCTGAGCAGCTGTCCTCTATAGAAGGAAATAGCTCACAAAGCCTTGTCTGGACTTTATTCATCCTGAGGAATTATCAGTGTTTTTTTCAACTTGTCAATTTAAATGGAAGACAAGATATTTAGAGTAGGTATACTGGAAAGAAAAAATGTGACCTTAATGTTGTTTCATTCTTCCTTGTGTGCTAGGTAGGAAGGAGGAAGCAAAACCTAACAGGCTACTTCATCTTTGCAGTCAGTATGTCGAGAATATTTCTAAATAGCTGATACCTTTGGTTTCAGAAGTACGGATAATTTTTCCAGTATATCACCATTAATGCATCTGTTTATCTCACTTTATCATAACTTGGAATATGAAGTAACTTATAATAATTGCACTTTTAGCTTAATACTGCAGAATCCATTATTTCAAGAGTGGAATCTCATGCTACCTCCACACCCAGCCAGCTCTATGTAAGTGCTTTGAATGACAGATCAAGAGAAAGTGGGCCTGAATACATAATTACCCTAACGCACAGTTAATATTTGTTGACAAAGCTATGGGTGCACAATTAAGAAAACATACCTGATAAAACATTTCTTTTTAAATAGATGAGAATGAATTGTAGCTAGTTACAAAGGCTTGTGAACTTCCCTTCTCTTCCTGAATGTCATTGCTTCAGATTGTCTTGGCAGCCTCATGTATAGTGTTTGCTTCATGCATAATGATTTCCCTTTCCTCCCCTCTTCCTTGAACAGTTTTGCCTTTTCAACTAGTTACTGTTACCACCATTTAATAAGAAGGCTTTCCTTGGCTTTCTAATCGAAAACTTCCTTTTATCTTTCTTCATAAAAGAATTGAAATGGCTTCTCTCAGGTTTCTGTAGCCTCTGGGGAGATAAGGACCCTGCGGTTAACAGGATGAGAGATTTTTGTTTAGAAATTTTTATTTAGACAATGAAAAATGACCTCTGTAAACTCAAAGCTATCTTATTTTGGGGCTTTAGGCTTCTGGCAGATAAATCAATTGGGCCCTTGGGACAGCACAGGAAAAACCTTTGCAGTAACTATGTCAGGACAACGCAATAGATTTGTTGTGAGGATGCAGTTGTGTTGAAGGTAGAATGCACTTAAAAATAAATATCATTTTATTTTCTATAAAATATTCAAGATTTGGATAGTATGCTTTTCAGCTGCCACAAATAAATATTTTTTGTGTGATATAAACTTGAGAAAAGGCCTGATTTCTTCTGGGCAGAGGATAGTGAAGGCAGGGGAAGTGCAGGCATAGAAAGGCATGATGCTTTAACAATTAAACATTTGACTTTAAATTAAAGCATCTGCTTAGATTTCATTTTCTTCATTGCTCTTTTAAACCAAGCTCATTTTTCAGGGATAGGAAAGCCTTGCCACTGAATACAAGGGCTTAATGTAGTTCTTTTTTTTTTTTTTTTTAATGATTTAATTATTGCCTAGCTAAGGCTGTGGCTTCAGGAGAGTCTCACAACAGCTTTCACACCTATGTGTAACCCTAAAGAACTTCTCAGATCTTCACAGCATGAACTTGCACTACATATTTGCTCTGAAGAACAAGCCTAGCATTTTGCTGTGTGCTCTCTACCTGTTTCATGCAGAGTGCAGTTACAGAGTGAAAAGTTATGCAGACATAAATTGCAAATTTGACAAGGAAGCAAATGAGGAGACAGATGCTTAACTAAAATGTATTGATGTGCAATTGTCAGTGAGTCGGTGGGTGTTGAATAACACAGTGAAAATGCATCAATGAGGACTTATTTAATCTAAAATAAAAACTAACATAAATACATTTTGAGAAGGTGATGCAAACTAATAAAGAGCAAATAAGCACGGGCTAAGCTATTGCCACTCCACTGCATGCTGACATTTGCTTAAAACCTCCCAGCAGTGGATTCTCAGGCTGCCTGAGAGAAGCAAAGGCAGTTGATCGAAGTGTCTTGTGGCTCCAGCTTCATGTTAGGAGGCAACAGAGCTGTTCTAGCTGCAAACTCTGTGATTTGCTTGGTAGTGCTAAATGCCACAAAGCTCTGTAGTACTATTACATGATAAAGAAAGACATGGCTCAAGAAGAGAATGATTGTGCAAGTCTGCACTTTCAGTGCTACATTGATTGCTAGCTAACACTGCTCTTTCATTTGCTAGAAGTTGTTTATATTCAAAAGAACCCACATTCGTTTTATTTCCCTCCACATTTCTTCACTTTTTCACATTTTTTTTTCTTAAAGGACCAAGATAGCTTCAGATAAAAGTCTAAGAAATTAACCTAAGTATGATTTTACACCACAATTTGACTCTTTAGCTCTTTAGTCCCCTGAAGGTTTTTTTAGAACATAGAATTAGACACAAAGCATCACTCACTTGCACTCAGCAATGCTCTTTGAATTCACCAGCAACACTATCTTAATTTGGTATTTGATAAGATATCTTCTATATCTTAATTTCTCTAGGGTATTAAGATACATGCTTATAAATTAAATGTGAAATAATTTATTAAAACTATAACAATCAGCAAAACTGAAAGACACATTCAGAGGTATTTACTGTAAAACAATAAGCATGATCTCTTTGCACTGAAGTAAACTGATTCAAAGCAAAGCCCTTGAAAAAAACTAGTCCCTGGAGATATTTCTGAAAAGGTCATTTATAGATCTTTAAATACAAATGTTCCAATTATCGATACCCCAATTTTCTCTTTGCTGCTATGGGAGGAAGAAAAAGCTCTTCAGAGAGTGCTCCCATGTCTCTCAGATTTGCTAATGTTAACATTGAGATGCATGCAAAGGGTACAATTTCAAACATAAATATTTTTAGAAAGCTTGGCAACGCAGTTAAAGGCAGCCAAAAGATATTAATTATGATCAGACCAGCTGATCATCACGCAAGTTTACTTGTGAGATGGAGATATTTTAACAACTATTTCTCAAACTTTGGGAGTTTTGACTCTATACTTATTTTCAGCTTAAGAACTCAAGGGCAAAAGCTTCCCCTTTCTGCTGTTTAAATATACATTTATTAAATCAAAGAATTGGTTTTGGTCACTTTGCATTCAGGAGACTCCATTTTGAACCTAACAGACTTCTCTTTTTTTTTTTTTCTGATAGGTGAACTTCAGTTCACTTGATCTTGAGGCATGTTATGAACATTAAAGCATTTAACCTTGAAGTCTTGTACTGCAGACAGTGTGGTTCAATTTGCAGCGCAGTGGCTTCTTCAGTAAGCAAGGCTTCTTGAGACACACTGGGCTTGTGTGCAGCTTGAGCCTGGTTTCCATGCTGGGGTTATGTCATAGGGAATGGAGTTAGACTCTCCTCAAATAAGAGGTTAACTGGATAATCAAATCCATGGCTAGATAAGAAGGCAAAGTAGGACAGAGCGCTGAGATCCCCGGTGCTGCCACACTGGCACCATGAGCACTTTGAGCTCCATGCAAAGGGAGCATGCAGCTTCCCACTGCTGCTCTTCTACTGAGACTTTATTTTTTAAAGTCCTTATGTATTGGAGACCAAGTGCACAGAGTTTGAGTCATTTAACTCCATCTTGCCAGAGGAAGTCTCTGTCCTTATTCCTTAGTTCCAGGAGAATCGGTTGATGTGCTAAAGCTAAAAGCCAGCATCTGAACAATCACATTAGACTAAATGGATGTTAAGGAAGTTTGGACTCAATTGTATCTTGGTGCAGCACAAGAAGATAGTGGGAGTTCACACTAGTTTCTTTTCCACTGGACCTTCTTGTTAGCACATCCAGTTTAATACCTCTGATCATCAAAGGGTTATTGATGAATGTTGGTTTAAACAAGAACAAACTTCCAGACATAAGCTTGAGTCATTTGTTTCTGAGTTTTGAACTAAGAACTAAAGAAGATTTGGTATTTTGCTTCCCCTTCCCAGAAAATTTGGTGTTGCCTAACTTTAATAGCTGCTGAGAAATGCTTTCCACGGCCTCTTTGTCCTAAAAATAAAAGCCCAGAGTGGACTGTAATGTGTAAAGCAGCAAATAATTTCATTTCTAGATCTTTCTATATAAAGAATGTGTGCTGCAATAGAAAAGCGAGAATTTGTCTATGTGAACATTTGACTTTCTCATGAAACCTCAGATTTGTCTGAACTGGGCCCTCATGCTGGTTCATGTCCACATAACTCATCCTTTACAGTCGTAGACTGATGTGACACAGGGTAATAGAAAGTGATGCATTGCCTGAATTTAAAGGAACACGGACTATTTCAGGATCTGCTGTGCAGTATGAGATCTGTATCAGATTTGAAACAAAGCTAACCAAGCAGACAGAGCAGTAAGATATCTATAGCATCCATTAATCAGTATATACTATGCTGTTGCTATTTTTTTTTCCCGTTGGTGTTCTTTCTCTGTGTGTTTGCCATCTAATTTTTATCTTGGTGCATTTTAAAGCTACGACAAATATACAAGTCTACTCCAGTAGCCATTTACAGTTCTTTTCTCCTCTCTGTTCTTTTACAATTCTTTTCTGCTCTCTTATTTCAATTTAAAGAATCAAAGTTCTTTAATCCCAAATTCCCACTGGAGATATATATCATTAATATGCCTAAAGATCTATTCTATAACTGTAAAAAATCAGCATTATTATTTGTAATCTAAATATTATTTTTGCATGTGTGCGCGTATACTTTCATGTGTTTACCCTGAAGTGACACAATCTAAATTCTGTGGTACCCCCAACAAATATTCCTGCAAATATGACATTACGATTAATTATAGAAAATGATGAAATTTACTCAGTTCTGATTCGATATTAATAAGCTCTTTGGAATCCTAGACTGAATTTCTCCCAGAATCAACATAGCTCTTTGTTGTTGAAAGGTCCATGCACTTCACTGGAATATTTGTTTAGACGAGATCTTAACAACGGAGGTTCTTTGTAATGCACATGCTTGCTGAGGAGCGGAAGACACACTTTATGTGAGGAAAAGGTTCTGCCCTAGTGTCCTCAGTCTTTCTCTATGGATCATATTCAAGAGAAAAGGTATGCGCTTCAGACACACATTATTTATCTTCAGAAAGAATGGTGAGCAACACTTGAATCCTAAACACTCATGTTCAACAGCTAACAACTTTAGCTTTGCATCAGCTTATTCTTTATTTCTGATACATCCAAGTGCATTTGTGTTATATCCATATATTATGAATCTCAATAGAAAGACCTTCTTCACTGCTGATGACCTCTTTGCAGAGTATCTCAGCAAACTATATGCCTCACAAGTTCAGCATTCTGAAACATATAAGTAGCGCTTCTCTAGGTCTTACTTTGACTTTGTTTAACTTGTAAATCTCTTGATAGAAATACCATGGAGGAAAAGGCATTTGTTCTAACAAGAAATACAGTACTACAAAAAGCCCTTCAAAATATTTCTTTTTTAAAAAAAAGCTTTTGCCCGTACAATACTCCTTTCTGCTATTAGAAATTTCACAGTCTGTCTCCTCACAGTTCTATTACCTGCCATCATTTTGGTATGCTATTTATTTTAAAAGAGATTTCTATAGGAAAGATGTTTTTTGCAGGAACAATCTTCACATGGTGCTTCTACCAATGGACTATTCAAGACGGCCAAAGATCAAATGTGAACCAGGGGATCATCAGCATAGGTTGTTTGAAAGAACAGAACCTTTTCAGTTTAGCCAAAATGCTCTGTAGTGGAGTCATTGCATATTAAGAAAAAAATCTTTCAGCTGAGATCACTGTAACAGAGATAATACTGTTCTTATACTTAACAGAAATTATATATTTGCCAAACGGGAAAATAGGCTGTACATTTTTTAAAAGTCTTCCAGAGCAGTGGATTTCATATTACCTTAAAAAATAATGCTGTTTTCTCAGTGATATTTCTGTGACATTGTGTATGATATGAAGTTTTAAAGCCAGACACACCTTCTAGCAATGAGAACTTCAGAAGTAAACCCTGCTGGAACCATCTGAACTGCTTCAAAAAGAGCATCCTCCTCTCAGGGATCTGCTGTTTTTCCCAGGTTTTAAATTCTAACCTGGTAAATAGCAGCAACAGGGGCCTTTCCCCCCAACTATTTTGGAGAACCCCACAGATATGAATATCTTCAAAGGAGGATCTGTTAAAAAATGCAACAGTCTTCAAAGGGGAAACACCACCCTCAGCAATCCGAAGTTCTTTAAAGTGGGAGCCCACCAGCACTATGAATTCTCCAAGGACTAACTCCCAGAGCACTGTGAAAATTTGTAAGAGAACAAGCCCTCTCTCCCTAATACCCAGTAGGCTATTATTTTGCTTTAAAAGGACTCTTATATGTGTACATTTATAATTACAGAAAGGGTCTTATTTAACCAGAGCCCTGTAGAACTCTCCTCTTCTTTTTTTTAAGCAAATATTGATAAAAAGAAAAGAATGTCAGAGGAAAACAATTTGATTTTGCTATTTTCCCTTTTTTTTCTTCTGTTGTTTGTAGCAGATCTCAATATAACATACCTACAACACTTGACTGATGTAGCTCTTTTGATCCGTGGAACTCCAAGTATTTTCTAAGGATTGTCAAGAAATATTCTGTGAGCACCATTATCCATTTATACTGCTGGCTAACTGGGAGTCCATGTACTCTGTCAGAAAAAACATTTATTGCTTCTGTGCCATTGCTAGGTATGTTCCTTCAAAAGATGCTTTTTTTTTTTTTCCACTGGTAAACACTTGAATGTTTGCTTCCATCTGTCCTGGCACTTTGTTGGATAAGAATAGTTGATGTTGTTATTAAAGAAGTTGTCAGTTGTCAGATTTACTGGCTCACCATGTCGTGGCTGCCCAGACAATTTGGGCAACAAGGCCAGCTGCCCCGCAGGCTGCGAGGGCTGGCAGAGGGCTGGTTTGCTTGGCTGGTTGCCTGGTCTGGAAAATGCAGGTATCAAAGCCAGTACCTGAGAGTATTTCTCAATTCCAAATCAGGTCTTACCTCAAATTTTTAACCATTCAGAAAAGAGTACTTGCAAACCTCAAGGATGCTGAACATATAACCCGAACACAAAGATTTATTAGTAAAATGTCTGCTGTGCTGAAAAGGTGATAGGACTCATTTAATATTACCTTTAGGAGGAAAATATAATTCTGCATTTGTGTATTTATTGGCTTTTCTTCTTTTACAATGCCATATGATTTATGAGGTTCTAATTCTACTGTGAAATCGGAACCTTTAATATCTTACGTTTAGTGAGGTTTGATGGTTTGATTTCCTCCTTTGACACTGATCCAAACATGTGCCAAGATTATGATGCCTGATAGTGGCTTCATCTTCCACTGTAGCAAGGGAAAAAGATTCTTCAGCAGCAAGTGACAAATATCTTTACAGCTCTTTAATGATAGTATAGTCTGATTTTTTTACTGCAAATAACATCTCCTTTTTGAAAGTTATTCAGATATGGGTGATATTTTGGTCTGATACCAATATGCACATTTATCCCATTCAGTAGACTAACTGTATTTTGCTGTGAAGCCCTAATAATTTCAGTACTGTGTATATCCAGCAGCACCATTGGGTAAATTCACTTTCCACAGATCACAGAATCATAGGATGCTCAAGGTTAGAAGGGACCTCTAGAGATCATTTAGTCCAACCTTCCCACTCCAGCAGGGACACCCAGAGCATGGGGCACAGGGCAGCATCCAGGCGGGTTTGGAAGACCTCCAGAGAAGGAGACTCCACAACCTCCCTGGGCAGCCAGGGCTCTGTCACCCTCACAGTGAAGAAGTTCCTCCTCACATGGAGACGGAACTGCCTGGGTTTCAACTTGTACCCATTGCCCCTTGTCTTGTCACTGGCCACCACTGAGAAGAGTTTGGCCCCTTCTTCCCTACATTCACCCGTCATGAACTTACACATGTTAATAATATCCTCTCTCAGACTTCTCTTCTCCAAGCTAAGCAGGCCCAACTCACTCAGTCTTTCCTCATACAATAGACACTCCACTCTCTTAATCATCTCGGTTGCTCTCCCCTGGACCCTCTTGAGAAGCTCCACGTCCCTCTTATACTGGGGAGCCCAGAACTGCCCCCAATATTCCAGGTGCGGCCCCACCAGAGCTGAGTAGAGGGGCAGGATCCCCTCCCTCCACCTGCTGGCAACATCCTCCTGATGCAGGCCAGGATCCCACTGACCTTCTTGGCCACGAGGGCACACTGATGACTCATGGTTAACTTAGTGTCAACCAGGACTCCCAGGTCCCTCTCCGTGGAGCTGCTTTCCAGCAGGTCAACCCCTAATCTGTACTGATGTCTGGGGTTATTCCTCCCCAGGTGCAGGACTCTGCACTTGTCCTTATTGAACCTCATGAGGTTCCTCTCTGCCCAACTCTCCAGCCTGCCCAGGTCCCTCTGGAGTGTCAGCCACTCCACCCAGCTTGGTGTTGTCCGCAAACTTGCTCAGGGTGCCCTCTGTGCCCTTGTCCAGGTCATTGATGAACAAGTTGAACAGCACCGGGCCCAGTACTGACCCCTGGGGGACACCACTGGCCATGATGAGAAGAAGCAAACAGACAAGTCAAAGGACAATTTGATAGCCCTTGGCAGGCTACAATGCGTGTTTCACTAGTTGGAAGAAATTCTATCTGTTATGAGATCCAACATTCAGGCCTTCCACCAAGGTATGACAACCTTTCTCTAACATTTTCCTAGTATTAGGTCAGGTAATTTGGTAATTAGGTCAGGTATATTTATCAAGGAATTTGATAAAAAAAAAAAAAAGAAAAAAAAATAGTCAACCCCATGGATGAGTTCAGGCATCAGAAATAGGGATGTAGACAGATGTTGTAGCTAGTGTTACTGCCCTGAGAAATTAGGTTTCAGATGTGAAATATAAGAAAAAGGGAATTATTAGTAGTAACATATGTGAATCTACCCTCCCTTAAGCAACAAAGTTCAAATTGCTTGCTGACAACCTTTAGTCTTTGGATCCTGATGAAGTGAAGCTTCTACCCAAAATACAGAATATGAACACAGAATTTAAAAATATAGTAAGAAAGAATATAGCAAAAATGCAATTATGTTGCATTCAATGGAGTTTCATCAGAGATAAACTTGATCTGATTATTCATAGGATGTGAGAAGAATTTTTTCCCGGTGAATCTGCATCTTCCTATCACAAAGCTACTGGCAGAGGAGACTGGACCAGAAAAGGGCAGTAATATCTGTATTTTCCTAGTGAGGTGTTAACTGCTTATATTGCAGCAGCTTTAAACAATAGCTGTGAACTGAGGAGAATTTCTCAGTTTTGAGAAAGGAGTCATCACCTTTAAAAAATTAAATAAATTAAATATCTGAGACATACTCTAATGTTCAAGCTCAAAAGGAAAATAAGAAGACTCCAAGATTCCTGAATCCCGTCCCAATTATATTTCATTTAATAACACTCAGTGAAATATCTGGTGGCAGGGGAAATGAAACTACATGATTTTATGGGATCATTCATCAAGAACTAATTGAAGCTTTCATACAGTTTAGTGCTGATAAAACACTGTAACAATAAACAATAACAAAATTCACCAGAGAAGGATTTGTTTTGCCATGAGGAAAATGGTTCAGTTTCATCCTGGGGATTCCTGGTTAAAAGAGTCTCCAATTTAAAAAGGGATAAGCACAGGCTCCTGTGCATAATGACAGAGTGGGAGCTGTGGCAAATGTATTAGTATTGCTCCAATGGAGCTATTCTCATTGTAAGTATTTGCTATTGTGTGTGGCTGAGGCAGGAGGCATAACGACCAATAGAATTTTATAAGTATGATTTTTTAAAAAAAGAGTTCCCATGTAGTTTTATGAAGAGAAAATTAAATGAGAACTTCAGAGCAGACTTAACTAAAGTTCTGATGCTAAATTTACCGACTAATCTTAGATTTATTGGCTTCAGAAAACTATTCTTTTCTATATTCCTTTGAAGACTGAAGTTAGTCTTACAGTACTAGTTCTTTTAAGCCCATCCTGGAGTTGAGATAAAACATGGACTCCCTTTATTTCTGACCTTTTTTTTTGGAGCAGAGCATTATGGTGGTCCAGGCACATAATAAAGAGTATCAAGAATGTGTAATCTTTGATTTAAAGACTGGGAAAATTGAAGTTTCATAAATATGTTATGGATGCAGAGACTCACAGGAAGGTGGCACAATAGCTTGGTGCTTCCAGACCTCATTCTACCACTAAGGGTTACTTTAAATCTTGCCTTCTCTTCCTCCACCCATGTGGAATCTGTAAGTTGGATTCTCCCTTCCCTATATCTGATACCTACAGTAACAGAATTCACAAGACATATTTTTCCCTCAGCTGCACATGTACGTTACCTTAAAGCAATCAGTCACTGCTATTACATTCTGTGTTACCACATTAGCTTTGGGTTCAACAGCATTTCAGTACTAACGACTTGCTTTGGCAGTAGCAGCTGACATTTTTGTCTCCATCCATATGTTCAGAGGTCAGTTTTCCAGGGTGCTGTTCTCTTGCTTATGTTATTGCTCCTTGGTGACTCTGCTGTAATATGGGATAAGCTTGATCTGACTGCAGGGTTTCTCACTCTAGGGTTTCATGATCTGCATCTGGTAGTGGAGAGCCTTGGGGGAGCACTGGCACCCAGGAAAGCTGGGGCTGCAATTACAAAAGATTACAAAAGTGTAAATGTAAAACAAGGTTCAGATTTTGGCCAACCACGAACTAGAATTTATTGCATCTTCCTCTGCAAGTGTTTTGCACAGTATGTGAATATCTCCAAAGTTCGGGAGTATTTCATTTGAACTTGAATCACCACTGAAATATAAATGACATGAATATATAGGGACATGATATATGAGTGACTCACTGATCCTTATTTAATGGTAGATGCCTTTGATCAAATCCTAAGCAGCCTTTAAGAGTCTGGTACGCCAAGCTTCGATAAACCTTGAGCCTTCAAAGTGTTACATATTATCAAATATTACTTACTAGATAAGTTGATCTATTTCACAGACTAGGACTATGTGTTCTGCATTTCTTTTACCCATATATTTTACTAAAATTTTCACATTTTGGTAATAGAAATAAGCTATAACATATGAAAATAGCTATTTACTCTGGACAAATCATTAAAAAAATGGTTGCTTTCAATGGACATCTAGAAACTGAATGATATCATTTGCACTGCCTTTATCATTTACATTACCTTTGCTTCTAAATGGCTATGTCTTCCTTTTATACTTCTACTGACTCATTAATTTTTCCTTTTCCTCTTCATCTTTCAGTACCTCTCTTCATCTCACCTCAATAGTTTCTGTATCAATATTGCTATTCTGGCCAATACAGAGTCAAAAACATATAGTTGCAGCAGATTCTTGAGGTGGGATCTGCACCAAATTCAGACATCACCAGACGGTCCTGAAAAGGATGTGATATTTTACATTGTGTCTCAGTACTACCTGTGCTCCTACTAACTGAGATGTGCTATTTATCTCTCTAGTTATACATGTTTAAAAAAGCTAGAAATGGAAATAGCTGGTGAGGCAGACGTCACTATATTGATGCTTTCCTGCCCCAAATTATGTGACTACCCTTTAAGGATATGCTCCTTAAAGCAAGAAGTAAAAATTCTTGTGCTGATCTCCCACAGGACCTTTGGCTGACCAATTCAGTACATATTTTACTGAAGTATGCTTTCTCCCAAGCTTAAAAATATATGCATTTTCAAGGAAATATTGTTTATTATTGAAATGACATTACACCTATGCACAGCAAGCAGCAGAATTTATCTTGATTTCAGTTGGACTATCCCTAATCTCTCTCTGATGCCCAAATACAAGTGTTTGTGGAAAGGCTATACACATAGCATCAAGATTTTTGAAAATATAAATACTGTCTCCTTCAAGGCAGATTATTGCACCTGTTTTTTTAGCTTAAAATTCTAAATGCTACCTCATTAACTGAACTTGCTGAAGTATTATCTGTCTCCATCTCTCTTTTCTTTAATGTAAAAATTTAAGTATTATTTATGGCTTATATGTATCATTCTCAGGATTTTCACTTGTTTACAGACTGTTTTGCAGTTTCTCTAGGAATGTCTGTGTACTGATCACAAATAAAGGAAAGTATCCAGAGACAGAAATAAAGAAAGTTTGATTTGTGCTTTCTATTATTTTCATGGTGTGTTCTAATCTGAAATTTTATTTTAGCATTTTTTATTGACCTAAATTAGAAAACATGTAGAGAAGATGTAAAAGTTGCACGAAGCCCTGTAATCAGAATCAATGATCTCTAAGCAATAGTCACTGCTAGAGCTGTCAATGAATTTTCACTTCAGGGATAAGCATCCTTAGATTTAAGCTTTCATTCAGAAAAAAAAAATACTTAAGCATATCACTATTTCCTACTAATGCAGACAGGTGCTTAATTTACAAGACATTTTAGGACTATCCAATTGCTCCAAAATGAACACAGGCTTAAATGCCTTGCTGAATAAACTCTTCCCATTGAAATCAAATCATAGAAACAATTCAGCTGCACTAGCACAATCCACACTTATCTAATCTATAATGAATGGCGAACTCTCTGAAAAGCAGTAGTTGTGGCAATGATATCATAGGTACTTGAGGAAAGGAAGGCAGCTCAACAAGATCATGTATGTGTATGGAAGGCAAGTCAACAAGAAGCTCATGTGTGTGTATGAGATACTTTTATGCGAAGAAGAGCATATAACATCCTAAGTAATGAGTAAAAAGTGGATGCATTGTGCATAAACTTTTCTCATATACAAAGATGGAGGAGAGAAATTGTTGTTAGTTTTCTGTAAGTCATCTGTTACTTAGGGACTGGCAAATTTTTACAGTAGCTTTGTGAAAAATTTATCATGTGGCATGTTTTAGTGTATTATTTATAAACACATGCATAGAGATTAGCACCTGCCATTTGAGCAGGTGGAATCATATTTGTTTGGATTTTTGCACGGCTTGTATATAATATCTCAGACTTTAACTTCGTCCTAGTGTGTGCCATGCCTATCTGACAGGATAGAAAAGAAATTCAGAAGACCTGTTAACTGCTGTTATTTACTGGTATCCTGACTCATCTTGATAACTTTAGATTGCTCTAAGTTCTGCTGGATGACTTTGTACTCATGTTGCTGATATATCATAACAAGAGAACAACATTCCTTTTGTATTATTTTTCTTTAAGCCATATTTTTTAGCACAAGACAAGGTGCAAAGAGCCCTGGTGTAATGAGGAGCCTGAGGTGTAACACCTCAGAGATCCTCCCAACCTTGCAAAATTGGCTGACTAAGCCAACTTTTACTATTTATTTGTAATATCAGACTACACATAGAGATCTGGAAAACATATCCTAAAATGATCAAAGGTGGAATTTAGGATGAAATTAACTTTCAAAGTCAATAGCGTCAATCCCCCTATTTGAGTTAGTCAGCCCTGGTCCACTCTTTAGTGGAAAGCCACTTCCATGCCCACATTGGTCTGATTTATGTAACATGTATATATTAGGACATAATGAATGGCACACTTTAAATTTCTAAATTTGCTCAGATTAATACTATATCTGTGGTATCTTAATGGCATAGTTTCACCACAGATCTTTTGTTTTTCTATCCAAAGGTCTGCTTCTCGACAGGCTCCGATGCTCCTGTTACAGTATTTGAGGTTCTGCTTATGTGTGGCAGAAATAAGACCAACACTGGAGGCAGCAGAATAATAAGCAAGAAACATGAAGAAAAACTCCCTCTTTACCAGAGATTAGAATGGCTCCCATCCTTTTACCTGTGCTCCTTTAGCATCGACTGTATCTGACTGTACTTTTCTTGTTTCAAAGATATAACCGAATGTTTAAAGGTGGGAATAAAATGAGACAGGAATAAAAGACAGAAATAAAACTTTCTGTGTATCACTGTAGACAGCATAAAAAGGAAGCCAGGATTAAATGGGCTCACTTCTAGTTCATTGAGTGCACCACAGCTGGAGGAAACTGTACGATTGATATCACGTTCAGAAAGGTCTATGACATAGTCTACCACAAAACAAAATACTTCCACCTCCTTAAAAGTGGCTTACAGCATGTGCTAAAAGTCAAAAAGCCATAACCATAAAGTGCCAGAGGACTAGAGAATGTAAGAACAAAAATTTCACAGGGTCTTTTGTTCCTACATGATGAGGTGGTTTGATAAGTAAAATTCACAGATGATTCTATATTCAACCATGGCAGAAAAAAAAAAATCCCTAAACCATACCTGTCAGTCCAACACTAACGAACTAAAACCCAGCAATTATTTTAACCTTGAGAATGTGAACAGCAACCCAACTCTTTTTATTGGTTTCACAAGTAGTTCCCACTTCTCACTCTGATTTGGACTGCAATCGCTTCATATACCTTGAAGATCCCCCCTTCACCTTTCCGACATCTGCAAAACCCAGATTTGTAATGCCTAGAGGTGTTATGAACCCACAGAGCTGTGGATCCCTTTCAGATCTGCTAGAGACTTGAAAACATCAGAGTCCTCCAGAGACCTCCAAGTCCTGGTTACTTCTGATTCAGCTACGTGTTGTGATTGAGTTGCAATTATTGGAAATGTGGAAAGAATTGGTGAACTATCATCATATTTGTGTCCCACTTTTCTGTTTGTTGCATAATGTTTTCTATATCATCAGTCCATATATTATATATATATTTCCATATTATTGTAATATAGACTTTCACTCATCAATCTGTTTGAATGACCATCATTTTATTCCATCTTTCCATTCCATTTTATTCCATTAATATATTCCATCATTTTACCAGATAGCTCAAGAAAACAACCTCAGATGAAAAGTTTAATTTCCAGTCTGAATTTATTTGTGATCAGTTTGTAACCATCTAATCATGCATTTATGCTACACGGGACTTTTCCCATTGATTGTAATTGGATCAGGCCCCATATCACAAAGACAGCTGCTTTTATTACAGTGCGAAAAATAGACAGGGACTGGGTGTTACTGCATAATGACAGCAGTAAATTATATTCCAAGGGCAAGATCATAAGCTGGTGTAAATCAATGCAACTCAACTGACTTTTTAAAAGTTATACCACTCTGCACAAGCAGCTGCAAGCAGCTGGTTTGGCCCAACGATTTTCTCAGTAGATTTTAAAGCTAAACCTGCTACATAATGCATGCTGCAGAATTACTTCCAACAGCTCATGCACCAAGACCCAAACTTCTGATTGGACCTGGGCATGCACTTTAGAAAATCATCCAAATTTGATTTAGAGAGTTCGTATCATGGATAACAACACGCCCAGAAACATTTTTCAAAAATCGCTTACTCTCTTTGCTAAAACGAAAATCAAAATTTTTTTTCCTCTAACAAATCAGATTCTAGCTGTCTTTCCTACCTCTTCTTTTCTATCAGATGTAAAAGCATCTCCCATCTTCTTTCAGGCTTCCTATCCTTATATTTATACTTCTAGAACATTATTATGACATCCTTTAATCTTCTCTGGGTAAAACTAGGTTGATTAAATATTTTTTTTGGTCACTGTTTCACAGACTTCCCATTTTAATGTTTTTCTCTAAGTCATTGCTAATTGGTCAAACTCCACAGTACTAGCTGCCATGCAGGCTGGATAAAGATGTAGTTTCTGATGCAAAAATTTTCAATCTTAGTAATTTATCTAGAAATAGAACAATCAACATTTGTCCATTTGGAAAAGGAAATGAATACAACAAATCAGCTGCATTAATGTGGCTATGGCTTAATGTACTTGTAGAATATGATATATGTATAGCATTGATCTGTGAATCAGTCTGTCTTACTCTTCTGTCTATAGACACAATTCACTGATTTCTCTGTATAAGGTGCAATTTTGAAAGACATGCAGCTTCAGTGCTGGAAGCAAGTTCTGAAAGACTAATCAACCTTGCTTTCCCTGCAGATAATATTGAAACTCATTAATTTCAAGTTAGGAAGAACAAAAAGCTGTGGTTTCCTGATCATAAAAAATACAGTATATATAATTTAATTCCATATGCTGTCTTTTTTGTAAAGGTAAAAAAAAAAAAAATTCTGCCATTGTAATGTCTTTGAATGTGTTTTAAAGCTGGCTACCATCTACGTTCTTGTTTTAAAAAAATATTTTGTCCAGAAAGGCTTTTACTACTCTAAAAGTTGTAGTAACTTTCAGTCTAAGAGCCAAACTAACATTGTAAATGTAATCCCATATTTGTTTGTGGTATAATGGCTTCAGCATTATGAAACATTTTTGATTTTGAACATAAAAGAGAGCTAAATCACATTAAAAAATGCTAACAAATAAATACATTTACAGAGATGGAAATATGAAGACATGTGAAAATGCAGACATATACCAGGAGGACTATAAAATCAAAATACAGACAATCAGTTCATTAAAATACAAGCAAGAAAAAGCTTGTATTTATATAGTGTTGTAAGAGTAATCTGAGTATGAGTCTTGTTAACTTTAGTTGTCCAAATCAAGGAAGATCTGTCAAGGAGATTCTCATCAATCTCACATAATGACTACAGAAGCATTTAGCTGATCTGAGGGGCACAGCTGGATTTTCAGCCAACCCTTTCATTTGGAAGCTTTAATTTAACACTTACAGGAAAACTCCTGTGTTGCTCTGTCAAACTTTAGGTCTCCCTCTATATATATGTGTATTTTTTTTTCCAGAAGAACTGTCTTGGTAAATAAAATCCCTTAATAAAAAATATTGCTAAAGCTGTATCTATATAGTTCCATTGATTCCATAGAACTGAATGATGTATTCCACAGTGATGGTTTGAACAGGGTTTCAGCCCTCAATAACTCAACCTTGCAATGATGTGTTGTGAGATTTAGACTGAATTTAGAGTATATCTCATTCAAAAGGAATAAGAAAATTAAATTTAATTCCAAGATTAACAAGAAGGTAACAAAATCCCAGGGGTCAGCATTAAAAAAACTCAAGCAAAGATCCTGAAAGGAATAGGTATCATTTTATTTACAGCATAGATTAAAGGATGATTAGGAGGAAGACAGAGAGTTGATCTGTTGCACGTTTTCTGTGTCAGTCATTATGCAAAATATATGGGACAAACAAGAAAATTTGGGACATTAATATGATGACCAAAATGAATGTAAGTTTCTTGTGGAAGTATAGATGGAAGAAAAGAGGGAGAATGTTGCGCTAGTAGAATTGCAAAGGATATAGACATATTTAATGTCTATATCCTGACATATATAAACATATTTAATATTTATATTAATTAAATATCTATATAAATAAATAGATGTACAAATATCTGTTAATATCTATATTAATTTAAAATTAAATATTTAATATCTATATTTAATATCTATAATATCTATATTTAATGTCTATATCATGAAAAATGAAGATGTAGACTGCCCTATACAGATCTACAAGAAATTGCCAAACTAGAAGGACAATGAGAAGAAGGCTTTATTGTTGGGTAGGGGAGGGATCCCTGACTGATAGCATTGTTCACAGTGTGGTTCTTAGTTTAGTTATGATTTGAATTATCTTTGGGAGGAATGCCTGTGTGGTAAGTTCCCCACATGTATAACCAGCTTTTGACTTTTTGAGTGGAGAACCATAAGAAAATGCAATTTTTACATTATCCTTTGAAGGAAAAATCAAATACCTAAATGTAATTAATAATAGCCCCTTCCGCTTCACATTGGACAGGCCACTGTACTCTCTCGTAGAATCACAGAATCTTTAAGGTTGGAAGGGACCTTTAAGATCATCTAGTCCAACCGCCCTGTACACACAGAGCCACGTAGAACACGTGGCACAGGATTGCGTCCAAGTGGGTTTGGAAGATCTCCAGAGAAGGAGACTCCACAACCTCTCTGAGCAGCCTGATCCAGTGCTCTGTTACCCTCTCTGACAAGATTTTTTTCCTTAAGATCCTGCAGAAATTTGGGGTTTCAGTTTGTGGTCACTTCCTCTAGTCCTATCAGTGGCCACCACTGAAAAGAGGCCGTCCTCATTCTCCTCAGCCCCCTCCTTGCTCTTGAGGTATTTGTAGACACTGATCAGGTCCCCCTCAGCCTTCTCTTCTCCAGGCTGAACAGGCCCAGCTCCCTCAGCCTTTGCTCATAGGGCAGATGTTCCAGGCCCCTGATCATCCTGGTAGCCCTGCGCTGGACTCTCTCCAGCAGCTCCACATCCCTCTTGTACTGCAGAGCCCAGAACTGAATGCAGTCTCCAGATGTGGCCTCACCAGAGCTGTGTATAGGGGGACCATCACCTCTCTCAACTTGAGAGACCTCTCCTAAGAACTAGATGGCTTTCAGCTTGTAAGTGCTTGTGGTAGGCCCTGTTCTTCAAAGAAAGGCGAAGTAATTAAGAAAGTCTGAAGAAGGATATCTGAAGACAACTGAATATCATATGTCTTTTGATATAGGAAACTATATTGATTGAATCATCATATTTTAGGCTAAAAGGGAAAAGGTGAGAAGGGTGAGGGAGAAAGATGGTACAATTTTCCTGGAGAATAAGAAAAAGGAATAATCGGTATTGTATCAAAGTGGTTAGGAAGTAATGGAATAAAACTGCATAAAATCAGCTCTGCTATTAGCTAGTGATAATGATCATCAATAAATGGAATAGATAATCTAGAAGCATTATGGAGTTCCCATCATTTAAGGGTCTTTTAAAACAAACAAGCTATGTACCAAAGGTAGCTACCAAAATGTATATGTATACCTCGGTATATTCTAATGTCTGATTTCCGATTGTTTATTCCTGTCTTTGAAGATAATAATTTCCAGAACTTGAGGTTAATAAAGAGGAGGAAATGTATTCTGCAGAAAAATCAGGAGAGACGTAGTCTAGATAAATTGCTTATTTTCTTCATCTCAAATCTGATACAAGATATGTAAACTTCCAACAACATTTCTATGTACTAATTCACGTAATATGTAGTATTTCTTAATCTTAGGTTTGTAGGTTCAAGTTACTAAGAGCCGTTTGTGCCTCAGTATCAAATTCAGCATGTTCATACATTTTCAAAAGAAATACTTCATTTTAGTTTTAGGAATAGTTAGTGCTGCCTCACCACTGAGATCTGCAGCATTTTACATTGTTCATTAATTTTATGGACACTGTAATTCTATGGGGTTATCATTTCCAAACACTGAAGAGATGACTAGCAATTACTGATTTTTTTTTTCTAAGGGGCTGTCTCCACTTGTCTTCTGTGTATCCATATCATAGGCTCAAAATTTTGTGGTGAGATGTAAAGAAATGTTACTCTTATCATAGAAAAAAGGTAGGAGATATCAATTGATATTTATCTTTGCCCTTGAGCTAGGCTGCAATTTGTTCAGTCGTCCCACATCTGATATCATCTATGCAGTGCTCAAATTTGGATGCCAGAAGAGACATTATAGAGGCTAATATTTTTGTATAGATTAGAATGAAATACAAAATATTTTTATATGTTCATTGAAATATTCAAAACATTTCCAAATTTTCCTTTTCTTCACCAGAACAAAACCTAAGCCGTTTCAAACTCTCATTCTTCCACTTCAGAAATCATAAAAACACTGAGTAGCTTTGTGGAAGAAGGTCATTAGAGGTATAGCTTATACAAATCCAAGTCCCTGACGATTTGTTCGTTACTGTTCAGATATATATCCTCACCTCTAGGCTGTTACCCATTCAAAAGCGATGCTTTCCTATGCTATCTTTGTGGTGTTGCCCAATACTCTATAAAGAATTTACAATGTTTAAGAAAGGAAGTTTGAACCTCAGTATCTTTTCTCCACAGTACCTAGATTGACTGATTCTTGTGTAGTCTGAAATGACAATATTTATTTTTCAATGTACATTCCAGCAAGTTCTTATTAAAAAAAAAAAAAGAAAAAAAAGGCTGTACTTTGATAAATCAGTACTTTCTGGACAAAATGTAAAAAAAAAAAAAGTGAAATAAATACCATTAAAAAAAAAAAGGAGAAATAAATTTCTTCAGAAATTTATAACCAAATTTACTTAAGACTACAAAGAGGAATCAGTAGACAATGCAAGGAGATATATCTCTAGCAGCTTCAGTGAAACTAGATTTATTTATTGAAAGTGAGAATTCGGTTCATACTCGGCGACTTAGTCAACAGGAAAGGTTCTGTGAAAGGAGTTTGGTGAGTATTTAGTGGTTTTCTTATTTTTTTTCTTTTGGGGCTCTTTTATTTAGGTACATCGGGATTTTGTTGTTTATAGCTGCTGTATATTTATAAGCTCCTGGCTGGAAGGTATAAAGTGTAAATCCTTAGGTAGGTCATTAGGTCATCCTACATAGCACATTTCTCTCTCTTGCTTTCTTTTTCATCTCACGAAAACGGTAATCAAAATACAGTATTTTTAAAAAGCTTGAAATATCAAAATAAAATTATAATTTAGTTTTAAATTAGAACTACAGTAAAAGCTTATCAGAGTTAAAAAAAAAGATCTCTCCCTTTTCAATGTTCTGCCATTGTTAAGACTAGAATATGCATCTGGACCCTCTTTGCTTTATGTTATCTGACCTGTTGTTCTGGCTTTTTGTCATTTTGGACCTTCCAGTAACTTTAGACAGTTGAATTACACAGACTTGGGTTTCTTCCAGGAGAGCTATATTGTTATAATTTTGTATAGCTGACATAAATATTTTTGATGGAATGAGTTACAAGAGGAATAGGCATTGCAATTTCTTTCTAAAATACATAAAACATACCAGTTAAAATACTGCCACACTTTTTGGTCTCTTCTGCCCATATAGATCCACTGAAAAGGCATCTGCCAAAGAGCATCACGTCCTTGGTTACTAGAAAATATTTTTATTGGCATTTAAGTCATGTTAGAACTTCTTTTACACTTGGTGATGTGGTGATGCATGAGCTGCAGGAGTGCATTCATTTTAAGGTGAGCTCCTTCTGGAAAGTCGCATTCTCCATAAGGTTTAAAAGTCATTGTAAGCCAGACCCAACTAGTGAAATGACAGTACAGGGCAATTTAAAGACCTGACATTTCATAACCGTGTTCTGTTTAATAAGAAATATAATGGTGTTCTGGGAAAATTATAAGGTGGCCTTGTGTTTTTTTATCATAACTTTCAAGCTAACTGATTCTGCTTCTTTAACACAGCTGTGTAGGCCAAATGACATTTACTTAATTAATAGGATAGGAGTTCTGCTAAGAGATAATTCAGGAGGGGCAGAACACTGGCTGGGAGATATGTTCCCTGAGCTCAGTATTTTTTGAGTACCCGAGTTTATCTGTAGAAACCTCTTGTTCATACTGACTTATAATATTTATCCAGTCAGAATAACGTGGGCAGAGGAAAGATGCCCAGAAGAAGAAGTTTCTGTCATCTTCATCTCTTATTTTCACAGTTATAACTGCAGTTTAATTGTAAAATCTAGTTTTTAGAGGAAATGTTTTGCAATGTCATGATGCATTTTATGAACATGCATTTAAAATGAGAATATGCTTGAAAGACCTCAAGCACCTGGGGATGTTGCGTCAGTGATAAAGTTCCTATCCTGGAAGGGGTTTTTTTTTCATATGAATTGCTCAGCAATTACATTTCATAACTGTATTGATTTCCTATATGTCAATACTTATTAGAGATTAAATGTCAGACTCCAATTCCTGTCAGCTAGGTAAGTATCCAAAGTTAGATCTTTTGTGAGAGGCTATTTTTTCAGGCAAGAAAAAATCCTGTTTTAAGGATTCTTTCTTTTTCTTTAAAAGGCTTTTTCTGTTCTCTTTCTTCTTTCTCTGGCTATTGGGTTTCTTTTTCCTTCATCTTCCCTCCTTTGCAATGATCCACAGGAAGAATTCAGTGAAGTACAAAACTCTCAGTATACATTGAAAATTTATCTTACACTGCTACATGTTATAATTACAAGTTCCAATCAAAGTACATCTTTTGAGTTGCAAGTTTGTGTCATTGCTTTAGTAGAAATGCAAATGTTATGTATTTAACATGCAAATGAAGTGAAATAAATATAATGCATGAAGTTTGTATTCCATCTCAAAAGTAATTGTAATGTGTAATAGGAATTTGGCAGCCAGGTTTGACAAGAGTGAAGGCACAACAATTTTTATTTACTGCAAGAGCACTCATCACCATCTGACCTCTCCAGATTCTGGTGGCTTTTAATGTATAATATACTTGGCATTCTGATTTCTATATGTGACTACAGTCACACATGTATTGCTTCTGCATTATCTCACTGTCATAGCCACAATCTTCTTCACAACTTAATGTCTCTGCCTATAGTAGTGCAAGCCTGCTTGCATTTAGGAACTATAGGATGGCTTAAATCAGAACAAAGGGCTCTTGTCTAGAAGTTGCTTTGGGAAAGGATGCGAGAAATATGGCATTAATAAAATAATCCTTTACTTGGTATATCTCTGAACTCCTGATACATTATAAACTGGAAGTGGTTGTATTGGAATGATTACATTTATGCAGCACCAATGGAGCTGTCTGCCAGCTTTTAGAATGCACTGGTACTTCTGACCTCCAAAATATGCTGGGGCCTTGGGTTCCACAATTTAACTATATATTTCCTATAAGGAAAAATCTTTTCCTTGTATTCATTTTGTACCTGATGTTTGACAATTTTATTGCCCCCTCAAATTAATATTTTTCTCCTATTTACTTTAAAAAGGCAATTTTAATTGTACAGATTTTAGTCATTCCCTTCTCCAACTTCTTTTTTTCTATTTATTTCTTTTCCAAATGATATAGTCCTTACTTGTTTAGAGTAGTTAGGTCATTCCAACTTTATCATTATCCTTAATGTACCTTTTCAAGATTTCTATGTCATAAGATGGAGTGACACTAACTTCACATTATTTTAAATGTGGAATTTCCTTGAATGAATATCAGCTATAATATAGATCAGCTATATTAGACTATACTAATTTGATGTAACATCTTCCATCTACATGACTTGTGATGTAGTACATCTGATCTTATTAATTACTGACTAGATAGATACAGCAGGGAGCTTTTTGTAAGGTAGCAGAATGAAGGCATTGCCATGGTATTTCATACAAGTTTCTACAGGATGTTCTTTGCAAATAGACCTTGTTTATGTTTGTTGGTTGCTGTAGTATTTTAGTTTAAATAAATCTTGGACCCGAAGAAAATAAATGTAATTTCCCACCAAAATAGCTTTCGTTTTGCTTAAAATATTAATCTTTAAATTTCAAATTTCTTTTGCACGACCCAGGTTTGTTCTGTTAAAAACTCTTTTTAGGACATATGATAGCCTGTAGACCTCATCACTTCTTCTGCAATATGAGTGAAATTTCAATTTCTGACATCACTGAATAATTATCCTTTTTGGTACCTGATGTATTTAAGAATAAATTATCATAAAAAGAGGAAAAGAAAGCATAGATTATAAAGCAGAAATAGATCATAAAAACGGAGAAATGTTTTTTTGATAAAGGTTCTGCAAGGCCTAAGACATATGTTTAAAAAAAATATGAATAGTTGAAACTTGTAGGAAGTAGGATGCACTATCTGAAAGAAGATAATCAAAGGGAAGAATTTTATAATGTTACAAGAAATAAGTAACTCTATATGCATATTTGTTTGTTAGGAATGAACCCTTAAAAGCTATCTACTGCTTCACAAGAGGCTAGAGGAACTATTTCATTATTGCAGGAATGTAATTAGAAATTTCATAAGCAATCAAGCAGCCAAATTCTGCACCAGCTGTAAGCAAGTAAAACAAAAAAGTGACAAGTGGACCAGCAAGTAATGAATTACAATAACCCAGGTGAGAAATAAAAGAGAAAGGTATGAGTGCTTTGGTGTTCCCAGGAGAAGAAATGCTTATATGCTGGAAATCATCCTAGGACAGTAATAAAATGGCTCTGCAACCTGATTAAAATGAACATCAAAATCTTGGAATAAAAACCTAATTTCTTGTGAAGTGTGACTTTTGGAGGATATCACTGTGTCAGGGAGAACAATCTAGGACCTAGAAGCATTATGCCACCTCAGGGTTTTAGAAACTTAGTGACTTTTTTTCTGTCTACACATAGTTTGAGAAAATTGGGTGTCATCCAGACCTGCATATCGTAGTGCTGTTTGAAGACTGTGAAGTTGCAGATTCAGCTCACCTAACTTTAGCCAACTGAAACATGGGCTGGATTGCAGAATCCTGCCCTATATTACCTCTTACATCACTGTCCTCTCTGTGCCGTGGTGGAAAGAAATGCCTTTGAGATGAACAATCTGTAGAGACCAAGTAATATATTTATGTACTACTTTGGCATATATCAAATTGTGTTGATATTAGTCTTTCCATTTCAAAAGAATGTGAAGGACTAAAATAGAAAAATAACCAAACTGCAAGCCAAGAAATGCAAAAGGAGCCAGAGTTTCTAAGCTTCTCTTAGCATCTCTCTAGAGTGATTCTATTGCAGGCAAGGAACCCTGTATGAGATGTGCAACAATAACTTTATTACTCATTTCTCTGAATATCTGAACATTTTTTATTCTGTCAAGTATGTATGGCTGTCTATATGTTCAAGTGCTTGCAATGCTTGAGCCAGCACACAGTAAATATTTTCATTCTTTCTATATAACTTACATCATTAAAAGCATTAATGGGTAAAGGAGAACATACTACAGCAGCTGGTGTGCTGGTTAGTCAATATAAATCATACATGATAAGGAATGGCATAAATAGAGTATTTACTAACTTAGTTTACTTACTCACTAACACTCTAGAGTGTTTACTAACACTTCTGTAGCTTGTTTTGGAACCAAAAAAGAGCCAAGCTTATGCCAGTTTCATTGGAGATCTGACGTGTTCCAGCTGACTCCAGCTGACTCCAGGATTTTGTACCATAGAAAACTGGTCTCAAAATTAAGTCTGCAGTTTCCTTTGTCTTATCCTACTTTCCTCTCTCTTGACGCCAATAGAGGCTTAAATTCTGAATATTGATATTTTAAACTATCAATAGGTAACTGTGACTCAGAATTTCACTTTGTTTTCAGTGTGGGTGCTGTTGTTCAGTTAAATAGTGGGGAAAATTTAATGACTTGGACCTGTTTTGACCATTTTTTTATCTCTTTAAATTTATCTTACTTGCCTCCTCAGCATAAGTTTGTTATATAATATATTTTTAATAAAGTTTCTTCAAGGGCTGTAGCTCAGAGCAACCGATCTGCCAGATCAGTTTCAGAGAGAAAATCAGTATCAACTAAGGAGGAACCTGTCGTCTATAATATACATTAAAAATATAATTAATTCAATTAAAATAAGGTGGGATCGGATCTGTTTAATCTCAAAAATTCTTGACTTGTTTAAAAGCTTAAGCTGTACATACTAAATGTTCTTTTAAGAGGTGCGTCATTACTGTATGATATTCACTTTCTGACATTAATTGATGCAGATTAAGTGCCTTCTGCCAAATTTCAGTTTGAGAGGCAGTACCTTATTTATTTACTAATTTACTACAAAACAGCAAAAAAAAATCAGGCTACTAAAAGTGATGATCAGTCACATCTAATCCTAGATTATGTGTTTGATTTTATTTCCTACTCTCCTCCCTCTCCCCCCCACACCTTTTTATTTATTGAAAGAGCTGCAATATGGGGAGTGCCTTGAATATTTCTTAATATATACACAAGTAATTTAATCTTTCAGTGGATCCTGTGATCTCGGTTGCAGAGCCAGTTTCATTTTGGTCATAGCCAGCAAAACATCTTGGGAAGCAATGAGCAGAATAATGCCATCATGCATGCAGAAAGACTACAACTGCCACGGAGGAAAATAGTCTCAGCAGTTTCTCTTCTAGGCTAAAAGACTGTGTCCAAAACGTGTTTTTAATCACGTTTCCAAGACCTCACAGCAGATATTTATTTAAAAAGTGATGATAACAGATAATGAACACTATCCATTAAAAATAAATTTATTGCACATATAAACACATAATAAACACATTTTAGTGTACTGGTTGATACTGCAGTTGCAAATCCTCTTAGAATACATATAGGATGAATGAAAAACTTAGTAATTAAAGAGTTAAAATAGGTTTCACTCTTTTGAGCCATGCACCCATACAGCTGCTTAACCAAAGAAGTTATCAGCCCATACAGCTGATAACCAAAACCATTGCAGTGAATTCTCACTGCTAGAACTACAAATGTTTTAGGTGAGAATGATATTGAGTGACAATAAAATCAATAAGTCATGACAAAATAAGTGATGACACACTAAGTTAGTTATTTAGGTGGCCATAGTTTTAATTAACAATCACATTTTTTACTTAAGATTTGAACTTGCATCTTTTTGGCATATGCTCCATTATTAAAAAAATGAGGACCACACTGTCAAGTAATTCATGATCTATACCTATATGTAGCCCATATATGTGTGAAACAGTTTATTAAAACAGATAAGGTTAAGAAGAAATGAGGAAAATGGTGGAAAAAAGGGAAAATATTGTCATGGCTTACAGAACAAATAACCAATAGAACATATAAGTTAATAAATGTTGCTGTTTCCCCAAAGCATATCACATGAACAGAGATTTCTTAATTGAACTTTGAACATTATAGAAATTTTAATATATAACTGTTTAGATGATCCAGAGCAGGAACATAAGACTAGAAGGTCCTCTTGTGTCATTGTATCTTGCCTTCTTTTATTACAAGTATAATATCACAGAATCACAGAATCACTGAATGGTTAAAGTTGGAAGGGACCACTAGAGATCATCTAGTCCAACCTCCCTGCTCAAGCAGGGACATCTAGAGCATGTGGCACAGAGTGTCATCCAGGTGGGTTTGTCAGCCTTTTCCAGGGCTCTGTCACCCTCGCAGGAAAGAAGTTCTTTCTCACATGCGGATGGATCCTTCCTGTATTTCAACTTGTACCCATTTTCCCTTGCCCTCTGCCATCCAGCCAGTTCTCAATCCACTTCACTGTCCACCTGTCAAGTCCACACTTTCGGAGTTTTCCTATGATATTGTTATGGGAGAAAGTGTTGAAAGCCTTTCTGTAGTCAAGGTAGAAAACATCCAAAGTTCTCCCATCATTTATCCAGCCAGTCATCCCATTGTAGAAGGCTATCAGGTTCGTCAAACACGACTTCCCTTTAGCATATCCATGCTGACTACTCCTGATCACCTTCTTTTCCTTGACATGCCCACAGATGCTCTCTAGGATGAGCTGCTCCATCACCTTGCCAGGGATGGAGGTGAGGCTGACTGTTCTGTAGTTTCCCAACTCCTCCCTCTTCCCCTTTTTGAAGACTGCAGTGATGTTGGCTCTCTTCCAGTCCTCTGGCACCTCATCCGCTCTTCAGGACCTCTGGAAGATGATGGAGAGTGGCTGAGCAACAACCTCTGCCCTCAGCATCCTGGGTGCATCCCATCCAGGCCCATAGATTTATGGGTGGCCAATTTGCCTAAATAATCCCTAACCCAATCCTCCTCAGCAAGCAGAAAGTCTTCCTCTCTCCTGGTTATCTCTTATATCCAAGCTCTGTAGTATATGGAGACTAGCCTCAGCAGTAAAGACAGAAGCAAATAAGGCATTTAGTAACTCTACCTTCTTTGCAAACTCCACCACCAAGGCACCCTCCCCATTCAGCAACGGACTAACATTTTCCCTAGTCTTCCTCTTACTGCTGACATATTTATAGAAGCCCTTCTGTTGTCCCTGACATCTCTGGCTAACTCTACCTGGCCTACCTCATTGCACCTCTGCATTCTCTGACAGTGTTCCTATATTCTTCCCATGTGGCCTGGCCCTTCTTCCACATTATGTATGTGCTCTTTTTCCCCTTAAGTTTACTAAACAGCTCCTTGCCCATTGACACAGGTTTCCTGCCCCACGTGCTCGACTTCTTTCTTGTAGGAATTCACCAATCTTGAGCTTGGAGAAAGTGGTGTTTGATTAGCTAGCTCTCCTGGACTCCCTTTCCTTCTAGGACCCTGATCCAGGGGTTTCCTCCAAGGAGCTCCATGAAGAGGTCAAAGTTGGCTCTCTTGAAGCCCAGGGCTGCAATCCTACTTCTTGCCCAGCTTCTTCCGCGCAGGATTGTGAATTCCAACATTTTGTGGTCACTGCAGCCAAGACTTTCCCCAACCCTCACATTTCCTGCTAGACCATCTCTGTTCATTAGTATCATGTCTAACAGCACCCTTCCCCTTGTTGGCTCATCAACCACCTGCATCAAGAAGTTATCCGCATACATCTAATATATATCTATCTAATATATTCCTTAGTATAGACTGAAAAGATTCTTTTTATGGTGAGCTAATCTTTTGTCTTCCCCCCTTGAAAGGTTATTTCAAGATCTCTCTTGTTTGGTGATGAGAAACTTCCTTCCAGTGTTTTATGACTAAATATGATTTAAAAGAAGTATCATACAACTTCAGAATTATACATGATGTGTGCATTATTCTGGAACTAAAAGAATATACAATTATTTCATTTTCTTGGGTGGTATAGAGAAGAATATGTACAAATCTTCTAACTCAGAAATTTAGATGTGGTTGCCCAAAACAAATCCACCAAACTGTGGATGATAGAAACAGTTAAATCTAAAAAGAGTACTGCAGTTTTCACTTCGGACCTGTGAAACAAGGTGGAATTAGAAGGATTTTCATCTGCAAGGTGCTGTGTCATGACTCTGAAATGTGCTATTTGAAGGAATTTGCCTGTATCATGAACAAGAATGATCAAAACATCAATAAATATTTTATAGGGATCAATAACATTTGCTCTAAGTACCCAGTACCCAGTTTTGTCTGAAGTGTTTCAATTAGCCTTACAGCCAAAATTCTCACACACATACATATATATATATTTATAATATAGATAGTTATAAAAGGAGATAGTTTATATATAGTTATAAAAGGAGAGATAGTTCCTAGCATATATATTTTAGACGTGAATGACAAATACATACTCAAATATACCCAAAGGGTGCAGAGAACAGAGTGGATCAGTGTCCAGTAGCAGCCTATTCATACGCAACTCAGATTCATTTCATGACTGCCTAAGAAGCACACTAGCAGCCTACTAATTCATGCCATAGCATGTCTTATTCTTGCCTGTATATGCAATACATTTTATTTAAAAAACACCTTCAATTTAGAAACGAGTGGCATAAAATGAAGAGTTTCTAGAGGAAAAACATGCAGATGAACATTTCTGTAGACTGTCTGTGACTGTGACCCTGAACATTTGTAGACATATGCTTAGTTTTATTATAGTATGTTTTATTTTTAGGTTTTATTGCAACTACTCTATTGGCACTGTTCTCAGACAAAAAAAGGGGGATTTTCAACAAAATTATTTTATGCTGAAAAGTATCTATTTTCTTCAGTAAAAGTTGTATTTTCCTGCCAGAAATTCAAATAACCAGGACTGTAATTTTAACTGTATAACACCATTGAACTATCTCTTGGAAACTTTATTCATACTTCTCTTCTCCTCTCCGCTTTGCATCAGCATGCCACCAGAGATGTAACAATGCATTGCATGCAAACACTTGTTCTTCTTGCCAACAGCTTGTTGAGCTTGAAAACCAATGCGATCATAATCATAGAATCATGGCTGGAAAAGACCTTTAAGATCATCAGCTCCGACTATAAACCCATCACCACCCTACCTGCTGAACCATGTCCTCAAGTGTTTCATCTACACCTTTCTGAACATTGCCAGGGACGCTGAAACCCACCACTTCCCTGGGTAGCCTGTTCCAATGCTTGACTACTCTCTCCATATAGAAAATTTTCCTAATATCTAACCTGAACTTCCCTGGTGTAATTTGAGGCCATTTCCTCTTCTCCTGTTGGTAGTTATTTTGGAGAAGAGATTGACCCCCACCTCACTACAATCTACTTTCAGGTAGCTGTAGAGAGTGATAAGGTCATCTCTGAGCTTCCTCTTCTCCAGAATGAGTAACTCCAGATCCCTCAGCAACTCCTTATTAGGTCTGGGCCATGTGTGTATAGTAGAAATATCGACGGAGAAAGGAAAAGATACTTAAACAGCCTGGTTAAAGTGATGGGCTCATCATAGCTGAAGACCTTGCTTTTTTTTTTTTTTTTTTTTTTTTTTTTTTAACCCAACCTAAGCCTAAATGTCCATCTCTTTTTCTCCTTACAAGGTGGATTGCACTTTATACTCAACTGCTCTAGAGATATCTGTGTGTAATGCTGCCAACAGCCTCTCTCTCTAAGTCTCACTGAGGGATCAGGAATGGTTGCTGTTAGCATCAATTAACATCTCATTTTCATGTTTTATTGCAGAACTGGCTTTACATTCTGGTAAACCATGACTGTAGGCTGTAACTGGTGAGGAACAGTAGTGCTTTAGTGGCAGCACCATTCTTGCTTAAGGTGAGACCAGTGGCTTTAAAATAAAAAGCTTTGGACTGAATGAAGTGTTTAACTCCTCTTCACTTTTCAGTCCAAGTACAAAATGGGATACTGAAGAGTCAAACAGACAAAAGACTGCACTTACCTATCTTAATTGTTGTATTTAATCATATTCTCTTGCATGGCCTTATTTCTTAGCAATTTATGGTTTTGTAAGAATTGATAACATGTCAGCATTTACTACTAGCCGCTTTGCATTCATCTCTCTCTCATTCATACATGTTTTCGTCTTGCCAAGTCCCCTGTGTTTTATTTGAGAGTTGCCTTATTTATTGTGAGCCAACAATGTATTGAATTGTGTGTGCACTTGCATATTATCTTGTTGAACTATTCAATTAAATATGATAATGTTGAACACACTGACATACTTAAACACTCAGGTGAATGAGCAATTCACTGTGAAGTGCAGAAATATTTAAAGTCATCTGCATGCGTTCAAGAAATCCATTTTATGTAAAAGTACACTCCAGGATTCAGAGACTGATATATAACTCAAAAAGACAAAAATATGGCAACTTTCAAAGCACAACTCTCACCTGAAAATTATGGATCTTTCAAAGATCCACATCCTAAAACTAAAGCATGGGAGTGAAGCATACTACTTTATTGTGTGTTCAATATGCAAAAAAAAATTATTACACTTCCTCTTAAAATTATAATATAAATTAGCAACAGCAATTTGACACATAAATCTTTTCATTTTAAGTAAAAATTGCACTAGATCTATCAGATATGACTATATTTCTGGACAATACTCCATTGTCCATCTCTGGGAGGTATTCTTGGAGATAATGTAAAACAAAACGTCCCTAGACAGAACTTCAGCATCATGTTCTGAACCAACCTAATTCTCCACTGGAGACAAGACTTGTGAAACTTAATGAGAATCTGGTGTTACATGCTCAGTACATGAAGTTTCAAATGCTTGTAACTAAATCACATCAAAACCAATTTTCTCTGGAACACTCAAAAGCACTTCTCCTCAGCGCTGTTTTCCTGCCAAATATAAACTTTCATCCCCCAGCTGTTTTGGCTGTACAGTGATTATAAAAAAAAAGTCATAGTAATTGTTTACTGTCAGGAGTGTCTTTTTTTTTCAGTTTTCATATGCTTGAAAAGGATAATCTTTCTCCTTCAAACTTTACATGAGAATAAGAAAGGCAAAGTCAAACAAACAAAAGTAAATCCTGAAAAAAAAATCCCAATCTATTTTAGCCAAAGGTAAAAGTTTGAAAATTTCAACCTGAGAGTTGAAAGGTTTAAGATTTATTGAATGCTGGATGTTATCAGGTTAAATTACAAACCATTATTCAACTTGATACTCAGGTAGTACTTCTTTTCCTATTGATTATTTCAGTACTAGAGGAGTGCTGAATGGAGTTCAGATGGCAGATGCTCACCAAATACTCTACTTGTAATGAAACCAAAGCTATTGGCCCTGTGATTTTTGTTTCATAACAAAGGGTAAGGTACTGGAAAGAATATCTGTGGCTGCAACACTGATGTAAAAAGAGATTTGAAGGTTCTAACTTCAAAGGCTGAGAGAGCTGGGCCTGTTCAGTCTCAAGAAGAGAAGGCTGAGGGGGGACCTGATCAGTGTCTATAAATACCTTAAGAGAGGGAGTGAGGAGGATGGGGCTGGTCTCTTTTCAGTGGCGACCACTGATAGAACTAGAGGAAATGGCCATAAATTGAAGCACCAAAAGTTCCACAGTAACTTGAGGAAATACTTCTTGACAGTGAGGCTGACAGAGCACTGGAACAGGCTGCCCAGACTGCTTGTGGAGTCTCCTTCTCTTGGAGATCTTTAAAATCCACTTGGATGCAGCCCTGTGCCACATGCTCTAGGTGGCCCTGCTTATGCAGGGGGATTGGACTAGATGACCTCTGAGGTCCCTTCCAACCTTAAGCATTCTATGATTCCATGATTCAATTAAATGTATGCGGAAAAATTGTTCAGACTTGATTATCAAATCATACTTACTTGATGGTACAAAGTCACTGATCATTTTATGCCTTTTTGTAAGAGGTCAAGAAAATTTGTAGTTTCAATGTAAGAAATGAAAGGAAACATATATCTGAATAAATATTTCTGGAAAGCATTGTTCAAAATCCAAATTCAAAAAAAATCCTCTGGTGAGTTAAGAGCCATTTCAAGCTTCCTCAGCCAAGGTGAAATCTGGGAATTATGTGTCTGGCTCTGTTTGCCATATCATGTCATTTATCCTCCAGAGGATACTTTCAAATGTCTTAGATATAGCGTAAAAGATCATTGTGTTCATCATATATTTTAAGTCAAGCTCATGACAAAGCAAAAGAACTTAACCTCAGCACATACATTGACTAACCCCTGAAGTAGACATATCCATTTTCCTCTTTTTGTATATAGGATGGCAAATATTTTCTCCATTATTACTATAATATAATCCACTTTTTGACCATTTGGCCACATATTAGCATTTCTGTGACACTGAAGCCCTTTCTGTGCTCCATATTCAACAACTCTTGTTCCCATGCAATCTTTCTTAGTAACACAAAACCTAGAAGGAACTTGGGGCTAAGCATTTGCACTTGCTGTAAGCTGAAGGTTATGCTAATCTGCAGGAATACGCTGACATCATTCACTTCACATATAACCTCTGCATAAGTTTAACAGAATAATATGTGCTGAAAAGAAGAAATAAATTCACAAACAATCTTGGGAACGTGATGCTTTCTTGAGGAGGTGGGGCAGGGGGAAAAAAACCACACCAAAAAATGAGTTAGCCAAAAGACTGCATAACTAAATGATTCCTACAAGAGAGATCATGTCAGTAAACACTGTGCTTGTAAAATGAAAAGGTATTTTAATTCATGTTCTCTACACTCCACTAAGATTATATGGAAATCATAAGCAGTGAAAATCTTACTATTGCAGTATATTATTTGTAATATCGTAGTGCTCAGCAGTCCCAGTCACAGAGTAAAAGTCCATTGCACAGTGCGCTACAGACAGAACAAAAAGATGTTTTTGTGCTGCCTCTGATAAATTACTGTACTCGAAGTATGGCTAGATAGCAACAGATTAAAATACTCACAGTTTTAGGAAAGGTGCATTAGACAATTACCTCAGACAGGAAACCTGGAATTACTATATTCAATCAAAATCAAGAGTCCAGGAACTTGTTTCTGAGAACAGCATTATAAGCCTTAAGGAAGAGTATAAAAACAAAACCCTCCAAATTTCATTAGGAAATGAATAGCTAGGCATTATTTCCCATCTACTTATCTTATTTCCATGTTCGCTTCTTCTGACATACTCTTAGTAATTTAATGCTAGCACATTCCATTCTATGCTGTTATTTTAGCTAGTTTTTCTTTTTTTTTCCTTTTTTTTTCTAGCACTTACATTTAATCCGCTTGGCCTCAGTATTTAGGAACTGAGACTAACTGTGTGCCTTGGATTGAGAAGGACTGAGAAGGATGTACAGGTGATGAACAAGAGACATAGGGAGAGATTTAAGTCATAGGCCTCAGTTTCATTAGTTTAGCACGTAAGGAGAAATATAATTTACCACTAGCAGCAATATAGAAAGTGTTTGCCTAGAGTCTAATGCAGAGCTAGGGGTTCCTGCCATGGTGAACATGTGACAAATTTCCATGAGCTACATCTGCACTTTCCAACTTCAGTTTCTGTTCTCATGTCATCACTCTCCTCATATGGGAGAGATGTTGGAAAAGGATCCATCCAAGGATGAACTTCAGATCTTATTTTCTTCATACCATTTTAACTTATATTTTATAGCAATAATGATTATTATTATTTTAACAATGGTACTCCTTCAGAAGGGAATTGTGCTGAGGTAGGGATAGGACGGACAAGAAACGGCTATGTGGTTTCAAGGCACCTGAACTTTGTTTGTAGACACAGCAGCTTCTTCAGGGCTGGCTCTGTTGTCTGAGTCTTTGACACAGTGCTCTGCTGGTCAGCATAGACATATCTAAAAGTGCAAGGACATTTCCAAAGGCAAATACCTGATCTTTGTTTTGTTACCTGATCTTTGACTTCCAAAGAGCACGGTCATCAGTCTCAAGGATCTGCACCTTAGGCCTGAGAGAGACTAACAGGGTCTTATGTTTCCGAGGGGTTTAGATACTACTGAAAATATTACCTTTAAGATAATAGTTTGCTACATTGGGTTAAAATTACAAAATCATAGATTAAAAACAGATAATTTTAAACTCATTAGGAGTTTAAAAATGAAAGAAGCCGTTTTATTATTTGCAATGCAGATGACTTCTTTTTAGCCTTGTGATTTTGCTTAAAATATTAGTTCGAGAATGGTTGTTTGAATGTGATCTTGCTAACTGGAACTTCAGAAAGGGCCAGTTCTTTGTCTGCTGTAGATTAGCAGAGAATAGAGTTTCCTGTTTGATGAGGGACCATAATTTCAGGTTTATCAATTGTTTTACCAGTCTGGGGCAAGCAACTGTTGTCTGTCACAACCGAAGACAGATGTAACATAGAAGGACTCAGAATTAAATCCAACAGCTATGCAAACATAGTTTGATAGGAAACAGTTTTCAGCTTCTTTTGTCTTGTTTTTCTCTTTTCTTTTTTTCTCGTGCTCCGAGCTGCAGTGTTGGCTCTTGGATAGCTAGACACAAAACGAGACTGACATGTTGGACACATGGATATCAAGGCTGTGGTTTCCCTAGCAACAGGAACCACATAAAAGGTCTCAGAACTTACTCATGGGACATTTCAGTTCTCACATAAAATGAATACTGGTGGTGAATATGATTGGTTCAATAGAAGTACAGTGAAAGTATCACAGAACAGTAAGGTAATAAAGTCTCAGACTCCTGTATTTTCTGAAATCAGATATCACTAAAGGATTTTGTTTTTATATTGTGGCAAAAAGAAAATCTTGAACATGGTCACCTACAGAACATGTGAGGCATTAAGTTCAAATGCATTTTTTTTCTTATAAAAAATCTAATTTATTTTAAAATAGACTAAATAAATAGACTAGTTAAAATTACTAAGAGATGTTGATGCCAAAACCAAATTAAAAAAGTGAAAGTGCATCCAAAACCTCATGCTCCCATCCATCAATTCAGATTAAAATATAAAAGGTACATCTTTTCAAAATTTTGATCTAGACTTGTTTCAGTGTTGGCAACATTAAGCTTTTCTTCATTTTGCCTATAAATATAGAAGACAGACTTGCTAAAGGCAAAACTGTTAATAGCAGAGCCATCTAGCTTGACCCAAGGAGCAGTATGGTTACAGAATGAGATCTGGTCTTTCCTCAAGCCTTGAAAGTTTTGGAAGCCCTGAGGAGTCTGATTTTTTTTCCCGCATTTTGTGTCCTTGTGTCCTTGAAGTTACCCACTCCAAGTCCAAGATAGTCTAAATTTCTGGCAACTTCTGTTGCTGTTAAGCTTTCTCATGTTGTTTAATCAATTGTTTAAAATATATATATGGTGTTTCAGGAACAAATATCAGCTCATCTATAACACTTCATATCATATTTAACAAAGAAGAGAATCAGAATTATGATCTGTATGGAACAAAAACGGAAAGACGCAGAGAGAAGGTGACTTGCTCAAGAAGAGCTACAAGTCCAGTTGCAAGGCTGGGAATCAAATCAGGTCTCCAAAGCTCATCAGTATTTCTATATCCAGTGGAAAAATGGGCTTCCTCAAAAATGAGGAAAAGCTGCATATTCCTTTCTCTTTCCTTCCACTATGTTTGCAGGCTCTCAGATTCAAGCCATTTGTACACTAGATTTGCAATTTCAAGCTATTGATTACAAAGAGAATTTATGTGATAATTTGAGGCTGGCATCTACTGTGTACTCTCTGATCACTACTGCCTTATTCATTGAACACTGGCCAGCCTTGCACTGATCGTCATCAACAAGATCATCAAGATCTTAGGATGGCAGGCTAAGGAAGATTCTGGAAATGTTTAGAGTTGATATTTTACAGTTGTGTAGACTGTAAAAATAAAATAAAATAAAATAAAATAAAATAAAATAAAATAAAATAAAATAAAATAAAATAAAATAAAATAAAATAAAATAAAATAAAACAAAACAAAACAAAACAAAACAAAACAAGGGAAAGTTCCTTAGCTATCAGGCTAGCTTGCCCTGCATCAGCCTAAATAATCATGGCAATATCTCTGCTTCAAATCTGAATCTATTCACCACTTTTAACATAGGTGAAGGTCAAAGACACACCCACATGAAAATAGGGAATTTACTTGGCTTGTCTATGCTCTTCCCATCCTCTGAGAAGACTTCTGATTTTTACACCAAGCCAAAGTCTACAGAA
>NW_020455416.1:160599-265599 GCF_003342845.1 Nothoprocta perdicaria | reverse complement strand
ATAAGTTAGGACATTGCTGAGAACGATGAGGAAGATAAGGTCTCTGAAACATGAGTGTGCCAAAGAAATTCTCAAAATACATGCACGCATGCATATTTTCAAAGAAAACTTTAATTAATTCTCATTGGAAAATGAGTATTTGAATGTCACTATTTCATTTTTTAAATTAACACTCAGATGGCAATTTGAGATAAAGAAAACAAGAAATCTGTAGGGTAAGCATGTTATTTTTGCATTTATTTTAAATTAAGTACTGCCTTTGGTATCACCAGCTAAAAATCTTAACTGTTCATGAGAACACATTGCTGAAGCTAACAATAAGCAGAAATGCACCATAATGGTCTGTTGTCTTTGTCCAAAGTAAAGTGCAAAGCAAAGGAAGAGTGTTCTGATGGAAATTTTTCATTACAAGTTATCTCCATTTTAATCATTTAAGTTGTAACATTCACAGAGGTTCATTTTTAGTATAAAGTGTTTTTTCTCCCTACAGAACCCATTTGAATGAACCAAAGTGTCAATATTTCAGCTTTTCTTTGTGCTTGTATACTTTGATGGTCTACTATTTTATAAAGCTAATATATTGTTGTGTAAAACTGCAGTAAAGAAAATATGAGGGAACAGCCTTTGCAATAGGAGATTTTCACAAGTGTCTGGCGACTGGTATGTAAACCTGTGCTGCTGTGAGAAGCGGCTGAAAATCCTTGTGCAAGTTTGATATAAATACTCCACAGCAGGTCAAAGATTGATTGAAAATCAAAACCTTTTCTGTTATCAAATATGTTTTGGATACCACCAAGGGACAGAGAAGGTTTGAGGGTTTTTTTTGTTTGATTAATTCTTAAGAATCTTCTTTGCAGTGTGGAATTGCCAACAAATGCATTCTTTTATCTGTGTATTGCTGGCAACTACAACAGAAGGACACAATGCAAGTATGTTTGTGCCTTACCAGTAGTGGATACTGCCATAAATAACTAACTGCTGTGTTGGGCAGCTTCCAGGATACTCAACAAGCATAATTCTGATGGAGCAACATAATGGACATATTGTGGCATGATGCTGATATTTATTTTAAACGTCTGTGCTGGTGGTGAGTATAACAGATATGAACGGGTCTTCTTCAAGCCAACCTAATGCTTTCTGATCCGCTCGTCTGTGATCTGTGCAGCAAAGTAAGTGATGTTCTCCCTGCTGTACTTTCAACTTAGCGCAGCGTATTTAAAACACTGAGTGTTATTCTTCATTTGGTAATTGCAGGGCATTAATGTGTATGTAATTTCAATAATTTAACTTGAATTGGATGACTCTTACTGTTTGATTAGTTTAGCTTTTAGAAGTGTATGTGATTATGACCTGAAAGGCAGATTAATAGCAGGATTATGGTCTTATAGATCATACAATTCATTATATTCACACTGATCAATATCTGGCACCCGTTACTACAACGCCAGTATATATGTTTCATTCATTCAGATGGGCAGATCTATATTTTCGTTACTTTGCTTCCCAATTTATATCATGAGCAAAGGGCCTTTTAGGATCTCTAAACTACTGCTCTCTCCATTTCACTCTTGTATTTCAGTCTTGTATTCAGGGTTTCTGAAATCAGGCATTTATAAGCTTTAGTTATAAAGACTACATTCAGACTCGGAAGAAGGCATTATTTGCTAAATTTTTTTTCGAACTGCTGCTGACTATTGTGACCAAATTCTTCTTCTCTAATTATATATGAAGTGACTGCAAATATTTATTTTCAGGTAGTAGACTGAACAGAGAGGGTCCAAACAAGTTGCAAGTGAGAATCTTGCTGTGTCAAAGACTTTCTTTTATGTAGATGGAGCACAAAAGGGCACACACAAGAAATCGTTAGCTGTCTGGACTGGTAAGCAAAGTCATGATGCTGGAATACAGCTGGGAAATGAGGTAGAAAGTGATGATCCTTGAAAACATGGTTGGCTGATAAATACATGGTTGGTACTGCTTAACAAAAATGTTTAACCTCTATTGGGAATGTGTGATTTTTTTTTTTTTTTTTTTTTATGATTAACCAGGACTTTGAATAATTAATATGCACATGTGAGCATGTGTGTTTTAGCTGTATATCTGTATGTGTGTAAAAGACAATTGCTCAGATCCAGTCCTTATGTTCTAGACTGGAAGCCTTTGGATACTCAGAATGAATAAACAATAGCAAGGAAATCTGAATAAGAAAAGAAATATAAAATATTGAAAACATACCCCTGCCAGTCGCTTTTATCATTTACACAGCACCATATATCTAGGTAGCATTGAACATTGGGCACATTTGTTGAACACAATGGAGTCCCTGCCCTAGAGAGGTTACATCTGTAGCAGTCAAGCAATTTGATGCAGAACAAACACCTAGAGAGGTTTGTGGCTTTTTATTATAACACAGGTGACTGCGTCACCACATGTATTGTGCAGAACTACTTTTCTTATGATCATAGCTTTGGTTAGAAATGAAGACAACAATTTCTCACTTTTAAATAGAATTAGGTATTTTTTGACATTACTATTAACCTCAGTGATGCCAAATATGCTGAACTTCATGAGTCTTCCTTAAGAATCTCTTCTCTCTGCATGAGTTTTAAACCTGACCTCAAAGAGCTATTTTAAAGAGTGAAGGGCTGTATTATCTTTAAATTTTCTAGAGTCTGGATTTCACTAATCCTGACTTCAAACATCAAAGAACATGGATATTTTAGACTCCCCCAGGAACTCATTTAATTGTGTAAGTATCTTGAAGGTATAGCTTTTCTTTTTGTTATTTTTCTTCTCTTCATCTTAGAACTTTTCAGTTTGGAAATTTTGAAAATACATTAAAAAAGTGTTTGTATACGCACACACAGAAAAACACACTTAAAAGAATCTCTTCATTTTGCACAAAAAAAAATGAGCATGTTTTTATAATGAGATGTAGGTTTCTACAACACAGTTGCAGGCACCTAGTGTACTACAGGGAACTTACCATCCATCCACACTACTTTTAGTAACCACCTGCCTTCCTCAAAGCTCTTCTTTTCAGTATCTCCCATTTTTCTCCCTGAATACCTCAGCTTTTTCCCCATATGTTAATCCCACACATGTTAATTCTGGTATCCATATAAGCTATTTTTGACACTTACTTTCAAGGGAATAGCAAAAGTCAAGAGGAATATGGGAATAAGGAAACATAGGAGGGACATTGCTCTGTTACTTATCCCACTAGAAAAATTAGAGCTTGAGCTCTAGCTGATATCAATCAAGCATCTAGTGGAAAATAAATGTTTTTCAGGACCCATGTATTCATTTTAGGTTTGTAAGTAAGTTTTACAGAATAGATGACTCACAGGAGAAAAATAACTATATGCATCGTTGCTGAATGGCAAACGTTTTGTTTAATGAATGAAATATTTTGCAGTTTTCAGAGTATTTTACATTAGAGTAATTTTACATTAGAGTACATTAGAATACATTAGAGTAATTTTACATTACATTAGAGTATTTTACATTCTTTCTGAAGAATAATCAAGGGTACCTGAAGTCATAAGAGAATTTGTGTTTATTTGGATCTGTTTTCTTTCTTTTCCTCTGTTTTTTTAACTTTGTTTTTATTCTTCTAACTACAGAGTTCTGCCTATATGCAACCAGGATAACTCAACCAGTCTGCAAGAATTTGCAAGTGCTGTGGGCCTTTGTCTCTTGCCTGGAATAGTTTTCTTATGTTCAAAGAGGCCTGTTTAGTTAGTACTTCATGGCTATCAGAAAGGAGGAGAGTTCAGTTTTTTTGCATTTCCAAGCCACTTCATAGAAATACTCCTTTGAGTAGTGGACACTGGGGGGCAAAGAGAACTGGCAACATCTGTGACAGCTGTTTGGCAATAACCTGATACAGGGCTTGAAGATGGAGCATTTTTAGAGCTTGCTTTCAGAGAAGGGCACTTGAATTATAATAGCCCCTGGCCTTACTTACCAACTTGTTGAAATTACCAAGCCCTCTAGTACTGCTTCAGGTATACACACCGAAAACTGTGGAAAATCACAGGGGTTTCGGTGCTTGTTTCAAGATGTCACCGTCCTAGGATCCTGCAGCAAAGCTACACTGTTCTTCTCAAAATGGCTTCTATTAGAATAACTGTCCAAATCTGAAAAGTTAGCAGAACTCATTTAGATTATTCTTTACTGTATTTTTTCTCCTGTTACTTGTTTTTTGTTAGCTTTCCTGAATTTTCATTTTGACCCTAAAGGACCCTACTAAATAATACTAAAATAACGTTTACTATTATTATTATATTATGTTATAATAATTACTAATTTTACTATTAATCATCAATTATTAATTATTAGTATTATTAACTAATTATACTAAGTAATAACAACCAAATATTCATACCAGAAGTTTATTCTGTAACCCTTCTTACTCATTCAGTGCCCTGTTATGCTTGTCTCTTCCCATACTGCGTTTATTTGCCAAGACTTGGCCAAAATCAGAAGCAAAACCTGAAAATAATGGAGGAAAGAATAACTCACCCTGACTTTACGAAAAGCACTGATTTGAGCAAACATTCAGGGCTGTTTTTCCTCATCTTCTATTGAATATGTCCACTTCTGCAGAAGTTACAATTAAAGTGATATTCCAGCATTAAAGTAGTCCTGTACGTTTTCAGACACCTCCTGGTTCGTGTCAGAAATGAATGGTTAGTTTGCAGCTTCATAAATTAGTTACACTGAACAATTTCCACCCCTTCAACTTGTGCTGTGAGGAATGCAGTGACAGATAGATTCTGTGCTGTGTTTGCCTATGAGATGATTTTCTTGAAGTCTCATAATGAGTTGTATTTGGCAGGATTAATGAGTATTATAATGGCAAATGGATGTTTGCAGCTCAGTTGTGTTCCATCACATAGTAACATGGGGTTTTTGGTCCCTTGGAGGCCATAATTGGTGGCATTAATGCAGTTTTTAATTATGCTTCTTGAAAAAATGAATTGGAACCAAAACAAAAGCTAAGTGATCATCTCTCTGTAGTGCCGTGTGGTGTAAACACAAGACCATTGCTTTCTCTGATATCTCTGTTTTGAATTAGGCTGGTGGGAGAGGAAGTGCACAGGATATTTGGCTGCAACTTGATTTGGGAATATTCTTATTTTCACGTTGTTAAATAGCTTTTTAATTATAAGATGCAGAGGGTATTGTTCCCCAAAGACACTGCTCAACACAGTAAATTGTACACTGAACTGCCTGCATAGCAGATTTTATTGTTCCAAGCAGAGCTCTGTAGCTGCAGTGAGTGTCCTTAGGTCTTCATTTATTTAATCACAGAGGGTGTATTCCGATTCCTTCTCTCTTTCACATAATGCATGAAAACACTTTGATTGGTGCTGAGTCAGTGCCTATGACAGGGCACAGTGTGGTAGACTGGGTCTGTCTGAGTGCTTTAATGGCTGGTACTTTTTTGACTGGCCTACCTCTAGGTCTCTCACAAAGCATAACCGTCCCAACAACAAAGGTTGTCAACCCACTTGCGCATGCAAGAGTTGGGAAAAAACGTATAGATCGAAGGAAGTGAAAAAAAAACCTGAGGAAAATATATCAGGAAATAAATATGAACAAAATGGAAAAGCTGCTCAAAAGGAGCGTTTTGTTAAAAAAAGAGTGTGAAATTATAGTTTCTATATTGCTATATGTCTATATTGCAATATTTCTATAGTGGTATTTCTATATGATATCTGGTGATTCTTAGAAGACAATATGTCACTGCTGATCTGTTCTCATGGAACTGTGGATAAATTAAAAGGTAAAGCCATAAAGCACTGGTTAATTAAATAGTTGTGCCGTATTTATTTAACAGTTTATCTGCCTTCCTGCCGTGCTGCTTAATATTTTCTACCGGCCCGCTGCAGCGTTACAGAGGAGATAATGTAACTAGAATTGCCATTTCTTATATGCTACATTAAATTGGGATTAATACCTTATCCAGGCATCTCTCTCTGATATCAGCTTTGGTGAACATATCTAACCCACTTGTGATCTTAGTAGCTTTCCATTAAATCCACAATATATCAGATGAGATATACGTACTGTTTGTGTAGGCCTCTATTACTATATATTGTTGTTAAAGGACTATAGCACCTAAGGCAAAGGTCTGTGTGTGAAAGTGAGGCTTCCAGATATTTACTCTGTTGTTTGTGATGAGACCTTTTAAAATTGTAAGTCTTTTGATAAGGGAGTTGTGAAGAAGGACTTGACTACAGATGTGAATTCCTTTCTGGTAAGGGAGACATACCTGGAAAATTCTTTTCTTTTTTTTTCTATTTTTTTTCAGATTTTGAAGTACTGTGTATCAAGGTACATGTACCAACTATAATGGTACTATATATGACAATATATTTCCATACAGTAGGAAAGAATCCAAACATAGTTCTGTGAAACATATTTACTAGATCTCTAACAAGTGTAATGGGAACTCAGATATCTGAGATTCTATACACCTACAAGTAAACAGGTAAATATGGGTGTCTTAATCTCTACCAAATTCTAAGGAAAATGAATTCCATCTTAACTTACTGTCATCTGTCTTGCAAAACTACCATTTTTTGAATGACAGGCAGATTAAGAGCAATCAGAATTCTTATTACTATTATTTATTATTTGTATAATCACAGCACTTGGAAGCCCTCATTTTTGAGCTGTGCAAATTCAGCATAAGAAATAAAGCTTACAGTATGAGATGAGGAATACAAGACGGATAGCACAGGAAAACGACAAAACAGTGAAACAAGATAATTCTTCACGTTCAGCTGAAGTTAAGCAACGTACTTGCATTTGATGCGAACTGTTTAAAAAATCCGTATTTCACTCTTATATTACTTTGCTATACACTTTTAAGGCTTGCAATAACTGCACTTGGAAAATCTGTGTAAGAGATGGGCTGTAATGCTTGGAGGGGTCTGAGGTGTCCCATGCTCCGCTGCTCTTTGCAAGAGGGTTCTTTGCCTGTGCATGCTGCAGGGAACATGTTCCCCAAATCCAGGACATGGCCACACCAGTCCCTTTATTTACAGTTTGAAAGGAAATGCCTTTTCAGCTTTGTTGCCCCATATTTCCTATATCACATTTGATTTTTTTCCCCCTCAAACTCTCCTTCCTCAGCAACATATACAAATGCAATTTTTGAACCTTTCCTTTTTCTTACTGAAACAAGCCCATCACTCTTTAAGATGATGGCTGTAGCGAGCTAACAGTCACTGAGTTTCCTTGACCATCAAGGAAATCTGAATCCTGATGAATGTCTCTCCGTCCTCTCATCTCCTTTCCCTAGAGGAATGCGCAGTGCTGGATTGTGCCAGATTGATCGGCACAGACTTTCAGGGACTGCTGCATAAAGAGCAACATTCTGTTTCCTGAAATACTCAGGTAAAAAAGACTTTTTCATCTTTTCTCCTTCCTTTTCTTATTCCTGCTTCATTTCCCCACTTTTAAGGGACAATTGGCCTACTGTGGTTGCTGCCTGCTGCCTGCTATTTCAACAAAATAACTGCGCTGTGGACAGCAGCATTGATTACTAGGGACAGTGCAACTTTATTGATCACTGAGAAATAGTATTTAGACTGGTACATGAGCTGAACAAACTCCACGGAGGTGAACTTAAGCTGAGGACAACCTCTCCTTCCACTTTTGCAACTTGCTGGATTAAAATAGCTCAGTGTTTAATATCCTATTTGTAATGACAAATATTGCATTGAGTATGAAATATTTAACATTTATGAAGTAGTAAAATCTAAAAAAAAAAGAAAAAAAAATGAAGTAAGCTTCAGAACCACCTATAATAAATTCAGGATACTACCTGAAGGAGTGTGGAGAGTAACCTTTGCTAACCTTCCTGAGGTTTAGTCTGAACATTAGCCCAAAGGATCGAAGAGCAAACAGTATCCTTTGGAACACAACTCCTTCCACTAACTGTGCCTACCTTCTTCTTTAAAATCTACCTAGATTCCTGTCCTTTTTACTATCTTCAAAAGCTATTGTCACTTCCATTATTGCAGATCTGACAAATTATTCCAGCTAGGCAAATGACCACAGAAAAAGCCATCTGTTTTTTAATTATTCTTTCACTTTCCCTTTTCTTTCCCCTTCCCTTTTCCCTTTCTCTTTTCCTTTCCAAGTCCCTCTACAAAAATAAGATGGCAGAAGAAACTTGCTCTTCTTTTACAGTTAGTGATACTGTAAAATGCTGAAAGAAGATAAGGTGTCCTAGGTTATAAAAGTGATCAATAGTAAGCAATCAAGAGGCCAGAGCTCTTAATGTTTATTTTACAGGAAAAGAAGTTATAGGGAATGCTAGCTAGCTGGATAAAAGCATAGTCTAGCTGTCAGAATGTTATGCAGCAGTTAATTCATCCTAGAACTGGATTAACTTTGAAAATGAAAAAGTTGCTTCTGTAGTCATGGAGGATGGTTGTAGGTCCCATAAATCAGGCAGAAAGCTGCTGAGGGTGGAGAGGCTTATGTATATAAAATCTCTACCTCATGAGGCTTGCACCTGCTTATCAGAATAGGAAAAAAAATCTAAAGTTGAATAAGTCAGCTACGTGCAGAAACAAAATATATGATCTTCTGCAGGGTATATAAGCAGAATCTCTAGGAAAGAAGAAATGTTCAATACACTGAAAAAAAAAGTACATATCAAAATGAAAAATACTGTCTGACATCAGAAAAGGGACTGCAGCAGGATTTCTTTTTAAGCATAATGCAACGTTAGGTCTTTGGCAGAAAGACCTAACTTTAATTACCAATGCCCTAGTACGTCTGTTCAGGCTGTGCTTTACTATGCATAATGGAATCAAATCTCCACTCCTTTTTTATTTATTTATTTATTTATTTATTTTTCGGTGAGTTGATTCCATTGTGTATATTCGAGCAAAATCAACTGCACATTTTTTACAGTGGGCTGAATCTGTGTGGTCTTTACTCTCTCATCAGGAAATAAATCTCACATAATATCAGTAGAGCTGGCTACAGGAGAACCAGTCACCTCCCATTTGCATTAACATTGCTTGTTTATTTTATCCAATGCCTTTTGCACATTTAGCATATTTTAAACTATGTCAGCCATATTATAATGTTTTCCCTCTACACAAGTACCAAGATATAAATCCTCTATATGCTTTCTCTGAACTCACTTATAAATACCCATTGAAAATGTCCATTTAAATGATGGTAATGATAGTGCAGTCTAATATGCAGGAAGATTTTGTTATTATTGTATTTTGTGAGTATTTTATTAATAACATATTGATATAAAAGATAAGAACATTTCACCTCCGTAAATTTGTATCTGCAATTTGTTCTTCTCACTGCACAAACATATTTAGGATGCCACTCAGTAGTACTGATTGAATATTTATTTAAACAAATATCAGTATTACCCAACTAGCTGGAAAATCCATGAGTTTGGTTATGATAGCAGAGCATTTCTCAAAAATTTATGTGCACATGCAAATGTCGGTGCTTTGGATATAGGCTAAAGTATTTGCTTTATATGTATTATTTTGTTTGAATACAAGAAAGCTGGCTTGATTTGTATGTTTTCTCCCTTATAGAATTGTTCCAAGGCTCTGTCAGAGATCACGTAGAGTAATTTTTCCCATCAATCTTTGCTGTGCAGCCATGCACGAATGCAGTAGGAAAAAGGGGGCAGAAATCAAATCACTTAATTGCAGCATTTTTCATCTACATCTTTTGTTTTATGGTGGTAAAGGCCCCGAAGTAGCCTACCATGATTCATGGCTGTCACTGCCGCCGTTAGCAGTTCAATCTTTCATTCTAGGCATTTTGGTACTGAAAGTACCTACACAATTACTTTGATGAATATGACTTGTTTGTTTTTTCCCCATTTTTAGCAGAGAGTGGTTGTGCTTAATACAGACATTTAAATAAGATAGTATTCATGCCTATTGCATCTCTACTGTTTCAAAAGTTGTGTATCCAGTTTATGAATAAGATTATTTTGCCATAGGAATTCATATTTACTGAACTTACTGATTTTCAAACCCTTCAGTTAATGAGTATATATCATGGAAAAATAATTAATGCTCATTCTATGCAAAAGATATAAACAGTTCAGCTCTGAAACTGGGACAATATTTTCTGAAATCTCAGTATATCCTTTTTTTTTTTTTTTTCCAAGAGAGTGGCATGACAAAGCCAACAAGGCAAGATACATCTTGCTGGTTATAAAGAGAAGAGTTTTGTTTTTGTGGTGTTGCATGGATCATAGAAATTAACCAGTTAGAAGACACATCAGGAACAGCAGCAAATATTCTGGAATATCCGGATGAGCAAGTTTTTCAGAAAAATGTTATTTTTTCTTAACTCTGCACTGTCCATCCTCTTCTTTTAAAAAGGGACAAAAAAGAAGCAAGCATATATATGTGTGTACACGTACATGTGTGTTTATATATATATATATATAAAAATTTCTTTTTGGGTATGCCATCCCAAATTATTAGCATAAATTTGGACATAGAAATCCACTGAAGAAATGGACCACCATATTTGGAAACAAGATAGAGTGTTTTTTTAGGGTGTGGAAATACCTCTTTGTATGGATACACATTTATTTGTATATAAATGTATACAAATTCCAAAGCCAATACAGCGGTTTAATACACTGGTGCGAGCACATTGCTAATGGAATTACTGTAACAGTAAAACTGAGCAAATGCAGCAAAGAGCAACATAAGTATTTACCACTCAGTTTGCACGTCTGTTGAAATATTTGTGTTTTCATGTTGAAACAGCAGGTTGAAACTCCTGGTGGCAGGTGAAGGCTCACGACTGACAATCAGAAGTTTGGGACATGGAAGATGGACACAAGTTAAAAGTTGTATACCCCTGTTCTTCATATTATACTATAAAAAGGCCCCATATCACAGTAGTCCCATGTGCCCTTCTTAATCGCGGCCTTAATCTGCTCTAGAGGTGGCATAACTGATTCTGAATATTCCTACGTCACTGTGAATATAATAGAATAGATAGTTTAACTGATGTTATACTGACAGTGAAATACAAGGTTCGTAAAACATTGGAACGACTGATTAGCTGATCAGAGAATAAATGAAATGGTTGAAGTTTGCCTTCCCGTGGCTCTTTGGTCCACTAACTCTTGCTTGATTTAAAGAAGCACAGCCCTCCTGGCTGGGTGCACGTTACTGTGCACACATTACTGATAAAGTGTCCAGGTGTCTGGATAGGTGTGCATGATATAAACAGAGGAAGGAAAAGTGATTTCATGCTTCCTTATTAAACTTAGCTCTCAAATGGAATATATAATCAATATTTATGTGATATAACCTAGCAAAAAAATAAAGGTAGTCCTGATCCTTCAGAATCTTGCAAAAAGTGTAACTCTTCCATACGAGTAGTCTTCTGAAGTATTTTCTGTATTTGAATATGAGTAGGAATTACTGGCAGCAGCTGAATCTTGCTGGTGCAGCAGTTCAGAAACGAAAGGTTCCTCAGGCAGAAATGCGTAGTGCCTCAGATCATACCTGAAGCCACTGTCAGAAAAACATGACATTCATGCATTGGGTTCTTCACTCGGGGCCAAAAACACAAGGCATGAAACCGTTAACAGCATCACTGTTAAAGACAATCAAAACAGGCTAGTCTCAGCTGGACTAGTTCTGAAGTTGCTTAAAGTTACTGTTTATGATCCTTACGGTGTAACATAGATATTTCTGAATCCTCCATGTATCAGACATTTTGTACTTGGTGACCTTGGTGATTTCACATCTATATTTGTGTGGTCAGCCCAATTTGGTGGAGACCACTTTACCTTTCCAAAAAGAAAGAAAAAAAAACCTCAGCTATTATATTATTTTTGCAACATTCTTAGAGGTCATTAAGCTACTAAAGGTGAGAACAAATATCTATTTCTTTTTCTTTTTCTATAGCCTTTAGGCATCTTTTCTCTTAAATTATGAATTTAGCATGATTGACAGTCCCTCTAGCTCCCCCTCCTCATCTCTCTCCTGATGCTACTTTAAAAATACATCTTGCCTTAGATGCTATTTTATAAATAGTCCTGTGAAAAAACACAGTAACTTCTAAGCAGTCCGTCATGTTGTTGTGAGTCTGTAAGCACCTCTAACTTATAATCGTGCATGCCAATCTACATGTATGAGCACAAGTGTGTAAATCAACCCACAAAGGGCTATCATTCTGACTTTGGAGAAAAAGTAACTTCTCTCTTGTGACCTCTCCTAAACTACCAGCCACTCAGCATTTTGCATAACTTTTTAAAATTTGTTTAAGAGAGAATGTTTGCACATATTAATATGGTAAAAGAAGTCATAGAAATATATTTGCTTAAATAACCCATCCAATAATACCTTAATTAATATTGGCTTGAAAAATATTGTTTAAGGGATGTACTTTCCTACCTCTCAGGGTGAGGGAAGCAGCAGTGTGCTAGTTATCTTTTTCCTTAATTTTTCTTGACTCTCTGCATTGAGCATTGCATACAATAATGAAGCTTGAAGTTCCTCAAGAAATGATTCCTGAGGGAAAAAATACACAAGCCTAGTGAACTGTGAAACATACAGAAGGTTAGAAGTCAAACCTTCTACGTAAAGACAAATAGATAGGATTTTTCATGAGGAAAACCCAGGGTAGGTCAGCCTGCAGGGAATCTCCTGATGCAGCTATTGCAGTAGCTTCTTATTGCTATTTAAAAAAATACAGGCCATAGGACCACTGAATAATTCTCTGCTACTCAGAATATGTACTCCCCTTCAAAAGTTAATTGCTAATAACTTAAACCTAATAGTCCTCTCCTCCCATCCAGCCTGGGATCTACCTCCTTGAGTGGAGAGAGCAGCTGAGAAAGCCTGGGAGGAGCTGCAGTTTGTTTGCTCCTTCATTAGCACATCCAGGCATGCTCTGTGTTTCCCGTTTAGATGGAGCAAAAGCCTACCATGGAGCAAAAGCCACCAAAGTGGCTTTTCTGTTTTTAATATTTTGGATCCTCATTGGTTTTGAGAGAAGCGGGAGGCTTGAGGCTCGTTTCAGTCATGGATTGGGTGGGTAATATACTACTGACTGAAGAGATAAACCCAGTGTTGTGTTGGTGCCTTAAATTCCGTACTGTAGAGATGGGTAGGTAATCATCCACTGAGAGCATTGCGTTTTATAAAGCAGCACAGAAAGGCTTAGGGCTAAAGTAAACTCACATTGTACTCAAATACTGGAGTAAGTCAAAGCATGTGGGCTGCTCTGCGAAGCAGATGGATAAAAATGTGGTTAAGAGAGGATGATTTGGATGTTGGAGAGGGGACTGGCAGGCTGCCTATGTTAGTAATGCTAAGGAGTGCTGGAACACTTGATAATTTCAGAGCAAGTTAGTTTGCCACAGCTTACAACCTGCTCGGTGCTGGGGAGAGAGCTTGCTCTGCCTTCTCATCAGTATGTGATATGGCATAATCACAACGGTTACCTAACAGTGATGAAAAGCTTTAGCAGCAAAGGGAAAGATACTGCAAATCTGATTGCATGTGGGCATTTCAGGTTTGGAAATATGCACTACCTACTAAAATGAGCTATCGACTAATTCTGAAAGAAATGTTATATGGGCTTAATGTTCATCTTCATCCACACTATAATGAGAAGGATTAGACTGGCTTCCATATGTGGAATATTTATTTCAGCAATACAGGAAAATGTATTTCCCTAATATTTTTTTCTGTATGCACAGGGCCTTAAATTTTACAGATGTGATTAATGTTTTAATTTGCTGTTCTAGTTGGATACAAGTTTACCATACAATATATATTACTTACAAAGAAATTTGCTTATATGGAGTTTAATTCATATGTTGTTTAGCCACTATGTGTGGCACAGCTTTGCCTTCTCTATGAGACCAAGCAGTCATGCAATTGATTTGGAAAATATAAAACAATCAGGTTACACAAAGCATTTCTTAACAGCCTAAACCAGAGCATTTATGAAGCAAACACGTGCTGTAATTAGTGTTTATATTAGCAAGAATTGGTAAACAGGATATTAATTGTGAATTGAATTTCTGATACAAATCTTTCTGATTAACCAATATTTAAAAAATATTTATATTGTTGATTATATATGTTTTCATAGATCTCACTTGCAGGGTGAAAGGGTGACAAATATGTCCCTCAAATTGTGTGAATTAACATAATGGTCAAATTAATTATTTCAGTGTCCTTGGAATGACAACTTGGTAATTGATTTCAATAATAATAAAAAAAAGTGAAAAATACAATCTCAAAATTTCTTTTATTGACTTTTCAAGAAGAGCTGAAAATGGGACATCCCTGATATGGTATAAACTCATTTCTGCTCTCTAGTCCACACATGTGGTAAGGAAGAAATCCAGGATTGTTCTCAGGGAGCTAAAGGCATTTAGTCTCTCTACATGCCCAGGCAGGGCATGACACAGTGCATGAAGTGAGAGCAGATTTGCTCTATCTGTAGCAATCCGGCACAGTGGTGTTGATATGCCTGATATTGACCCCTCTGTCTGAGAATACACTTTCCATGTGGCGAGTCATAGACTTATGTTTTACTGCTTGTACCTTTAGAAAACATGGACAAAGATGCCTTTTTATTTATTTATTTATTTATTTATTTATTTATTTATTTATTTATTTATTTATTTATTTTAGGAGAAGTATCTTCCAGGCAAGAACCTATCCAGAATCTTTTTTTTTATTGTAATAAAATTTTTCAACCACTTCGCATGTCAGCTATGTGCAGCAATAAATGTTATTTAGACATTATGGGAAATAAAATGGAAAACTCTGATTTGGTGTGTTGCATACTTTCATAAAGTCTTTGACAAAGAGGGAAGGACAAAATATGCTAATATTTAGGCCCAAATGCTATTTTTTTCGTTGAAATCCCTGGGAGTTCTCTTATTGCTTAAAGCAGAGAGAAGACTTATCATTTTATTAAAATTTCCACATTTAGGAGAACAAGAGGAGGACAGAAGGACCAAAGTAAAGGTACATCCTCATCAGGTAGAGATGAGAACCTTGCACTTGAGCACATGCAGAAAATGTACAGTTCATAAGTCTAAAAGCTGAGGAAACAGGAATTCTCACTTTAGTATCTGATTCATCCTATTGGGACAGTTTATCTGGGGAAAGCTATAGGCATGTTTACTTTAAGAGAAGAGAACAATTTTTCTGATTGTTTCATTTCAAACATGGTAGGAGCAACATGTCTGTGCTACAGCTAAGTTAATCTGTCCTTATTCATTCTTTGTTCATACAGCCATTATATCCACAGAGTAACCACAAAAGTAAACATGGTTATAGAAAATTCAAAATAGAAAAACTTTTGATTCTATAACTATTTTACTAGGAAATTGAAATATCTTTTCTTACTTTTTCCTGTGTAATGCAACGTAAATCCACTATTCAGCATTTCTGTCCCTTTCATTCAGCACTGCTCATTTCAATGTAAGCCTTATTAGCTAATTAAACTATTTAATTAGTTATACTTGAGTAGCATTAAATTGCAATCACTTGCATCTGTTTAAACAGAGGACATATTTCATATGTGTCCACAAATGCTGGCACAAAATATTACTCCAGCAACCATCCAATGTAACTGGGCAACTCTTGCTGAATATTTCAGTATGTAATGATAATTCTGTTTAAATAAGTGCATGCAACTGATTCACTGCAGAAATACCATGTGAATAATGACATTAAAGTCTATGTTAATAGTGTGGATCTGAGCTAGTGTGGACAAGACCGGAGTTAAAATGGATTTCATTTCATACATTTCAAGGCACATTATATATAGGGATATATATTTGTATTCTTTAAAATGCATCTCTTCCCAGACTCCTGCTTTGCTTTCCCTAAGCCTTAGCATTTTTTTTTCCTTGAAAAAAATCCAGGCTCTAATTTTGTCTGATATTTCCTGAACTGAGGGAATTTGACAAGAGATATAAGACAGTATACCAGTCTGACTCCACACAAACAGACAAAAACTAGGGCACGAGTTTAATAAGATTTATATGTTGTTTTACCATTTTGAAAAGAGTTGTGGAGAATAGCAATATAAACTCGCCCATCTCAGAGACAGATATTTAAGATTCAATCCAGTTGGCTGAAGGTAGGGATTAAAAGTCATTTGAGACAGCTAACGGTATCCCACCTGGCTTTTACCTGCCAGGCCAGAGAACTGCATTCGGTCATATTTTCTGTATAGTATGGGCCAAACCAATGTAAATCTAAACATAGTCTTAATCACAGCTCATGCAAAATTGTAGGTCTTCTGCCATAAAATATATAACATGAGGAAGGCGTTTTTTCTTTTTGCTTTCTGTTTGGACCAAAGGCAACAACCCAAATTTGGATCTCAGTTACTCCATGAACATCAAATATTTGATTCGTCATTCTATGACCTAACTGTCTGTTTTCTTGAATAAGATCACTAGAAAAATCTTGATCTTTGAGTCAAAAGCATTATCCTATTGCAGTTAAGGAAAACTAGTACTTTGAATTAGAGATGCCTGTGTATTATTTGCAGCCTATCTAGATACAAAAATAAAATAAAGGAAGAAAAACACAGTTTTATGTTTTATACACTTCCAGAATCTTGGAACTCATTTGTCATCTTGTTTCTTCAGTCTTTGACATTTTTTGGCTGTGTGAATCTCTTTGGTGTGGGCACGTCTAATCAGTCCTCTGCTTCTGAGTGCTGGGTTACATTTATTCCAGTATAGACTCTAAGGTCAAAAGTATAACTGCAGAAGTTGTCAGTATTTTGTGTTTCAGTATAGAACAACGTTGTCCCTGGCCCCTTGAAGATGCATGGCTTCTGGGAAGACGGAGTGAAAGTCAATGAATTCCTCTGCTTCTCACGCAAGAAGCACTGTACAAGAGGCTAAGAAATGTAGATAGTGATACGTCTGAATATTATATTTCCCCCTCTGTTGGGTTAGCTACTGCTACATACTTCCTCTTTCAGGTAAAGGAAGCCCTGTAAATCATCCAGCTCTTTGCATCTTTTGAAAGTTTGCAGTATAACATTTCTTGAAAGTAGAAGGGATTTTTGTTCAGGGACTTGGGGGAAATCATCTCAGCTCCTTTCCAATTGTGTGCCATGGGCATGATGCTACACTTCCATTACTATCCCAAAGAAGCTCCTTTTCATGAGAAGCTTGGCAATTTCATTTTCATGTATACTGCCATTTCAGTATACATGATGTTCTCAAATCACATTTTCCTAGTAGGTTGTTTTTTTCAGAGAGCAGATCAGATGTATTCTGGATGAACATCTGTTCTTTAGCATCTTTTTCTAAAACAGCAAGTCAGGAAGAATAAGCATTATTTTTTCCTGGATAAAACTTTGAAAAAATCTACCAATTTCTTTTTCAGCTGATCTAAATTCTCTTTCCTTGATTTGAATTCCAAATACATAAAAAAAAACCCTACGTGTATGCTTTAATTGACACTGTGTAAAAGTAATACATCTAGATAGCTAGGTTTTACTTTTCTGTAAACCAAAATTGTCTTGGCTATGTGTTGTAAAATAAATTTTTAGAGGAGCCTATATCCATGACATCAGTGACAGTGAAGTCAGATTCAGTAAAATCGAGAGAGGGCCAAAATGTCTGAGACCAAAATGGAAGGGCCAAAGTGTCTGAGACCAAAGGCATTAAGTTTACTCCCTCTGATGCTCCAAATCTGTGGCTCCAGGACCTGCACAGTCGTTTTAGACTATGTGGGAGAGTTATTTGTATAATGAACCATTAAATTGTCTTCTTGGCCCAAAATAGCTCATGTCTGTTCAAGTAAGATTTATTTGTGTTAAGCTTGTGCTTTCTCTAGTTATGGGATTAATGGAAGTACAAGAAGTTTGCATTCTTTAGAAAACTCTATACCTCTACATGAAATATCCATATACTAAATACAGAAGCAGCATTCAGGTTCTAAAATGGGTTCAGTCACTTTGGCGACTAGATGGATAGTGAAGGGAACTAGCTTCTAATTTAAGCTTCTCAGTTAATTTCCTAAAATAACTGACATAAACAGAAGCTATCAGAGTGTAGATAGTAAACCAAGAATGAAAAATTAAATACAGTGAGACTCCTGGTGATGACACCTTGGAAAAGTGAAGTACATTGGGATCTCCTTAACAAATGATAAAACTGTTTCTGAAGAATCGTTTCTAAATATAAAGGAAACAATCACCTTATCAGCTAATTTTGTTTCCTATAAAGCTCCACTGAAATAACATATATATATACTTTGATAGAATATACTGTAGTAGATAATGTTAATTCGCACTTTTTCATGATCATACACTCCCTATGGAAATCTTTTTATTTTCATGTATCATGATTGGTAGACTGATGAAAACTCAAGTAGGGAGTATCAGAATGCTAAGGATTGTCTTAAATATCAGAATTTTTCCTTATTTGGCTTATTTGCACATCTCCTGAACTAAAATATCACTTTAGAAAATGAAATTATCTAATTTGAAAAAGGAAGTCTAGATGAGTATATATGAAATATTTTATATATCTCTAATCTTAATCTTGAATATTTTAGCTATCTAAAAATGTGATGCATACTGTAATGCTTTCCAGTATTTTATTTTTATTCTTATTTATTTATGTCATGAAATTTTACCAAGAACTTTTTAATGCTTTTGATACAGTATATTTAATTCCTCAAAATAACCACTGCTCACTGTGATGAGCTGTTACATAATAATCTCAGAAGCTAACATGAGTTTGCATGTTAGGATACCAGCTCTTGTAAATAAAATGTCCTTGAGACACAGATACTGATGGAAGTTCTGATTACCATCTTAAGAACATGTAAAAGAAATTAAATGTTTACTAATTTCAGTAATCTTTTGCTTTACAAGATATCAAAAATCCAATATAATGGATTAATTTCAATATATAAATATGCTAAATACGGAAATATGGAAGCAAAAGGTGGATATTGCAGATTTAGTATGGCTGTATGACTTTTTCATGAGGAACAAAAATTATGGGGAAAAAAAAAAGTACTTTACTATCAACGCACTTCAGCCGCGTACTAAACTTGAGTTGCATTTAAGCCGGGTCATTAAATAGCCTTTGACCTGGGTTGAACTTGTGACCTAATTGTGAAAAGCTGAGCACACTACTACTGATAGTCTGACTTGGAAATTCAGGCACCAGAATGATGCAGAAGATAACACGAATCTCTTTAAATGCATGGGGTCAGGAGTATTCCAGTGCAATGTCTCTATACTTCAAGCCAAATCCATTTTGGATGCAGTACTCTTTAAAAGAGTAAATTAAGTGCTTTTTTTTTATAATGATCATATTCTATCTTCTCTAAGGATTGAGGAGCAATTATATTTAATTACTAACCTTTTAAGCAAACCATTTATTTCTCTCCTTTCTATGTTTACAGAATCACAGAATCATTAAGGTTGGAAGAGACCTCTAGAGATTATCCAGTCCAACCCCCCTGCTCCAGCAGGGACACTTAGAGCACTTGGCACCCAGTTGCATTCAGGTGCATTTTGAAGATCTCCAGAGAAAGAGACTCCACAATTTCCCTGGGCAGCCTGTTCTCGGGCTCTGTCACCCACACAGTGAAGAAGTTCTTCCTCACATGCAGAAGGAACTTCCTGTATTTCAACTTGTAACCATTGCCTCTTGTCCTATTCACCACTGAGAAGAGTTTGACCCCTTCTTCCCTACATTCTCCCCTCAGGTATTTGTACATGTTGATAAGATCCCCTCTCAACCTTCTCCAGGGAAAACAAGCCCAACTCACTCAGTTTTTTCTCATACGAGAGATGCTTCACTCCCTTAATCATCCCTGTTGCTCTACCCTGGATCCTCTCTAGAAGCTCCCCCTCCCTCTTGTACTGGGGAGCCCAGAACTGCACCCAATACTCCAGGTGCGGCCTCACCAGAGCTGAGGAGAGGGGCAGGATCCCCTCCCTCCACCTGCTGGCAACACTCCTCCTGATGCAGCCAGGATCCCATTGGCCTTCTTGACCCCGAGGGCACACTGCTGACTCATGGTTAGCTTGATGTCAACCAGGACTCCCAGGTCCCTCTCCATGGAGCTGCTTTCCAGCAGGTCGACCCCTAGTCTGTCCTGGTGCCTAGGGTTATTCCTTGCCAGGTGCAGGACCCTGCACTTGTCCTTATTGAACCTTAGGAGGTTCCTCTCTGCCCAACTCTCCAGCCTGCCCAGGTCCCCCTGGATGGCAGCACAGCCCTCTGGAGTGTTGACCACTCCACCCAGTTTATAAAAATATATAAGCGAATTTGTATTTTGGTAAACATTTTCTTTTATACAAACAGAAAAGTAGCAATAGAACATCCTAAGTCTTTGTTAGAAAATCTCTCTTGGTGGAATAATTACTCCTGGAAGATTATGCTAATATCGTACAATCATTACAATACATTCCACTATTAAGTCAACTGAGTAGGTCTCCAGATAATTTATCCAGAACCTGAAGGGTTAAGCTACTTTGGTCTAGCCAAGGTTACAGTTAAAACACAGGAATACTGTGGAAGCCTAAATATTAATATAATAAAGGTCAGTCCTCAAGTTATGTTAAATAAAGCTAAAATTATAATGTGAGTCAGAAAATCAAAAATGTTTAGGAAGGGCTGCAGCTGTGCATACATGCATTAAGGGACCAAACTGAAGAGCTTCCCCTTCCAAAGATGGTGACATAGTGAACATGTACATTAAATAACATACCAGACAATTAATTATTTTTGACATAAATTTCAGGACTCAGTTTTATTCTGTTGCTGCCTACACCTACTTGTTGCTGGATAAAATAGCCGCTCTTTTCCCAGACAGATAGAAGTAGTAGAAAAACATGGTGAAAGCTGGAGAAAAAGTGGGATAAATGAAGGAGTACATTTACACAATCAGAAGAGAACAAATAATTAACTTTTAATTCTATAGGTTTTGCTACATATTACTTGGATTTGATGAATATCATGACATAAATGGCAGTAGGTTGATGATTGAGTTTTGTGTTTATGTTTGACCCCATTTAGTTATTGAGTTAAGAATAAATGCAGTATATAGATCATCATTCTGCATAAGTAGGATATCCATAATTTCAAAGGGAGATTTCAAAAATTTAGATCCAGATCCCAGTTTCTTTCAGATTTTTATTTCCCCCATTTGCTTCTGTGTTTTGTTTCCTGTTTCTAGAGTCAACTAGCATAAGCAAAACAAGGACTTTAAGCACACACATACATACACACTCATGTATATATTTTTAACCCTCCTCAAGATTTGGAAATACTGCCAAAATGAAGAACAAGAAGACAGCCCTCTAGTTTTCTGCCTGAAACTCTGTTAGCTTGTTAGCTTTATTTCTATTATCTTCTATTAACTGCCTTTTCAAGCTTCATATCCTCTCTATCAATGCTTAAAGATCAGAACGCACACACACATATATACCTAGATAGTGCAAAAATAGATATGAGGAAATAATTTATCTTATAACTATAAGGACATCAGAAATAATGTCCTGATTTTACATTTGTGCAGAATCCTTTTGTTTACTTGCTCATGATTTTATAAAATGCATCTGATTTTTTCTCAGATTTTCTCTTTAGATCGTGTTTTGCCTAGCTCTCTAGAGCAGGAAAAGAAAGGTGCACCCAAACCAGACCTGAAAGGCAGCTCTCATACACTCCTAACCTTGAGGGTGAAACTCCAGGTGAAAGGCAGCAAGGCAAAGGATATCTTGAAGCATTTTAACTTATTTTTGGATGTGGGGCAGGGGAGCGAGACAAGGAGATTGTATGCTAGTCAGTCACTGTAAGCAGTGTGATCGTCGCCGCTGTCTTCTCTCAGGCAGTTGTAAATCATGTTCTCCCACTCTTCATCCAGCAGACCAGAACTGACACAAGCTGTGAGAGAAAGTGCTTACGCACTCTCAAGCCAAGTGAATACATACTATGCAACAGTGTTTGTGAGTTTATTAATTTTTTTCCTAAGGTCACACTAAAGTAAATTGATTTCCTCTCCTTTTCAAAGACAGTAAGGAAGACTTGTCAGCAACTGAGTTCGGTGACAGGGAGCAAGAAACTTCTTAAAGTGAGAACATTGCCAGTCAATGGATAGCTTTGTACATGATTATATCAAAATGTTAATTTATGTTGCATAATTTCATACCAGAAATATAGAAGGAACTTCAGCTCTACTGCTTAAAGGAGTGTCCGTAGGACTATGACCAGTATTTACACAGAGGTTTTTAGAAGAATGAGGATTATGCCAATGATATTGTCATTTGTTGCTGATAAAACAACTCCCTTCCAGTCTTCCCAGGACCACTTGTATATATAATTTTCTTTATTTCACATGTCCAAGCATCACCTTTGAAATTATTTGTCATTTAAGATTGTTTGAATTTTTTTCATTATTACTGTTCAGTGGTCATCATCTGAGTTATGGATGTTTCCGGTGTTTCCATCACAATTTAAGTCAAGATATAATCATTTCAGCGAAGTGAGAATTCTTGCTGATTTCTCAGTAGGTGAGGTGTATTTTGCCTCTCACTTAGGCTGTTTATACCTAAGTATGGCTCAAAGCGCTGTTTTTGTTCTTTTGAGGCTCTGTTTCTTTTGCTGACTTTCAACCTCAAAACACACATGTGATTCGGCCTCTAACTGGCACAGCTTCTTGCCTTAATCAAGTCTATCTTCGAGACACTATTATGAAAACAGTCTTCTGTCTAGCCAAAGAGGAAAAATGAACTTTCTTAATTGGATTGATGGTACTGCATACATTTTAACTTTCAATACTGACACTGGTAAAGCAGAAATGAAAGTTATCCTCTAAATTTAATTCATCTTTAAAGAATTTAAAAGGACATAACATGAATAGGCTTACTGACTGCACACAGACATGAATTGAATATATTTGCTGGTTTTGCTGACTTTTTTGTAATGTTTGTTTGCCACAGGCATTTTTGGGTTGCTTACATCCAGAAAGGGCGTACTCTTTTGCTTTTGTTTTCAAGTCAAATTAGTCCTTCTGAATTTTTGAGTAGAATTAAATGAAAGATTTAACCAAATATGTTTATTTGAGCATCCTAACTATCTTAACAAAATGACTGTCTGAAGAGATAAATCCTATGGCTTGCCTTAAACTTTCCAAGCAAATTTTAACTTAAAGCTATATCTACACTGAAGAAACAAGTGGTCTGGGATACACAGTCTGATTACTTCATTCTCCTATAAGCAGCACTATATTTTTTGTGGTAGTGTAAAATATATCAGGGGGATCCTTCCTGAATTCTCTCTATTGACATTCTTTCAGACTATTTGCTCAGTCTTGTACCATTTTGCTTTCTGATCACAGAATGAGTGTCAGTTTTTGTAGCTGTACTCCAGGTGTCATGAGTTGGGTAGATGAGAGAATCATATCCATGATTTGATTCAAAAATGGCATGTATAATAACGTGAAGTTGTAGAAATGTAATCATGTAGGACTGCGTGTGGGAACTGGATTAATAAAATGTTTCCTCAACTTTCAAACTACAAAGCTATCAGATTCATGATGTACATTATCCATAAAATAATTATTTTAACTTATGTGTCTACCAGTCTAATCTTACTTTCATATGAAGAGAAGGTCTGTAGAGACTTTAATAAGCTATCACTTTCGTCATGATTATCCATGTTCACGTACAGTAGAGTATTTTTGAATAATACACATTTTTCACCAGCATAAAGCTAAAGTAGCATTTTTATTTTTTTTTAATCCAGGTTCTTTTTCAAGGACTCTTTTAACACTTGAGCAATTACAGGCAAACCCTTAATGGACCCTTCCACTCCTTATTCTTCTGTTGTTTGTTTGTTTGTTCGTTAATTGGGAGAGCTCTTACATTTTTGGTGCCAGTGATAGGACTGTTATATCCTATCACAGCGGTGTTGAGAAGGGTTAGGTAGAGAATACCAAAGGGAAGTCCTCTTAAAGAGGTTAAACTTACCACTCTCAGCAACCTGATGTGTCTGATGTTCCAGGTATCCTCTGTGAAAAAGGTTGTTAAACATGAGTTTTGTTTACATATAATGTCAGGTAGTTATCAGCATAATCAAAAACTTATTTAATCCTTTTCTAATTCTAAAGTGATTAGCAAGGGCTGAGAAATCACCTTATCTCACTAAAACACAGGTATGAACACTGAGTAAATATTTTGGTAAACAATTATTCTATCCTTGCATATTCAGCAGTGTGCTAAATTATGCATAATCTTGCATAAGTAATAAGTGAAGGTAGCTTAAATTCAGGGTTTTTTTACCTGACCTATTTCTTTCAGTGCTGTTAGCTTCTTAAATCATGTATGAGCTTTCCGTAAGGCTTCAATGAGTAGTTCTAGTGGAGAGACTTCAGTAATAAATTTCAGGAGAAGACAAGTTTTTTGACAGGCATAATGCAACACATACAGGGTTTGGAACTCACACTCTGGGAATTTAGAGCAATCCTTGCAAAGCAGCTTTTCCCTGTTACATTAATAGAGAAAATGAAGTATGAAAGTCCTCAGGAATTACTGCTAGGTGTAATTTAAATAATTTACCAGAAGATAGTTCAGCACATGCATAGAACAGGGGCATACAGAGTTTGCCATAAGCAGTTTATAAATAAACTATATTCTGCTGAAGTAAGTCAGGCATAAATTATAACTATTCCTTTTGTGGCTATACTCTGTTCCTCATTGTAATAGTTATTTAAAAAAAATCTGGGTTATGACCTTCTACTAGAAATCATAGGCTTTGCCTGCCTTGTACCTTGCTTACGAGCATACTTACATTTAATAGTTTGGCTGCTATGAGATCAAAGTAAAATTACTATTGCTGTGGGAGGAAAAAAAAAAAAAAAAAAAAAAAAAAAAGGAAAGTGCATTACATTTCTATAAACACCAGAATGTAGGTAGAATTGTGTAGCTCATTGAAAATAGGTGTGCTCAGTGCCAAAGACCGTTGACTAGTGTCTGCCCATTTCGTGAAACCCTTATGCACTTTTTAAAATGTATTATTCTATTTCTAGCCCTCAAGTGGTGTTGAAAGTTAAAATGACAGAATAACTTGAAAGTGCCATTAGAAAATGTGAAATTAAGATACTAGGGAGTATGCAGAGGGTAAAGAATTTGTTAAACACACTTGTAGATATTGGACAGCTCCTAGTGCTGTATGCAGCACTGAGGTTATTAACAATTGTGCAGGATCTACCAGCTGGGAATATTTTCATTTATTTCGTCAGCAGGCAGAAGTAAGACTTTAAGGTGAGAGGTCAGATGATTCAGGGACATTCATTGACTTTGGAGTATCAAATTGAGAGTATATTACATATATTTCATTTTGATAGATATAAGTACAGCATAAAGGAGAAGGAAAGATGAGAATGACTTAATATTTATTCTCTCCCCTTTGTAGATCATTTCATATGCTATCTGATCCATATGGAACACACGTAAACTTGATGATCCTGTTCCTGGGTTATGTATTTACCCTTGTTTTTTAGTCATACCTACATTTCTTAATTTGTAGCACTACATAATTAACACCTCCTGCCTGTCTAATTATGGGTTAGACGTAAGAGCCACTGGAGACAGCAAGCAGTCACAGGTCAAAAAAAAAGAACTTATGGTCCTTTTGTCAGCTGGAAGTAACTCACACGCTCAAATTTAAGCAAGCAATTCGAGAGATTGTCTTATAAAAACACCTAAATTCTTGTCTGGATGTGCTTTTTTTTTTTTTCCCCCCTGAATAAGATGTATAAGGCTATATTTCATGCTGTTATATATAAAAATAAAAAATATGAAATTCTTTAAAGCAAATTTTCTGATATTTTTGTAAACTTCTCTATATTATATGCATTTTCATTGTTGGCATAATAGTGTTAATGCTTACATAATACAGTTATATATTATACATAATTATATATGTATACAATCACATCAGTAATTGCACTGATTAAATATATATATGTATTAATGAAGCTACACAATGTATAATGTTTGTATAAATAATTCAAGCTCCGATTAACCCAGCATTCATCAGCTTGTCCAAGTCCCCTTTGTAAAACTCACGCTAGTGTAAGAATGAGCACAGGAGAAGGTTAAAAAACACCCGTGGTTTTGCATCTCTCCTCTTCGGAATATTCCTGTAGCGGGAGCAGGGGGACTTGCAGACTGTGCAGACTCCTGCCCACTGCTCCAGGCGGCCTCGGGGACAAGCAGGGCTGTTTTTTGGCTCTCTTTCCCACAGCGCTGGGGACGATGCTGCAAGGCCTGGCTCCCGTGAGTGCAGCGCAGCCTCTGAGTGACATCGGGTTGTGTCCCCAGACCTCCCTCATGCTGAAGTTGCCCTTGCTCACCTCAGGCCAGGTTTGCACCACACAATCAAGTGTTGGACCAGGCCTGGGAGAGACATAGGTGAAACACATTCTGATGGTGCCGGTCTGCTTTGCTTTAACTCACAGCTTATATGGCTGAATGCTTCTATATGGGGACAAGTTCAGGCTCAACATCACATTTCTGTGATTAGGTTTTTGCAAATCTCATTTGCAAGTCTTTTGTGTTCACTTATTAGCCTACTGTAAAACTGATGAACTTCATCTCTGTATATAGTGTGTGTGTATATATATATATATATGTATATATATATATATATAAAGTATGCTCCCTCACTCCTAGTTTCTATATTCAATCATATTCTTGATATTAGCAACTAATTTAACTCTTTATACTACAGATTCATTTGTGGCATTTTTTGTTATGTTTTATTCTGTCTTTCAGAGAGATGGAGAGTCTTTTCTAATTGCTGTTTGGAATAGAAAATTCCCCAGCTGTTTCCTACAAAATGGAAAGGTATTCTCCTTGCCCACAATTACTAGGTACCTGCAAACACTCCATATACTTATCTTTTCCACTTAACTATTCTTTGAATATGCTAGAAAATTCATTTTCTTTTTTAAAGAAGAGTTGATTCAATATCAGTGTGATTAAAGCAGTCACGTTTTCTTGCAGAGGCTTTTTCCATTATTAAATTGAACTGTTACAAAAATTAAGGAATATTAACAGGAAATTTCTCCTTAATATGCAATAAATACAAGTTGTTAGAACAATAAAAGTGGTTTAATACAAGCAATTTAATTAACATCCTAACAAGGATCACCAGAAATAAATTGGAAAATAAAATAAAATCACTGTCATGATCCTGACCCTGTGTTGCAAATTAAAAACACAGTAAAGTGTCATAAATCTCAGCAGCTCAATTTGGTTCACTTAATAGAACTATGACAAAAGCAAATGTTTTGTCACTTTCTGATTCTTGCCAGGAAAAATTGTAGTGCATAATTAATGACAATCCACTCTTTAATTTTGTGTATAGAAAGACATAGGAAGATGCCACTGATAGCACAGGAACAGTATCATTTTCACTGTTAGAGCAGTTAGAACTATTTCATCTGAAAGAACGAGTCAGGGCAAGGATAATGGAAGGTGTCTGAAGCACAATAAATAAGATTAGAGTGGACAAGGAGAAGTGAAAAGTATTAACTGCATCAAAATTTTCAATTAGAAAAGTGAAGCAAATCCTTTATGAATCATTCTCTCCACCTTCTCTTAAACCTTTCTGAATAAATGTAGTTGAGTTGCCTGAATACTAGTTAGCACAAAATCAAGCTCTGTCAGAGTAATGAATTACAGTTTTATGTTGTTACTTTGGGCACTTAAGTCACTTTTAAGAATATGGCCAGGCTTCAGATTCCTGAACCACACTGGAGAAGGCTAGTGGTAGTTAGTTAGTCGTCTTTCTAAGCAGTCTGAAAAATCAGAACATCAGCTAGCAATGGCCAAATAAATTATGTGCTACTGGACGCTATGAATCACTGTGCTTTCCTAGTTTTCTTATATGGATGATGTTTCTGCATAATACATCCGACTGAAGATGAGGACTGCAGAAAATCCAGCATGAGGTGAATGATTAGGTGAAGGTAGTTTTCATCAGCTCATTTCTAATGCACTTGTAACATGGCTTGACACTGAATTTTCTCTATAATGAAGCAAGTTTATCCACATGAGTCTTTTAATTTTATCCCTCCCTCTTTTTCTTTCTCAGGAAATGTGACAATACTTTCTCCTACCCTAGGACAATTTCTTCCTGAGTTTCAGGGCAGATTTCTGCTTTCTGTAAGCAATGCAGATGTTGATTTTTAGAGCAACCATCTAACATGAAATCTTGGGTATCCAATTGTCATTTGTTACTATGTCTATACATCAAATCTTTACTCTTTCTATGTGGCAGTCTTAGGATCTTCAAGCTCTTAGAAGTCTATGACTTCAATCCTTCTGTCTGGAGACAGCGTTTGTGTTTATCCTTGAACTTGTATCTGAGCAAACAGGACATCTGTAAAAGTCTTATAGAGAACCAGTCAGTTCTCAGATCTCTCAGTGTCATATATGTCAGCAGTAGCTCAGAGAAAAACATTTTACAGATGGGGATTTTACTTCTTCCTAGTATAAGGGAGCAAGGGAGTATAAAGGAGGATTTGGATTCTACTCTCTGCCGGGAGGAAGGTCTCAGTGGTGGCAGTGACAGGACAAGGGACAATGGATACAAGCTGAAACACAGGAGGTTCCATCTCCATGTGAGGAAGAACTTCTATCCTGTGAGGGTGACAGAGCCCTGGCACAAGCTTCTAAGGGAGGTTGTGGAGTCTCCTTCTCTGGAGGTCTTCCAAACCTGCCTGGATGCGACCGGGTGCCATGTGCTATAGGTGCCCCTGCAGGTTGGACTAGATGATCTCTAGAGGTCCCTTCCAACCTCAACCATTCTGTGATTCTGTGATTAGGTTGTTTTTTGTTTGGATTTTTAAACTTGATTGCAGCATATACTATTTATGCTGTTTTCATGTATGTTCTGTGGTTAGTCGAAACTGCAGCTACCATGAACTTTCCTGACACATTTGATTTAAATATTTTTGTCTGAAGTTTACTCAAGTTTTTTTTGAGCAGTTATGATAGAGGTCATCTTGTGTCCCCAAATATGTCAGCTTCAGAGCTACATGTTCTTTTATGTGAGTTTAATTAAAATAAAACAACATTCTGAACTTTCAAATGTAGAAAATGGTATTAAAAAGCTCCAAAAAAGATAGCCTTCAAATCTGAAGCTCGAGAAGTTAAAATCTGAAATGCACAGGAAGGAATAAAATGTCAAATTTATAACCATCTTCCTGTGTTCACAGACTGCAGGTATCTTACTTATAGGACAACTTCTGTTTCCATGTGAAATTCTAGGTGGAATGAGGCATGCTGAACCAACCATAAATAAGGATCAATATTTTAATTTACATAGGACATTTACACTGCAGATGAGATAAATGGCTGGATATTTTTGTTTTCCTGATAGAGGAAGCATCTTAAAATGGCTGAGGCATAGGCAATTAGTTTTAGTGTCACCGGTAATCTTAAAAAGGCCCTACAACTTTAACTACTCTCAATGCCTGTGCTTTATTCTGAACTACTCAGACAAGCATTAAAAAAAAAAAAAACTGTTTAGTTGCTTATACATGAAACCACTTCTACCTTGTATGATCCGAAGTAATTTCAAAATATTCTAGTAAATGCTTCTAATTTTACGGAAAATTATGCTTTTTTTCCCAGTAGTATTTCTTCTTCTCATAGTCTGTGTGAAATTGGATGGCATTGTGATGTCTCATCAAACTTTAAAAATTGGCCCTGTTTTTTCTCTGTAGTTCTTATACATGTGCAAATATATGCACTAGCAATAAGAATGTTTTCTTCCACTAATGACCAAAATTCCATTTTAATGACTGCTTTTAAATGCTGGTGTTATAAATACACAGAGTGGCATCATGTCACAAGGCTTTGCCGAAGTTACCTCTAGGCAAGGTTACCCTAAAAGTAAACTCTTGTGCCTTGTGTACCATGTGCCCTTAAATACATTTTTGTTATAACACTGGTATTTCTGAAAATATTAGTATTGTTTACTTTGCTTCTGCAAAAGTTCAAAAATATAGAGTCATTGCTGACTGGACTTGGCTGTAGATATCTTCTTCTTTCTGAGTTTGCAAGTAACATTTGCCTTCTTCATTTCTCAAAATTGAAGGGGGAACATGTATACCTCTTTCCTATTTTAATGCCAAAGGCCTCTGACAGCTAGCCTATAGTTCATTGGTATTACTATTAATATCTCGGGTTACCTCTCAGTAAAGAGAAAGGGATTGCAAGGTGAAAAACGGCTACAGGAACCATTTGATTGCCAGGAAAGTCATAACGAAGAGAAAGGACCAAGGGCAGGAAGGAAGAGAACGAACTACTGATAAATATACGATAATGCCTCTTGGAGTCCAAGTAGCAAAGACTGCCTGTGATTAGAGTACTAAAAAAGATCAGCATTGCAGAAGCTAGCAGATGGCCACTCTGTATTCGCTCACCAATTTATACCAAGGAGAACTGTGAAGCAACAGCACTGGGGTGGTTAGTGCATAAAAATTTTGAAAGTGTGAATAACTTGAAAACACAAAAAAGCTTGAATATTGTTTTTTGTGTGTGAGATCCTGAACAAAATGTATTTAGCAGTTTTGTTGTCTATGTGTGTGTTTGTGCATGTATTTGTATGTTTGGTGCATGTACATAACTGCTCCTACCTTTCCATATTGAAAAGTGCTCTCCAGCTTTCCTGGAGATAATGATTTTGCTTCTCTTACGCATACTTCTATTAGAGTTGTACTGAATTGCACAGGTAGATTTTAACATACAATGTGGATATCACATGATATGCAGCATTTATATGCTATTAATTCACTTTTGTGTAAACCTCCACAGTAAAAAGTCATTAGATATTCCAGTAATTGCCTAGAACACCACCTAACAAGGTCTGCAAAAAAAAAAAAAAAAAAAAAGTTTCTTAGTTTCTTATGTCATAGTTTGTTTGCTTTTACTTTTTTATTTTTTCCGGGTGTCCTGAATTTAGGTTTGAAGGTATGTGAGGCAAGGTGCTTGTATCTCACAACTCTTTCCTGTCAAGCAGTAGAATTTAATGATTACTGATAGAAGAGTTATTTGAAAGTCTTCTTTTGTCCACAGTTCATTCCCATCTGACTTACAAAATATGCAGGAATAATGCAGAATTTTGGCAAAGGCTTGGCTGTTGGGATTGAAAAGTTGTTTGCACTTTGGAAAAAAGGTCTATCTAGGCTTTTCATTTTATACCTGAGAGAGTGTATCTTGAGAGGCAGAGAGGGGAAAACAGGAATTGAAGCCATTTGAATATTTGTGATTTCCTAAAATCTGTTATGGAAGAGTATCTGGTGTAATTCTGATTGCAGTGATAGGGACAAATGATGTCTGCAGTGTGGCTTTAACCCAGTTCCTTCACAGCCAGCCTGCTGTCTCCTCGCGGAGGTTGCCTTCTGCCTCAGAGAAGCACTGGTTTTGAAAGTTCCTCCTTTCTAAGTGCTCCTTGAATTTTGCGGAACCTTTCACATTCATCCTAAGGAATTTACTATACCTCGTAACAGAATTCATATTCCAGAAGCTCAGTGAACCACCTTTCCTTCTTGCAGATTCAGAAGTATTTTATATCCTTGTGTGAATAATGTATCTTTACAAACTGGCTAATAGTTTCATCTGCTGTTATATTAGCAATAACAATAGTGTTGCAAAAGAAGCCTCTTCTTTTCAGTACAACTGAAAGGTTTACAGCAGTCATAGCTTTTAAGAAGCCCGTTTAATACAGCATTTAAGTACACCAAGAAAATTATCTAAAGTGGCAAAATGTCAATGGTCCTTTTAAGCAGTGACACAGCTCTCTTTGGAGTACATCCTCTAACTCCAAATTGGTTAGATACTGCTCTGGCATGGTTTGAATTACAACAGCCTTTATTTTTAGGTAAGCCCTGAACTGTTAGTTTGACCATCACAAAGGTGGCCAGAGACAGATTTGCCCACTTTATAAGTCTCAGCAGGCTGCCTTCAGTATGGGATGGGATGAAAAGAGGTCCTACAGATAACCTGGCTTTTCTGATAATCCACTCTGTGAATAGTACAGTCCAATATTACATATCTGTCAAAGCAGACAGATCTGGTAAAAAACCAAGTCTTTGCACATGCTCAAACATATATATACACAAAAAATCATAATGTATCTAAGGTTGGAAGAGCATGGAGAGTGAAGAATAAGTGGGAAGTGATTAAATGGTAAGTGATATCTTAAAAGCATATGAGAGATTTTAAAAGGATCCATGTAGAAAACAAAGAGCTATTAGTTAAAAAAAGGTAAATTGCAGATAGCACTACTCTAATATCAGTCTCACAATAGCCATCACAGATGAACCAGTAATGTAATTTCTTTTAAATGGATGCTATTCTAGTCACACTTATCATCTGCAGAGAAATATTTCTAATATGTATACCAAATGATAAAACTATTTTCATTTATTATTGTGCTGGATATTCTCCCAAGGATCTTATCACATTTCACTGCCTCTGCCTACCAGCTTTGCTTTTATAACAAACATTGATCTTACAAAGTTACCTTGTTTGGATTTTTATATAAGATTTAAGTATTAATAGGAATTTAGAAAATAGGAAATATTTTGCTTCAAAAATGACATAATCTTTTCTGAGTTACATAATAAATGTAATGTAGGTATATGTGCTCTGTATAAGATGCATATGTATAATCTATCATTTAGGTATTTCTAGAGGATGTATCTTTAGTAATTTCTGTGGTAGTCATCAGTATTTCCTTTCCCCTAACATTTTAATGGGACTAGCTGTTATACATACTTCTAAATGAAAAATAAAACTTAAATATTTTCCAGGGAAGATTTTCACTGCATTAATGAATGAAGGATCACAGTGAAATAGTACAAGGAGAACATACTGCTGCCTTTTGGGACTAAAGCAGAGTCTTTGACAGTTTGTATATAAGAACCTTCCTGCAAATCATCTCTGCTCAGAGTGGCATTTAACCCCACTGACTGATTATTATGTCTCTGATATAAACACATCGAATGTTAGTGGCATTGAGAAAGATGTAAATGAAACAAGGTGTTCATCCTGTGGTGGAGTCTATAAAACGTTTGTGATGTAGCTTGCCAAGAGAAGTCATTTCTGTTCTCCAGTTTGTTGTTGGAGGATAAGATGCACTATGCTTCAAGTCCTTGAAAGCTTGCTTTATAATGAGACTAACAAGCTGAACCCATTTATTTCATGTGGGAGAAGATAGAGATGATTTGACTGTGATCCATGAATACCCGTGGAAGGAAGATATTTCTAGTTAAAGGAGGTTCTGTAATCTGGTAGAATAAAGTGTAACGAAGTTCAGCGTTTGAAAACAAAGCTGTACACATTCAGACAAATATTACAAAGTAGAAGTTAATTTACATCGGAATAAGTATGTTAGGGATCTCTTGGATTCTTTTTCATGATGTAGGGCACATGCTTTGCACTGAAAGAAAATGATAACGGGCTTTACTTCCTGAGGATCTGTTTTATGGTCCTGTGGCTATCTTTATGAAACAAGCCTTGACCTCTTGCAGAAAAGTGCTTAGGCTCACTGAGACAGAAGAAAAAAATATATTTAACCATAGTTTTCCCCGGAGAGATAATGTATCGCAATATTTGTATATTTATTTGAAAGATGAATACAGACACAATATTTATTTTCCTTTAACTAGGTCTTCCCTGTTACTTATCACTGCAAGTAAAGGAGATTCAACTAGAAAATTCTGTGATATATTAATTTCTATTTCATTTTTAATTTAATGTCTGCATTTGTTAATGTGAGCTACTGTTCTTCAATCAATCACATCAATCAACACTTATGATGTGCAGTAAACACTTATGATGTGCAGTAATTTTCTGTAAGAGTTACAAAGAGATATTAATTTGTGGCAATGGTTATTCTTGAGATCACAAGTTAAATTCCTTTTTTTAAAAATGTGTACAATTCCATTGTGTTGAATATCAAAATAAAGGATAAATAAAATGACCCTTTGCCATGAAAATCTTCATATTTCATGGCCATAAATCATCTCAAAATTTTTCGTCACTCCTCACCCATTTTTCGGCTTCAGGTCCATATTTTTCAATTAATCTTATAAGACCTTTCAGAATGTGAACAAAAAAAAAATATATCAGCTAAACAATAAATAGAAAATAAATTAAACAGAATATCCGAGCTAAAAAAAAAAAGATATTGAGGTAGAATGTTGTATTCTATAATCCTGGTATGTTTCAGTGGAAGAATGCTGATTTGTTCTTATATTTCAGTGGAAGAATGCTAATTCATTCTATGAGTTGTTAGAAAATATATTTCCAATTAGTTATGATAAAATTAGTTTTCTTTGTTGAAAATCAAAATTTATTCCACCGTATCTTATATCCCTTTTCCCTTTTGTATTTAAAAGACCCCCAAACATATCCAGCAAAAAAAAATTATAAAATTTCCATTTTCAGAAATTGGATAGGTAGAATAAATACCTCCTCAGCCAGACCTCAGTATTTGTTTTACATTCACTGTACTTTTCAACTAGATTGGAGTTCTGTAAAACCACCTGATCTGACTATGAAAGAAGTGATTTTATGGTGTTTAAAATATACAACCTATCATGTACTGAGAGTTTACATTGATCTAATGCATTGAAAATTGTATGCTGGAAGAACAATTTGGAGATTGGACTGTTTTAGCACTTCCACTTATGCATAGAGATTGTCGTGATGTCATACACCTGAAAAACAGATACCTGTAAAATACCTTTTAAAACATCATTCAAATTTGCCATTAATAAAACATTAAACTCTTTTCTTGGAGCACCTGCTGAAAAAGAATAAGGAAAGTGATTGTACCTTCTAATAAGGTACAGACCCTTTCCCTATTCCCAAAGCAGAATTTACGTACATTTAAAATCTTAGAGTTTTGAGCAGTTAAAAAAGTTGTTTCTCAGAGAAGTCCACCACTCTCAGCTGCCAAGCTCACAGAACAAAATTAAAGCATCGCACAAAGTGATGGGGAAGATTTGCAGCTGTGCAGGGAAGGCCTTTGCCCAGGTCTCTGGGACGAGGCCTGGCTGGACTCAGCTGAGAGTGCGACCAAGGAAGAGACAGAGTAGGTAAAGGCGACAGTCTCTATGCTCAGTCCAAAGTGGCTAAATTTGAAAAGACAAGGTCTTTCTTTGCTTCATTTGTCACCTCAACTAAACATAGAAAACTCAAGAGCAGTTATTTATGCTGCCACAAGGTGTATAGCTGGACTCAAACTCTCTTTTTTGTTAAATAGGGTCCAGGATAATCAAAATATTCACAGCAAGTATCCAGAAGGTATTAATCAAGGAATAGCTAATTAATATGACAAAGATCTGGCAAACACCCGCAAACTATAGTTAATGTCTTGCCTTGCAAGGAATACTCGGAGGAGCTTCGGGCCCTTTACAGAAAAGAAGTGTATCCCTTTGGACTTTCATAGTCTAAGCCTCTTTCCACTTTCATTCATTTGGGCTATAGAAATTTGGGCTATAGATTTGGGCTATAGAAAAACATCGGGTATTGGAAGAATATTTCCATGTATCTGTGTATATACTTCAACATATTTCCAAGGCACAATTGGAATTGAATCTGGCACGGGATGTTAAGAATAACAAGAAAAACTTYTTCAAATATATCAATAACAAAAGGAAGGTCAGGGAGAACGTGGGTCCACTAGTGAATGGGGTGGGTACCCTGGTTACGAAAAACACGGACAAAGCAGAGCTGCTGAATGCTGCCTTTGCTTCTGTGTTTGTCAGGGGCAGCCCTCTAGAATCCCAGGCCCTAGGGACACACGAAGAGAGCCAGAGAGAGGAAGGCTTGCCCTGGGTAGAGGAAGAGTGGGTCAGAGAGCATCTAGGGAGCCTCGACACCCACAAATCCATGGGCCCTGATGGGATGCACCCCAGAGTGCTGCAGGAACTGGCAGATGTCCTAGCCGAGCCGCTCGCCATCATCTTTCAAAGGTCCTGGAGAACGGGGGAGGTGCCGGAGGACTGGAAGAAAGCCAATGTCACTCCAGTCTTCAAAAAAGGCAAGAAGGAGGACCCGAGTAACTACAGGCCGGTGAGCCTCACCTCCATCCCCGGGAAAGTGATGGAGCAGCTCATCCTGGCTGCTCTCTCCAGACACATGGAGCAGAAGAAGGTGCTCAGGAGTAGCCAGCATGGATTCACCAAGGGGAAATCCTGCTTGACTAACCTGATCACCTTCTACGAAGGAATATCTAGCTGGATAGATGAGGGCAGAGCGGTGGATGTCATCTATCTGGATTTGAGCAAGGCTTTTGACACTGTCCCTCACAGCATCCTCCTGGGCAAGCTCCAAAGGTGTGGGATAGATGAGTGGACGGGGAGGTGGATTAGGAATTGGCTCGATGGCAGGGTGCAGAGAGTGGTTGTCAATGGTGCGGAGTCCAGCTGGAGGCCTGTACTTAGTGGTGTCCCCCAGGGGTCAGTTCTCGGTCCAGTCCTGTTCAACTTATTCATTAACGACCTGGCTGAAGGGCTGGAGTGCTCCCTCAGCAAGTTTGCCGATGATACCAAACTGGGTGGAGTAGCTGATAGCCCTGAGGGCTGTGCTGCCATCCAGAGGGACCTGGACAGACTGGAGGACTGGGCGGCGAGAAACCTCATGAGGTTCAACAAGGGCAAGTGCAAGGTCCTGCACTTGGGGAGGAATAACCCTGGTAACCAGTACAGATTAGGAGTGGACCTGCTGGAGAGCAGCCCCACAGAGAGGGACCTGGGTGTCATGGTGGACGACAAGTTGACCATGAGGCAGCAGTGTGCCCTGGTGGCCAAGAAGGCCAACGGGATCCTGGGGTGCATTAAGAAAAGCGTCTCCAGCAGGTCGAGGGAAGTGATCATCCCCCTCTACTCAGCCCTGGTGAGGCCACATCTGGAGTACTGCGTCCAGTTCTGGGCTCCCCAGGACAAGAGGGATGTGGAGCTGCTGGAGAGAGTCCAGCGCAGGGCTACCAGGATGATCAGGGGCCTGGAACATCTGCCCTATGAGCAAAGGCTGAGAGAGCTGGGTCTGTTCAGCCTGGAGAAGAGGAGGCTGAGGGGGGACCTGATCAGCGTGTATAAATACCTCAAGGGAGGCAGTGAGGAGGAGGGGGGCAGCCTCTTTTCAGTGGTAGGCAGGGATAGGACTAGAGGAAATGGCTTCAAACTGAAGCATCGGAAGTTCCACAGGAACTTAAGGAAGCATTTCTTCACTGTGAGGGTGACAAAGCACTGGAACAGGTTGCCCAGAGAGGTTGTGGAGTCTCCTTCTTTGGAGATCTTTTAAAACCCGCTTGGACGCAGCCCTGTGCCACGTGCTCTAGGTGACCCTGCGTGAGCAGGGGGGTTGGACTCGATGACCTCTGAGGTCCCTTCCAACCTTCAGCATTCTATGATTCTATGATTCTATGATATTTTTACATATATACTTGCACACACACAAATGTTTCTTATAGCCTCCTACTGAATTCAACTCAAGTAGCTGATTCAACCCTTTTGCTTGTGTGTTCAAGTTGACACAAGAGCCACCCTGTCTTTTGAGGCAATTCTAAGCCAATTTCCTAGCATCAGTTAAAAAAAAAATTGTTGGAGGCCCCTAGTAGAAATATCATGAAAATAGCAAACTTATTTGAATACTAAAGAATTCATGATTTTTTTAGCAGAGAATAAAAATTATGTCTGCAGTGACCTGCCATATTCCAAAATATATATATATACATTTTTTTTTTTTTTTGTACAAAATTCTCACTCTATCCTCAATGGTATTTTTGTTATATACATGTTTAAATCTTTATATCCCTCTTGTGACTCTCTTCCAGTGAAAGAATGGGAGGAAGTAGTCTTTATTTTTATGCATAGACAGTGAAAAAAAAAAAGGAAAAAAATCCCATGGAATGCTTTAAGCTTATTGTTGCTTGGATGGATATGGACACAAATCCACTCACTGTTCTCTGTTTCTGAACACCTTAATAGTGCTGTAGAAATAATTAATAAAAAGAAGCAATGTGTTCACACATTTTACTTTTGCTAATAACATTTTGTTTAATGGGTGTGCCAGACTTTCGAACAACATAATGAAATATTGAAGCAGAGATATTGAAAAACGTACCAGTCGTCCTGGAAGTTATTTGTCTGGAGCAGTTGCACATATTAATTTATCTGAAGACCAGGAATGGAACTGAGAGAAAGGAGAAGTGCTTTTCTATTTACCTGATGTTCGTGTCACCCAAAATAATGTTATTTTTGCAGCACTGATGCTGACACGACTCAAAGCAAATGCAGATGGAAAATGCGAGGTATTCATATGGGCTGCATGCCCTTGAAAAGCAAAGAGCGTGTAACTCCAGAATGAGCTAAGAAACTCCATCTGAAGACCCCTGACTCTGTGGTAGTAGAGCTTAATGCATAGATATTAAATTATGTTGTGAAAATAACTAAGAGTCTTGGACCTATGACAGATCCATGTTTGCCACACACATACTCTCCCACATCACAGCCCTAACACCAGACTGCATGTCTGGCAGGAGATATGGCAATTTTATTCCAACAGCAAACCTTTGCCAGCAGAGTTTTTTATTAGTGCATTGTAATCAGAGTTTGTCCCATTTGCATAATTTATAGAAAATAAAATATAGAATCTGGAGTGCTTATCTTGAGGTCTGCATTTAGTGTCCTTCCTGCACTTCTGTTTGACTGTGTATGGGAAAGAATGTGTTGGTTTTCTTTTTGACACATTAGATATGTTTATATTTCATTCAGAAATGCAGGGATATTCTCAGGCATTCAGGTTTCATATTATATGAATATATTTTACAATTGAGAAGTGTATTAATTTGAAAAGTGGAAGGGGAATTTGTCTTCACTGGGGCTCCATTTAGGATAATCTTGAGGCTAGCTGAGGTGGAAAGTGAATTACAGTCAAGAGCTAGTTAGGTGTATTGGTTATTACAATTACAGATTTCCATTTTTTCTTGCTTTGGCTTCAATACGCTTATATTTCATTATGTATAATATGTGATATTTCATACCAATATATGTCATCAATATATTTCATATCAATATATCACATCAATATATTTCATATATTTCACATATTACCAAAGGATATATGGTCTATATATTTATATAGTATATATGGAAAAATATATAGAATATATATATAGAGAGAATATATATATAGAGAGAGAATATATAGACTACTATAGATACTAAAGAATACTATATTTACAGTGTAGTTTATATTTATTTATTTATTTATTTATTTATTTTTCTACATCTCTAGGATGTACCCTGGTAAGCTACAGCTGTGTTGTGGAAGGTGTTCTGAGCTGACATAGCTCTGCCAAGGGGAACCAGGAGTCTTCCTTTGCAGAGCATGGTATCCTGTGTGCTTGTCCCCAGCCACAGAAGAGGCTGTCATATTGGCCTCGTCTAGGAAGAGGTAAATTGTTAGCATTTTATTGTCACGTGTATTACCCAGCTATAAAGAGTGTAATTTACCTATTCAGTTAACATAACCATGGTTGTAAGGGCTGCCATGTGATTTTCTAAACTGCACGAGCATTCATAATCAACTTGTAAAAACTGGGCCATGATGCATTAGAAGCTATTAAGCCATCATTTACCAACACTTTGAAATACTGCTGAGTTCCTTTATGCTTAAAAGAGGAAATAACTGATGTATTTCAGTTTGGTAACATTTGATAAATTCATGCAAGGAAAGCCTAAAAGCACTGCTAATTAATCAAAATCAAACTAATGGAGCAATTGCGCTTGTGAATTAAGGGGGAGGGGAGATTTTTAATAGAACTCAGGGGAGATAGAGTCCCAACTTCTGTAGAATATAAATGGGAATATGCTGCCTAGATGCCTTGGATATTTCTAAAAACCCCAGCCTAAACCACCGTTTGTGTAGTCCTTTCTCGTCCTCATTTAGAAATTACTGTTAATGAAGTAAAAACTAGTTTTTACTAAGACGTATTGTATACATACATTCATGGTACTGTGTGTGTCTTATGAACATTAAAAGCCAAATGAACTCCATCTTAGAGTTCATTCAAAATGAATTGATGTTTGGTTATCTTCTACTTTTTCATATATACTTTTTAAAATAGAGATTAAAAGAAAATTCAAAGACAAAATGAGAGAAACCATCAACTGACAATAGTACAGAGAATAGTAAATAGTTCAGCTAAATATAGATATTAAATATAAATTTCTATATAGATATAGCTATAAACTACTAGCTCTATATAACAGCTAATTACTTTGTTCTGAAATCTTTTCAGAATTTGAAACCATTATTAGGATTTTCATACAAATATTTGAGCATGATATTTATTTATAGCAACCTGACTGATTTTTATGAAAAAAATATTTTTGCACAGAAAAAATGTTCTGTTTTGTGGCTGACCCAACACCAGGAGCTCTGCTCTCATTGAGCTACTTTTATCTAGACAATTTTTTCCCAATGTAAACATAAATGGTGACGACCTATTTTCTGAACCTTAGCAGAACCATATATTTTCCTAGCCATGACCATCAAGAGAAGCCTATTCCATTAGCGGATATCTAAAATATGCTTCACGAGGGAAGATCTTGAAAGTCAAGAGTTGTTTGCTATGTGTCTTTGACAGGTATCTTCCCTGACCCAAGCTCCTATCAAAGATATGTGAAAGGCAGAAGGTCATTCAGATAAGAAAAACTGTACTAAGTGCTTTTTAAGACACTTTTGAAGCTTATTTTTAAAACCTTCAAGTGGTGTGCTCTTGAAAGATGGGAAGTTTACAGAGGTCAAGACTGTCTCAGATATATGTAAATGAAGCGGATATTAGTAAGTCAATATATATTGTGATTGTTTGCTGTCCATATAAAAGACAGAATGTGCCAAATACCATGATAGTAATATAGTTTATCTCAGGTACAGTTGTGTTTAATTATGCTATGATTAAACCATATTATTTTATTTTAGTCAACATCTGCCATCCAAAGCTTTATAAATGTTTTTCTGAAATACTCTTTATGGCAATTTAAAATATGCTAGTATGGTTTTATGACTGTCTTTGTTAGGATGTGGAATATGTCAAACCTTTCCAGTAGCCTTTCGCATTTTACAAAACCCACTACTGTGTTAAATTAAACATTAAGTGCAAGAACTTTACACTCATCTGGGGTGAAAGGTATTGAGGTGCTGCTTTTAAAGGCATATTTGAAACTCATTTAGAAAACTGTAAGTGGTGTGCTTTTTGATGTCAGAGAGCTAACAAGAAATATGCTGAATCACATGCAAAACCTGCCCTGAAGTTAGGGATGTAGCACCCCTTATGCTATGAAACTTTGCCTCTGAATATCTGAATATTTCTGAAAACCTGAATCTTGATAAAGAAATTATTTTGATGCATATAAACTATTAGAGCAGTATCTTTAGAAATTCTCTGATTCAGAGGTAAGCAAGTGCTAGCAATCATCTGGGCCAAAGCTTAAACAGAGTATCTGCCCACATCTATTTTTTTTAAGCGTACTAAACAGGGGAATTTGTGACTGACTTTTCATTAAAATAACAGTGGTTTTGTCTTTTCCTCAAGTATAATTTTAAATTTAGCCCCATTCCAGCTATTCTCCATGGCCAATTTTGTTTTGGATGTAGGCGTGGACAGACCTACTAAAAGCATTGGATGATGACCATCTAAATGGTTAGACAGAAATACAGAGAAGAGAATAACACATAATTGTGAAGACTCCTTTGTATGAAATAACTGCAAATTTCGTAACTTGGAACAATATTTCTGATCTAGTTCACCACAGATGAGACCCACTCATGTGTAGTAGGGACAGTAAGAAAAGGGAGGCCACTTTATCTTGAAAAATCTGTAGTTTACCAAGTTGTTTGCTCAGCCTTCTCACTTCCATTCAATGTCAGAAAAGACTCACACTCAGCTGAAATGTAAAAAACTTATGACATTTGAACAACGGGGGAGAGAAAAGACTTTGGGGGACGGTGGGGGGGAGGAATTGAGACTGAACGCTACGCTATCACTCTGCTAGTTAACGTTCAATAAAACTTTCACAAACCACCACAAATCACTCTACACATTTCATCATTTGAAGCCTTTTTATTTCATGTTTTCTGAGCCCCTGAAGAGTCATTTTAATTCCTTTCTTGTGACGTTTTCCTTTGAGACCCAGAAGCTAGAGAGTAAACTTGAAACCCTATAACAAAAAAGCATGTTTGTATTCTTTTGTTTTTTAGAGGGAAGTGGATAAAAAGAAAAAGATTACATAAACAGAATTCTCTCTCTAAGAGTTCTGAGCAGAGAATATACCTGCCTAAGTTAAGTTACTTTTCATATTTTTTTTTTAATTGTGTGAACAACTTTGCACACCTGCAGAGTTCCACATATAAAAACCCAGGAGCTAATTTTTAGAGAGGTCTGAGTAGTCATTCCTCCAGATATCACCTCCTGGATATCACCTTCTGCTGAAATTGGCCTCCTTTACCCTTGTCTATTCTTCCATGTCCTGCTCTTCCTTCCGTATTTAAAGAGTAATGGAGGAGGCAAGGTGGGGTCTCATTTCTAATTCTAACATATAGATAACAGGCTTCAATAAGAAAAATCTGAGCATTGGCAAATTTACTTGAAGTAAAGCCTTTCAGACTGCTAGATATATTGAAGTGAAACTTTCTAATCTGGTTAAGTTTTTCTGTTGATCCAAAAAAAGACACATATTTGATTTTGACATTTTAAAGTCAAAATGTTTGAATTTCAAAATCTCAGTTTGAAATCAGAGTTACAGAAATGTTCAAATTTCCTGCAGGGCAAAAAAAAATCAGAATCTTGCTCAATGTCATCCAAAATATTAACTTTAGCTAAGGATAAATTAACAGGGTTGCTATTTTTGTTTAAATTTTTAATTTGAAGTGGATAAAGACATGAAAATGTCTTCAGAGGTAAATTCAACAATTACTCATTTAGTTAATAAATTATTCCTTTGTTTTAATTTTAGCATATGCAAATGTGTCATGAGAGAGTATGCTGACTAAAAATGGAATATAACCTGTCATTTGATCGGTCTGAGGTGCTATGGTCAAGTTTTGTGTGCTGATCTGTAGATAGCTTGTGTCTTCCATTTACAAAAAAGATTGTCTTTCAGTTAAGTGTTATTTTAGATCTCATCAAACATTCCTGGCATGTATCTAATGAACTTAGTAAGAATCTGCACATGGAGGAGATGAAGAATCTGGCCAAAAGTAGCTAATTTTATTATTTCTAATCGTGAGCATCAGAGAAAAGTTTGGCTGTGTTCCTCCTATTATTGCTAAAAATTAAGTCTGCAAGCTGGAAGTCACAGATTCAGATAAATAATCAACATAATATTCTAGTAATTAGGACACTCTCAGAATATTCTACTCTCAAAGAGTCCTCTACATTCTGTAGAGACCAAGTCTGACTATTGCACCCTCTAATACCTCTGCTGAAAACGGCCAGCTAGGCAGCTCCAATAGTAAGACTTGTGCAGGAGAGGAAAGAATGATACAAAAAAAAAAAAAAAAAAAAAGGGGGGAATTAACTCTATTTGACTATGAAAGCACACTTTTTTTACGAAAGCCTGCACTTAACTTTTGAAAGAAGCCTCCAAAGAGAAAGTGGAAATCAAATCATCACTTTTTAAAATGTATATTCCTGTCAGAAACATCACATAGGCTTGCTTACTTTCTCTTTATTTTGCCTTAGAGAGGATGTCTAACCTCTAATCTGGCAGGTAGGATAAACTTCTGATGGCTTAGAGAAATTTGAGTCTTTCCCTCTTTCAGATGGGAGAATGTATGCGTCTAAGTCAGTAAGAAAGTTCAAATTATAGCCCAGATTGGCAAAAAGAGCGATATCTAAGAGAAAGTCCACATCTTGAGCTACTATGGTTGGCTACCATAAGTGTCCCTCATCTTCAAATATGAATCCCGTGCTATGCTATGAATCCCGTGAGGAGTCATCTATCTTCCCAAAGCACTGCTGCAAGGTCATACAGTGTTTGAGAAAATATCCAATAAATAGTCAAATTAGAAGGATATTTTTAGTGGCATTTCATAGTAATGTGCTGGAATCTGATGCTGTTTGACATTTGTATCAAAAACTTGTTTGATGGAAAAGAAAATAAACATATTGATAGCAAATATTTAGCTGATGATCTGGAAGCTCTGAAAGATGGACTCAGGAATGATCCTTGACAGATTAGAGAAATGTTCTGAAAAGAAAAGGATCTACTTCGATAAGGACAGTGTAAAGTACAACATTTGGCAAGAATAATCAATTACAATAATATGAAATGAAGATGTATGATTAAATGAAGATGTTTGACCTAACAAGAGCTTAAAAAAAAAAAAACAAAAATAGAAATATATAAGATTTATAGATGGTGACAAAGTAAATTTGAGGCAATAAATGTAACTATTGCAAAAGTAGAAACAGCATTCTAAAATTTATAAGATTATTGTTGCAAAGCCTGTGAAATGATCCTGATTTGCTTGGTATGGATTAAGAACATAGTTTGGGCAAAACTCCAGGAAGACATAGACTATGTGGGAAGCTCTCAAAAAAAGAATAACCTGGATGTTTAAAGATCTAGAAAATGATATTTATGAAGAAAGATTCGTTTAACTGTTTTGATTTAGCCTGAGGAAGGCTAAGCTAACATTACTTAAGTATGGAATAAAATAATGGAAAGTCAAGACTGCTGTTTCAGTCTTGGCTGGGCTAGCACAAGAAATTGAAATGAAATATAACAGTTACTGTTAAAAAGCTGTTAGGGACAAACTGAGAATGCACAAAAACGTCACAGTCTTTATCACTGAAAAGACTTCACTTTATCACTTAAGCAAGAAAAAATATCTGTCAAGGATGATTTAGGCATACATTATGAGGTCAGAGGGATTATATGACCTTTAATGAACATTTTAAAAACACTTCTGGAACTTTCATTTCTTCTGATGGGGTTGTGAATGACATGTACTTCCTGTGTCTTGTCACATGAGCTTAAGTCATTTCTTTGCAGCACAGTGTGGGGTGTCTCAATACAGATAATTAGCTCAAAGTACTGTGCTAATTTGTCTATACAGCTGATGATGTATAGACAGAACTGATGTTACGCTACTACTTTGTTTCTTGGAGGTACTTGGTATTTGCATACACTTTTCCCAGCATTTTTATATTTTCTGACTATTTCAACTTTCATCCAACTGCCAGCAGGTATGCCTGATATTTCTCCATCCTTCCTAGTTCCCTTCTATACATTTTGTTTAGTTTAGACCCATTGACTCTACAGGATTATTAATAAACATAAGACACATTTTAAGGACTTATAAAAATGTACAAAAGCAGAGTGGTTATGGTAAGAATGTTTCTCTAGCTTAAATATTTTGGAAATCTTCTTTTACTCATTAATATATAATTTGCATATATAAAATTTTCCTTAGATATCTCATTAGAGGTTAAAGAGCAGATAAGGAAAACAGAATACAAAAAAAGTCTAGACTAGCACTTTCCTTTTATTTTGACCCTTGATTTAAAAAAAGGAAAAGGAAAAGTTCATAGTATTGCTTATGTTCATAAGCAGTGCTATTTATTTTGTGCTTTCTATTATTCAGGTGGGAGAGAAGTTGATTTACATAAGTTGATGGCACATATATTTCATACAGCCATTTGCAAGCAAGCAGTTTACAACATTTATCTGCTAATTGTGAACTGACAGAGGTTACATACAGTGGGTAAGTCTAAAATTACTGTATGAAAAAAGCAGCCAGAGGCATGTTCTCATTCAATAAACATTCTACTCTTCTGCATGGATATTTCTGTGAGTTTTGAGCTTCTTGGATAAGTGTGACTGTTATAATCTTTTAATTAATAATGTGCTGTAGAGTAAAGGCATGAATGGATGCTACTGGCTGTTATTGCCATGGTGCCCAGAAGGATGCTACTGTTTTGCCAAAAATGTTCTGTCACTAATGTGAGGCCTGTTGACAGACTGTTGTTTATATGTGTCAACATGATGCCAAGTCGATTGTTTCACTACAGGAATCCTGGCTTGGCCCCAGTGGCTGTCTGAGGCTTTATAGACAGAAAGCTACTTTTATAGCGGCAAGTGAAAGGGAACAGCTTTTTGGACTTTCATCTTGATTGTGTAGTAACTATTCTCCCATATATATCCTAAGAGGATTTATAAGCAGGCAATTCTGCAAACAACTTAGTACATCATGTTTTGTGCTCTCTGGACAGAGCAAGAACTGAATTCAAGTGGAGCTGTTAAGTGAATCTAATCTAATTATTGTACTAGATATTTAATCATATTAGTAAAAACTGAGCATAAAATTTTGCAACATCTTTAGAAGTGCATTCTAGTGCAAAAGGTATCAAATTTTTAATTATTTACTTACAATAAATAAATACCTTCCATGGGAATGGGGACCTGATGCAAATTTTTAATACCAATCTTTTCTTCTGGAGTTACAAGATTCTATGCTATGTTTTATATTTTTGTTTTATCTGATATGGGGAAAACAAGTAGCTCTGGTCTTGTAGACAGAGGCAGGTGATTCTTCCTGCTTCCCCCAAATAGCTGATGCATTTTTAATTGCAATTACTTTTTTTGTTTGTTTGTTTAAGAGAAGATAACTGCTTACTTGCCAGTAAGAAAGCTTAGTATTTAATTTAAGATATTGATTTAACAGGAGAAAACTTATGTACAATTTTATCAAGTCATCTAAAGAGAAATTTTACTATTCCTGTCTTGATTCTTTCTCTCCAGATTATCTCGATTTCTCTTAAACTAGTACTACTACTGGAAAAGTATCTTTCTTGCCCAAGCCAGTGGGATGTTTGCTACAAGTACATTGCCAACTGTCACTTTTGGGCAGAATCCTTAAATACGTGGTCCTGTCGTCTAGTCAGAAAAATGTCTCCAAATCTCACATGAAGATGCCAGAAAAATCCATCACAAGGATATGGAAATTGTGTGAAAAATACCTCCAGCTTTTGATCATTCTGCCCAAGGCTCACCACATGGTATCCCAAATATTCATCTGAGATGCAAATTCTGCATACTTTGTGCTTCAATATAAGTCAGTGATAATAGCAAGGGTTCCATGACTCAGAAATGTGATTATATTTACATGTATCCCAAATTGCACTACACTGTTGAAGAACACACTTACAGTGTGAAGAATGGTTAAACCTTTCATAGTGGACTTCAAAGTGCAGCCTAATAAGAATATTAGGGCTAATATAGTCCTAATTATTACATATAGAAATAATAATTTTGTGTGCTATAATGACATTCTTGGTACCTTGGTACCTAATCTTGGTAATGAGATTCTTGGTACCTTTCAGGAGTCCTAATGTGTCATAAGGAAATCTTTAAGGATGTTAATGAATGTCTAAAAGTTTAGCTGCATTGCTGACAAAAAAAATATATACATTTGCCAGGTCTGTATTTTTCATCTTTAAAGGTCAGGCTTTCAACTGTGTTCTTCTCATAACATGTACTTCTTCTATAACCTACTGACACAATTCAACAATTTTGGTCTTTTGTGGCTAGCTTTGAGGGAGTAAAAACTTTTTCTTTAAAACCAATAAGCTTGTCATGGTAGTATATTTTCTAGCAAGTTCAGGGAAGATTTATCAGAACTTTCTGCTATATAGGTAAGTGACAAATATGGTAGATATTTGGTGACCATACCTCCTACATTTTATCTCTGAACCTTACCTTTGGTGTTCCATGGGGTTCCATTTTCCTTCCTTAATGAAAACTAAAACTGCAAATGTATTGCTGCGTGCATGAATATTGGATAAATTCTAAGCTGAATGTGTTACCTAAAACCCCTAACCTCCAAGGAGCTTCATTGTAATATTGGCAGCAGTATATTTCTGTTTTTAATACGTCATAGTAAATGGCAGAAAAGTTATCACTCAGTGAAGGGCGAGCACTTTCTAAGTGGATAAGTAGTGGACTTATCTGTCTTCAGTGTACCAAGGTTTAAGAATAGGATGGGTGCTCTAGTGAGCAACCTCTATATAATATGTTTGTGTTTACTTTTCATCCTATCAAAATCTTCTTGCGTATACTAATACTCAGTTAAAGGGGAATGCATACTGAAAAAAAAAGAAGACATTGTGTTTTCCTTTGTATAGTTTGTGTGTTGCTTTTCTTTAGAAAATTTCCTTTTTATTTAGATAAAAAAAACACTAAAAAGATAGCTTTGTTTTAAGCCTCAAAATTTGAATCTTTTTTATCTTAAATTGAGGTTGTGGAATTCTAAATTATGTACATGGTAGAGAGTGTGTTTTGAGAAAAGAGCAAATGCCAAATGAAGCCAAAGACAGTTTTAAAATTCATGCAAAATCCCAGCTAAAAAGAGAAGTCTGAACATTACAAATCATTACTTCCTTGCCTCACAGCCAGCTAATCCAAGAATCTTCACCACTTTTATTTTGCCATTCGCATAATCTCACATAGCCCTCGAGTCTTTGGAAACCCAATTAGCTCATGAGGAACTCAGCTCTATTTCACCAAGTGCTATATGAGGATGCTCCATTGCTGCTCTAATGGAGTTCTTCCCAGAGGTTGTGCACAGAAAGGGGAACCCCTTGTCCTCAACCCTTATCCAAATCTGGATGAAAAAAACATTAAACTGGTAAAGAAAATTGGAGTGGTTCCTACCTAGCAACTGCTGTCAGGGTACTTTTTATGCTCTAAGAAGTAATGTGTCTAGTTTCAAAGCTCTTATGGTGTCTCTGCACAATGTGCTAAATGTATACATTAATATTATAATATAGGATCACACTAAGTGACTGTAATTTCTAATAAGGATTTGCTTTCCCCTTGGATTACTAATTTGGATCTGGTGATACAGTTTAGCTTTCATTTCTACTTGTCAACAAGTATTTTCAACATATGTGGATTTTTTTCATATTTGCACAGCAATAAATGCATTTTAATATGTAGAAATAATGCTTCCACAAACATTCGAATCTTCTGAATTTTATTCTTTATAATAGTCTTTCTTTTCACCTTTCCCCATAGCATGAATTAATTTAAGATTCCAAATTAGAATAATTAGAAAACTTTAAATTCAAAGTGAGAATAGTATTCATTAGTTCTGGGGAAAAAAAAAAAAAAAAAGGAATGAAAAACGCCTTTTTTGTATACATTTAATTTTTAAGTTAATTTATCTGTATTTTGCTGCCATCCCCACTGATGTGCCATCCACCTGAATGTTTGGGGAAGCAATTGTTTACATTGTTGTATAAATGCTCCTATAAGCATTTTATTGCTGTATTTTATTCTATCCAGTAGTTATTTAAGTGCTGACTTAACTGGGACTGGTGCATCTGTCCTCAGCAGTTATGGCCCCCAATTTTTGTTAGCATACCATATAAAATTATATTAGCATACCACTAAAAATATCTAGTTACAAGATCTGATTTAGTCTATTCCCAGGTCATCACAGAGTATTGCTCACACCCTCCACACACATTGTGACTGATGAACCTTCCCTTAGGGTGCTCCAAGGGGATGTGGTGACAAAGGAAGTGGAGATCTTTCCTCCATGCATTCTAGGTACATCAGATGGGTTTTCTATCCTCTTCAGAGGATGAAAATATATGGATATCACATATCACCAGGTTTCTTTTCTCACCGTGACAACGTGACTTTTGCAGATAGCCTGCTGTTCCTAACACGTCTCAAAGAGGAGGTGTTTCAGTCTTCAGAGTGAGAAAGAGTTGCCTTTGACTCATCACTGGCTTTTGACAGTTTTGCTGAACTAGGGCCAATAGTTCCTTATTTTCCACTCTCTTAAAACCACAACATATCAAGTTGCATTTGTGTGAATAACATGCTTTGAAACGCTTATTAGCAGCAACTAAAATTTAATGGGATAGTTAGTTTATTTTATGTTTAAAATTATTTACCAGTCAAAGGATTTTTCTCTTAACCAATAACAAGAACTTTTGCTTTGCAAGGTAAGGACAATTTATTGTTATCACTGTTTATTTTACTTTTGTGTTAGGCATCATATATTTCTACACAGGCACACAGCACTCAAATACACACCATCAAGGTAATCAGTCTTAAAAATATTTCTTATGCAGTCAGATGCCTTAGTCCAGGTGTAGATATTTAGCATATTAAGAAATAACTTTTCCCAGACCACACATTTGGCTTGATATTTCGAGATACATTTCACACTGAGACTGTAATCTTTGTTTTGAGTAAATGGAGATCTAATTAGAAATATATTAACTTGTCTTTCAGCCAGCACAGTTCTACTGATTTCTGAAAGTCAACAGCTTTTCAATTTCATACATCTTAATAGTGGTCTAAAGCTACCCTTGATTCATGCAACTTCCACTGAAATTAATAGGAATTGCTTATAGAGAAGAAATTAATTCATATTCCTTTGCTTCTGTGGTAGTGTGAATCTACTAAAACGGAGAAACTGAAATTACTGGAACATTGCAACTTATCCATCTTTGCCAAATTGATTTCAATTTTGCTTTGAAATTTTTATTTATAGCTTCTATAGACTTACTCTATGCCTCCAATTTCTCCTATATAGCCTACAAAGAGGAGTTATGTGGAGGTTTAAATTTTTTCAAGTTTTTGAAGCTCTGAGTAAATAAGAGTGCTCTTTTCCTCTCACTTTCTTATAGCAAGAACCTGGGGACATGTTTCCTATCTATACTGCACTGTATGGTATGTAAATCCCTCTTTCCTTACAACCCTTACAATCCAGACACAATTTCTTAGGAGACTGCTCTAATAGAAAGCCCTTGAAAATGCTATATACTCATCAGTCAGCTGCAGCTCTGAAAATACACCTCCATAGAAATAATAACCTTGGGCCTCATTGCAGATGTCATAAACTGTAGCAAGTGGGAGGTCTAGTCCTTCTCAGACCTACCACCTGATTGGGAAAGATGGGTGGCACATATGGAGCTACTTTTACACGTGTGGCCCCTACCTACATCAAATACCAAGCTGCTACCTTTCCATTACCTGGGCATTTTCCAGTATTTATTATTTTCTCATTTTGGTATTTCTGACAGTAAAAAGTTATCAGAGTAAAAAAAAATCGCAGAATATTCTGTCATAGATGTAACTCAAATTTTCTCCGAGTAGATGTAATTCCTACCTGTTATTTTTTAACTAAGTGTAGATCCATACTGTAAGAAATTAGAGAATACTCCTTTAATCTAGAATTTCAGCATTGTTCAAGTAGATAGGCAAGACTTAGTTTTGGTATGCATATATTTATTAAGTGAAATAAGCCTCGTTCCCAAAATAAAGTTTGACAGATAAGTATTTATTTAGAGTAGCACCACTAATTTTCTAGGAATGAATAGTGATATAAAGAGAAAAACAATGATTGCTTGGAAATTGAAGACTATAAAACTGAACTTCAAAGCAATTTCCTTGATGGAGAAGCCTCTAAAAGATTACTGAGTTCCCCAAGCCTCAAAGTATATGCATTTATTAATGATTTCTGCAGGTGAAACTTTTAAGATTAATATTTATTGCCTATGGTTTCAGCTTCACATTATCTGATAATACCATTCATGACTAGTTAAGAGTTGCTGTTAATTCTCATGAAAAATAGTCAGAAGTCTGCTGTGAATAGTACATATTAGAGCAACACAAATAAAATTAAAGCCATATAAGGAAAATAAAGATGGAAAATTAAAAATCATCTCTTTATGAGCAAAAATGTTAGAGGGAATTTACACCAGGTTTATTAATGATCGACGTGTTAAAAAGGAAAAGAACTGTTTGATTTCAGAAATATTCTAATAATCAACTTCATGTACAGTGAATATTTATGCTTTGTTCCAGTGGAAAATCTGAAAACATTCCAGTGGTCAGTGTGTAAGCATTTTCCCCTTTTTGGTGATGACTTACGAGCTGCTATTTCAACAGTGCTTTCTCCCAAGGGCTTTCTGATGAACACAAATTATATAAGACTCCTAATAGTAGTGAAAAATAAGGAAATAAGTTTTGTCTCTGCTAATCTTTTTGAATGGCAACTTATTTTGACAGAATGGACAGCTAGAAACTGCAGTGTTTGCTAGCTTCTTGATCAAGTTTTTTTTATAGCAGGATACACCTGATCATATTTGTCCGAGATAACAAGCTGATCCTAAATCAGGGCAAAAAATATTCAAGATGAATTTAAAATAAATTTGAATAAAATGAGTTAATTGTATCAGCAAAATAGAACTATTTTACTAATTGCTCAGAAGTTCACAAGTTGTTTTGATGCAGGCTGAAACTGCAATGTATTTTTAAAACAATTCATTTAAACATACTTAGAATGTGTATAAAATTCTAAGAATTATACTTAGATATTTAGATAGCACGTTAAGGATAAACAGTTTGCAGATAGGTCTTAAAATATAACTCAGAAATATTCAGATGTAGTCATTACTGAAAGGCATTGCAGAATTTAGTATTAGATGTCAACAATAAAAGGTAGGCTTTAAAGAAAAGACTATGGAGGGACCAAATCTTGTTGCCACAATGATAAGAAAATGTCTAGTGATTTTCAAATAAGGAAAAGTTATTTGTTGAGGGAATGCTGATTCATCGTAGCTAGCTTAGCTATGTCCGTGTTCCTAGATGTGAAATTTGAATTATTAGCAGGGGTATTGTGGGATTCTAATGCTTTTTTTTTTTTTTTTTTTTTTTTTTTTTGCTGTAGTTTCTAAATACAGCTTGGTCAGTATCTGTGCCAAATGCTTATCTTCTTTCTCTCTCCAATTCTCAGACTTGTTCCAGCTTTGAGACCTTGCGTGCAGGTTCTGTTCTCTTAGCTTGATGCATTGTTGCATTAGCAATAACAACCTTGGTGTCAGAACTTAGTCTGCAAATGTGTTAATGATGCAGAAAATAGAATGGGAGACTGTCATTTCTTTAAAAGGTATACATAAGGACCCTTTCAGGGCTTTAAAATTATTTTACTCAAATTTCTCAAACACTATTGGGACTACTTTTAAGACACCCTCTCTTTTTTTTTTTTTTCCTACAATTGCTGTTATAATCATGCTTAAGTGGATTTTACTGTTCTCAGGTTTACAAAAAAGAAGGGACCAACAGCTGTTCTTTCCTATAACATTTGTTGTTCACTTTAAAAACTTCTTAAATATTCACCTCTATTTCTAATCACAAAGGACTTGTTCAAAAATCTACCATTTGTTTCTTTTAGAAGACACACTTTTAGAATCTAATATAAATGCTCACTAGCATTTGTAATGTTTTCTTTTTTCCGTAAAAAAATAATTTGCACAGTTGTTACACATGAGTTTTTTTTCCCATTTATTCTAAATCGAGCATGTATTTCATTCATTTTGCCTGTTGGTAAGGGCACACTTAGTTTATTTAGTAAAGATTATCTGGATCACATATTTAAAAGTTTGGTAGTATTGAAGTGCCACATTATAGTAAACTGTTAAACGGGAGGCAATTAAAACCATGCATTCAACATAATCCATCACCTGTTTTATGCAGGACTCTGTCAGAAATTTCTTTTAAGAGCATAGAATGGGTAAGTATTGTACTCATCTTACTGTGGAAAAAAACACCTGCTGTTTAAAAGCAAAGTTTATTTTAGGAATAAACTGATAAATAAGGGACGCCCTGGCGATTGATATTCTGAAGGTTGTGTAAACAATTACAGTTCATTCAGAAGCTGTAGTTCCACCATTCTGGCTCTGTGGACATTGTAGAGAGCTACCAGAGCAGTGAAATGGAAAAGTAAAGCTCAAAAAATGCATATCCCAAGGGAGAAGAGTGAGCCCAGATCAAGTACAAGAAATAGGATATGTCAATGTATTATGAATTATTCCTAATGTTAACAGATTTAAAAAAAATAAGTTGACTCAGCAGCAAGGAGTCAACAATACAGGAGAGCTGTCCTCTGTTACACATCTGAATCTGGTTGCTTTTTCTCAGAGGAGCCACTGCATCGTACATGAACAGGCAAAAGCAGTGAGGTCCTGAAGGATAGATTTCTGAAATGCATCGTATAGATCCTATTCAGTGCAGCCTGCATAGGATAGGTCTTTCTGATAATATCCTGCCCTTTTACAGTCTTTTCTTTTCCTTCTAAATGTAATACAGTGGATGTAATCTATATTCACTCATGCTGGAACAGTAAGAGCAGGAGAATAAGGCTATTGTACTCATGTCCCAGTATTGCTGTGACATAACTAAGTTATCATATACAGTTTCTTCTCTCATTCTTCCCTGAGGGAACACAAACAAGTGTTTATTTTAGAAGATTGTACCTGTATGGGGTATATTTTTCTTCAATTTGCATATTCCTATATGTGTTAGGAAAGCTAGGTCACCCAAGGCACCAAATATAGAAAATAACCAAGCAAATTGTGAGCAATGAGGTAAATACTGCCCTCCAATTCCAGATCCTAGGGTTGGGAAGCAGACATAGTTTTGGGAATGTCCAGTTTGGAAATTTCTCAATTACTACAGACTCTCAGCTGATAAAGCCTGTTTCAGCTAGGGACCGGGAATCCTGATTGCTAGTTGAATGTAGTGTGTGCTCCAGCAAAATTTTGTGCAATTTGGTACTTACAAACAACAAAAAGGATGGTAAACTTTTTCCCATTCTGTTATCTCTCTGTCTTTGCTTACTCTAAGGAATGTAAGTGGTGGAGTCTGAGATTCAGAGAGCATTAAAAGAGAGGACAGAATAGTCCTAACAAGCAGAGAGAGAGAATAGCGAGTAAAATCTAAAAGAGGACAGAAGCCAAAAACAGAAGAGTGGAAATTGTGAGAGGTGGGAGAAAGAGCACAGACTGAAAGGAAGGGGAAAAAGTAGGCTTCAAATAAGAAACATTACAAAAATCCTCCTATCTTCCCCTTAGTGGTACCTTTTCTCCTGCATAAACAGCATTTAGCAAGGATTAATATTGAAATCAATAAGGATTACTTGCAGTGTCAGGTACTACTCCATGTGACTAACGATGGCAGAATCAGGCCTTGCTTTCTAAAATAAAGAAGAAGATGAATGTGAAAGATGAAAATACATCACTTGGGCTGTGCAGCAAGGGGACCTTAGAACTCCCTGAAGACTGCAAAATTCAATTGATCATCATATTCTACATTAACTGCCAGACTGTGGTATATTCTTATTCTAATTACTATTACTTCTGATGGCTGCAGAATCACTGAGTATGTGCTTAGGTTATGGAGAAAGCTGGAGTGTTCTGAATTGTCTAAGAAAGTTAGATTCTTGAAACACTTTTAAAAACCTTACTTTTATTTTTATATTTTATTGTCATAGTCCTGAAAGAGCCAGGAAATAAGAGTGAAGTTTAGTTTTCTTATTTATAGAGATTTTGTCTTTTTTTTTTTTATGAGAGTTTCCATTTATAATCACATTTCTCTTCATTTTGTTGCTCTATTTATTTTTGAGGCATTTGATGATCATACTAGTTGCATTTGGACACTCATCTCTTATCTCTGAATTATTCCTTATGTGTCATATTTTGGTCTGAGTTTCGAAGAAATACTTATTTCCAATGAAATGTCAATAGTATTTACTTTATAAAGTGCACAGAAGTATGTCTGCATTCTACATGTTTATTTAGGAGTTGTACTTTGAGGGAAGCAATCCCAGATACCTCCATTTGATTAGAAACTAAAGCAGAAGATGCATTCCAAGTGCATTCAAGTTGCTAGTGGCCTTACAGTGCATTGGCCTGGATCAAAATTAGCTCATATTAATGACTTCTTGAAAATGTATATATTGAAAATGTTGGTTCTTCAGCATTACATTTTATGCTTTAGAGATATATTCCTACTGTGCAGATTTTATTCTAATGTAGATGCAGCCATTCAGTATGAGAAGAAAAAACAAGTGAAAATATTTAAAGATTGCCATTTCCAGGATCAGGATCAGTTTAATTTCAGGGAAGAATTCCAGCAAGTCTTTATGGAAGACATCTCTAGAATAGAGAATGTCATAATATATATAAAAATAGAGTATAAAAACCTATCCAATAATATTTAAGAAAGAGTGCTATCTTTGCTATAGAATCCCTTAGGAGGGTTCAAAAGCCCGTAGGAAGTATATCATTCTCTCAAATTATGTAAATGATTTCAGAGTAATTTCTATAGGAAATAACTAGTGGTATCCTTATTAAATCCTTCAGGACTTTTCCATAAGGGAGGAATATCCGTACTTTGGAGATGAAGCTATAGCCTTTTATTAACTCTGCTGAGTGTATGATCCTAATAGTTAAGCAGATTAATAATGTGTGTGGCAGAGATCTTGGGGCAACTTCACAGGGCCAGTAAGAATAATAGTTACCTGGTAATGCAGCCACAGCATGGAACCTTTAATTATACATCATTTAGTACAGTTACAGGTGTGAAGCGTGCTTATAAATGTAGTGGCTCTTATTGATACTGATATTTTCCTTTCAGTGCTTTTGTCCCATTTTGGATTTTCAAAGTACTAGAGAAAATATTAAGGAGACATTGTAATCTGCCCATTTCAGAGCTCAGATCTTCATTTATTTATTTTTGTAGTCCTGCAACCAAATTGACGTAGTTATAAGAGGATCACGAATACAAATTGTGCATCAGCAGCTACATCAAAGAACGTTACTGTGCACTGGACCATTTGAGATTTTTTTGCAGTATTCCTTTGGGATCAAAGACAAACCTTCTAAAAAACATTTACTTTCCTACAACCTGTTACTTTGACTCTTTAATGTTTAGCTATTCGGGGGCATCTGCCTGACTAACTCCTTTTATCTGCTTCCACTTGCCGTATGAAGTGTGCAATGGGGTTTAGACAGCAGCATGGCTTCTCCACTCGGATGTGGCACCCAAAAGCAGCAAGAAATGATGAGCAAGCATTGGATACTCAATACTTTCCATTTAATGAACTGTTTCATTATTATTTTGCAAAGCTTCTGTAAGAAATTTTTATGATTTAAAAAGTGCCCTGCATCCTACTTCATAGGAAGAGGTCCTCATTTAAATTAACCTGTGACTTCAACAGCAGGTGGTAAAAAGAATCAACTGCTTCAATTACTGTTTTTGCGCATGACTTTCATGTGTTGCTAAGATTATCAGAGGAACCTGATTACTCCCCCTTAGACACTATTGTTGACACAATGATTAAGCTGTGGATTTTTGTTGTTGTTGTTGTTGTTTTGTTTTGTCTTTTATTTTTTTCCCTTTTTCAGACTGGAAACCTAAAGAGCTTTTTGGCACGAAGCAAAAGCGCTGTGTATAGAGATCAGTAAGATAGCGAGTATCATTGCCCTGTAGCTTATCTCCACATATACAGCTCCCTGGTGGATCCCCATGATAAACATTATTGGAACAATTAGCCGCCGCTGACACAGAAGCCAGACACAATGGCAATGGCCAGCAGCACAGTGCCAAATATCGTGGAGCCAAAAACCATAAAAAAGCAACACCAAGCTACTCTTCCCATTCAACTGCTGTCATAAAACCCTCCCTGTGCTATGTTTGCATAGCTGGCTTCACCGATATGGCAGCGAAACACAAAAGAAGAAGCTGCAGCACTTGTCTTTGTTTAGCTGAAATTACAAGTCATTGAATTAGTATGTCATCTTTATTGCGCTGTCATGCAGCAGAGGTGAGGAAAGCTTTCTGTAATGGATGGAGGAGTTTGATGGCCTGAGAGACAGTCTCACAGATGGCTGTCAATATAAAACAGTTTGCCCTTTTTTAAAAAGGGGGAAAAACAAAAACCAAAAAAAAAAAAAAAAAGAAAAGAAAAGCTGAATAGGTCTCTGCTGGTCTGAGGAGCTGTAACTAACAGTATTTACATAAGGCTGATCTTGAAGGAGTCTGGGGCTAGAAGGTGAACCAAGAGATTGTCTAAAGATTAGAACTCAGAAGTGCATACTAAGCCATTTTAAAAAAAAATTTAAATATCAGTGAGGCAGCATGACCTGAAAGGTGAAGCGGTAAAGGTCTCGCTCAGAGGAAGCTGTTACCACTACATTTGCGCAGGGGAAGTTACCCTTGTGATATTCTGCAGCAGTAGCACAATTCATAAGCAGAATCAATGGAGAAGGAGAGCAAACTCAGGAAAAAGAAATATTTTGTACATTTTAAGGAGCACTGTGATATTCTCATTATGTTGTTTAAGTGGAAGGTTGAAAAAGAAAAAAAGAATATTGCTGATCAAAGTTTGCTATCGGGATGTGAGATGAATGCTATCAGGGTCTGAGATGAACGCTCTCTTTTTGCCTGATACACAAGACCAACACTAACTTGGTGCATTTATTTTTTTCAGGCAATTTTCTCATATTTATGTTATTTTTGTGCCTAAGAGTGCTGTCCAGGCTTAGACATGACACGGATTACTGAAGGCTCTTCTTTACATTACCATTGGCAGAGTGGTTTGCAGCATACATCATTCATTTTGGCCAGGGCAGTCTTGTGAAGTGCCATGTATTTTCAAGAAGCACTAAGGAAAGGCTATTCAAGCCCTTGCTGAAGTTGCTCAGCATCTGCAATACTTTGAATTAAAGGCATTAACCACCACTCTTTTTCCCTTGATTCATTTTGACACTGTGGGAAAGCTGCGAGCTATGAAACAATCTCTTGCCAGGCGGTAGTGTTCAATAGCTTTGGCTGAAAGCTTGTTCAAGGGGAAGGTATCAAGGAAGGAGATACCCAAGCCAAGGGATGCCATCCCACAGAAGCTGAGACTTTGGTGTTGCAGAAGGGGCCATGACATGCTCCTTCTGCTCCCCACACATCACAGGCTGCAGAGCAAAAGCTGAAGTTGCTTCACTTCTGTCTCCAATTCTACACTGGTAGTTTCACAAAAGCTTTCATAAGTAACCTTTGCTAAAAATCCTGGTAATCCTCTCACTAAGGGAGGATGTGCAGTGTACTGCATTTCTGCCACCTAGGAAGGTGAATGTTGGGGTACTTCAAAAATTTGTATGAATGGTATTACTTTAAATTTTAAAGTGTGCTCTTGTTTCTTCCTTCCTTGTTGGGACTGTGAATGGCCTCCAAGTCTTGTTATCAGGTCTCTCCCTATGGATGTAAGCAGATGTAGGAGCCATGCAAGAGGAGCACATAAGGCAGGACTAGCACCTTGGAAGCATTTGAGATATGGAATTCATGACATGACAGTAAAATGAATATTGATAATAGCTTCCTTAAGTGTGATCTGACACTTCTCAGCAGAAAATGCTTTCATTTTCATATTCCCTGAAATAAATCTTTATCTTTGGTAAGGAAAAACTGGAAGCCACCTTGGTATCTCATGAAATTTAGTACTGGGTTGTAAACATGACTGCAATGAGTCAAAGGTATATGTACAGAATCAAAATCGCTGGCTCTATTACTGTATGACTTAAAAATGTATTTAATTTCAGCCAAACAACAGTTATTTTAACTATTTTTTTACATGTTTTATATAAAGTTACTATTTTTCATTTTATTGCAATATATGTGTAACACATTCAGATTTCAGGACCTATTTGCATGTGTATTATGGAAATGCTATCACAGATGATCATAACCTTTTTTCACAGATAACATTTTTTATTTTGGACTTTATGAGGGAACAAAATATATATATATATTTATTTATATATATATATATATAAAAGATGAGATAACTGAAGAGGGAAGTTCCCCTTTCTAATTCTCTATTTTTCCCCTTATTATATTTTTAAATGTATCTATCAAAACATACTCTGTATTACCCTCTCCAGAATTAAGACATATGAATGTCATCTATAAAATTCCTTTGAGATACAGTCTTCTGTTCCAATTGAGAAATCCATCCAATATCAATGACCTTTCCATTTAGGAAATACTTAATGTGGTTAACTAGATATGATATACTTTGGGAATGCTTTTTATTGCATACATTTGAATTAAGAGATACACCTTTTAGGGAGAAAATGATGAAACAGCACTCTATTGAGGGTTAAAGATGAATGATAGTCTTTAAGACATTTGTTTTGGTTAAGCACAAAGTAAGAGGCACTGTCATATCCAGGCCCACAGTATCATTAAGACATAAGATATAAGGACTGAACTCAGTCTCACTTCAATCAATGGGAATTTTGTCTGCGACTGCTGCAGCTGAATTTGAGTTGTTGTGGTTAAATGGCTCTTTTTTAATCACAAAATGCTTTGAGTCACAATAATATATCTTAATCCTTTTCATCAATCCTTACAGACTTGTGTAGCGGGCCACTTTAGATAGTGTAGCTCTTCTGGAAAACAAACAAAAAAAGCTATGTGTGTTTTGAGAACAGAATTTAAAAAAGACTTGGGTCATATTTGTTTTATTTGTTCTTTTATGTGCAGGAAACAGGTATAGTCTAACTTTATCACAGAAGCTTTGCAATATGCTGCTCGGCATGTTTCCTAGAGACTGCTTGCTGTTGCTTTTCATTTGGTTATACTTTTGTGGGAATATCTGGAATATCCCCTACGGGAAACCTGAAGCAAACAGTTTTTCTGAGTGTCTTCCTTTCTATGACTCAAATTTTAGTGTAATTTCATCTCTTTTGATAGCTACTCATACAGTAATCACACAATACCTGGAGTTGTTAAATGGTCAGACCTGCTTGTATAGTGTTAACTGACTTTTCTATTTTTAATTTATTTTTCTGAATTAGTTCTTGCCACTCCTCCCACTGCAGCAGCTCTTTCCCAAAGCAAAAATGTCACATTGCCTTTGCAGTTCTGCCCCTTAAACTGACTATGCTTTACCTCTATTCCTAACAAATTTTGCCTTCGACTTTGCTGCAAGCCTTGCTAGGGAATAACACTCTGTAGATAGATAGTCAATAATGTATGTAAAGTCCTAATTCATGCCTGCTTTTAGCATAAGCCCCAACTACATGAATTAGCACTAGATACAAATTAAGTACCTAAAAGAATACTGAATCCAGAAATGATTTGCTCTTGATGACTCAGTTTGCTAACAAGAAAAGCTTCATTCTTAGTATATTGTTTTTCTACTAGAATTGTACTGGCATCATATTACTATCAGAATCAATCTCATCTTTGAGTGCACTTTATCTCATTAAAACACTTTAGTTCTGAATTTCATTGTTTATTAGGAACCTCTAGGAAGTAATGGAATAAACTAAATACATCCTTTTATCTTTTTTGGGGGAATGATGTGTGATGATTTAGGGTTTTTTTCAGCTAAATAAAATGTTTTGTTAAATTGCTGCTGAATAATTTTTAACTAAATACAAGGCAATTTAGAATCTGAATTTTGAAAATACAAGATGATAAGGATGCATCTTCTCCATCTTCTCTTGTTTGCATCAGCCACAGTGTGACTAGCCAGCTGCTTCCAGCATTGCATGTTTCTGTATTCTGGCCTTCGATGGATTTTATTCTTAGTGTTGGAACTATTCCTAAGCAAACTTGCAAGATTATTTGCCTCTTAGAACACAATGTGGAATTTACCACAGTTTCTATCTAATACCAGGGAACCAGCGATTTTTACAGGTGAGCAGATTTTCCTTATTTGCTAACCTGGAACATTACGTAAAGGATTTCGTTTTGATTCAGGGGTTTTCTTACATTATGCATGTTTTACTGGCATTTGATGCTGAAATTCTACTCCTGTTTCGTACCTGTCATTTGTCTGGAATATTTCCAGGACTTGCAAAGCAGAGCGCTTGTTCATTCCTGTCTGATTGCTCCTACCTGGAGGTGGTCATGCACCAGGGACTGATTCGGGGAGCACAGGCACTTCAGCACTGGATTTTTGAAAAGCAGCCAGATATTTCCTTGCTAAATTCTGAATTTGATGTTGGCAGTTACAGGATATAGGGTTTTTGTGGTGATGATGTCTTGATCCAACAAATTAGCTATGTCTGATATATACCAGACTTAAAATATTTAAGTTTAATGCAGTATGCTTGTATTTCAGCCTAAACTATGTGCCCATTTCTAAATTTTGGATCTGCCCTCAAGATTCATTATCCATGAGAGATATGTTAAGCTTCAGTCACCACGTTCATTAAAAAAAAAAAAAAAAAAAAAAAAAAAAAAAAAACAGAAAACAAACAAACAAAAAAAACCATAAAAATACACTCAGATTTTGGGTCAAGTCAGCATTCTGCCTATATAACGCTCATAGTACTTAGGGACAGTTTTCATGCTTTATTTATCTTTTCCTGTTTCTTTAAGAAAGTGCTAGCAGAGCAAAGTTTACTATAAATGAGTCTATATCTTGCAGTATGTGAGCAGATGACATAGATGTCCAAGGATGTGATAGGGATCAGCTCACACACTTTTCAACCGAGCATATGTGTAAAAACAACAACAAACCTTACTTTTTTTTCTTAGAAAGCACCACGTATCTCAGGCAGTTAGGCAGTAACAGATGTTGGAGACTCAGTAGGAAGCTAGATGTATGCTGGGATGTCACTCAACTCGCCTTAACAAGCTGCTGTGTTGGAGAACCAGTCTCCATATAGGCTCTGCTTAGTGTCTCAGAAATAAGATGACACTAAAATAACCAGCTTCCCATGAATACCAAGTCTCTCTTTTAAAGAATATACTACTCAGGGACTGCGAGGAGGAGGGGGATGTGTGTGGAGAGACTGCATATATAACTGTGCCTGCAAAGGTATTGCAAGGGAGAAGGACTATTTGTGTTATAGTTTAAGTACTTTTCTTTTTGGTTAACAATGGTTTTGCATTTACTATAAAGGTATTTTTTCAAGAATTATTATGAAATATAATCCTTCCCCGTTCCTGATTGACGTCGCTTCAGGTAACATACTGAGCCATGTCAATAAAAATCTACCTACTATTAAATAACTGCGTATATAGATGGATATTTTCCGTATTTGAGAAGCTGGTAGAAGCCTATTAATTTCCTCAAATATACACTCCTTCATTCTGATGCAGGAGTGTTTTAAGCAGCAAGAGCAACAAAGTACCATGCCAGTTACAGAAGCTGCAAATACAATGTTAAGCTAAACCACATGTACTAGGCCTAGCAAAGGAGACTGCATACGGCATGAGCAAATCTTATTGTCAAAACAAAGGATGCTTTCATGACTGCTATGGTAATGAGCAAGGTCATACCTGGCCACATCAAAGTAGCCTGAAGAGTATAATTGACAGATGTCTATCCAACTTCAAGAGACAGAACTCAGTGACACCAGGGAACTCTGAGGCATCCGAATGCTGAGGGTCACACAATGACTTTGACAGTCGCTGAGAGATGCAGGACTCCAGAAATCTGAGCATCATACTTTTTAATTTTATTTCAGTGACTTCAATTGTTTGGACCTTTCTCTGCCACCAGGGAGTCGGAGATGTGTGGTTTTTTGAACACTTTAGCTTTGATTTCACTGCAGTATTTTCTTGTTTTTCAAATAAACGTTGACTTATTGAGGACGCTTTTGGATCTTAAGACTGTTTTGGGGGAGTATTTGCTATAGTCTTTTCTTTGGGACAAGCAAAACAAACTTCTTACCTTAGGCAACAGGCAGAAGATAGTGCTGACCTGGGGCATTTTGTCACAGGTGCTGAAGGTGTCACCAAAAGGCTGATTGAAGTCAGGAATAATGCAAGAGGGAGAGAAGGAGACCACAGGCAATGAGGAAATTAGGAATCTTGTCATCATCATCCCTAGACTTCTTCCCTTGGGATAAAGAGGGATCTTTGAGATGTGAGAAGTGGGTTTTGCCTGCAAATATCTATAAACCCCTGATGTTGCAGGACTTGCAAGAACCAAGTGTTTTTAGCCTGGATTCTTTACAGTTGCCACTGTTTTAAAGGGCATTTCCAAAAGCAATGGGGAGTGGGTGCCAGGGATTCGTATTTGCTTTATAGTCAGCTTTGCATATAACAAATGAGCATTCCATTTCTCCTGGGAAATAAGTAAATTGTGTTGAAATTGAAACAGTGGCAGAAAAGGAGTAAGTGGTTTGACTGGAACCACAGAGGGAGATTACAAGGCAGCAGAGATTAAAATGCAGAAGCCCTTACATCATGCCTGAGCTTTGTGTGCTGCACCTCCCTGTCTCGCTGTAAGGAATTGCTTCGTCTTTCTTCTGGGGCAAGCCGAGCTGCTGCGAGAAAAACGGAGTCTGCCCATAAGCCACAAAACATCAAGCTAATATGCTTTTGGAAGCAGATGATAGGAGGTTTTTTGTTACATTGTTAAATATTTTTCACTCAAATATAGTGCTTTCTCAGAACATTTTTGAGACTTTACATTCTTAGACATTGTACTTATTATATATCAAAAAATTAAAATCTTTGCCCAGTGTCACCTTTCTCATTATTAACTTTTGATTAATTGCAGATTATACACTAGCTGATTAATAAACTGATATGGACTAAATTAGTCACCTGATTATTGTGTACTTATTCATAAAATGTTTGTTCTAATTTATTATTGAATAATACCCATTACTTCTTCACTAGTTAACTCTTTATCGCTCTCTATCAAGCTGTGGCATGTTCCAAACAATCAAATGGGCTAAAAAATGAGAAGAATTTCAAAAGATTCCTGAAGAAAATACTTTCATTTGACCTAAGTGATTTAGCTAAATTCCAGGAGGCAGCTTTCTGCCTTTCAAAATAGAACTGCATATTTATTAATATGCGTGTTATGTTGATTTTTTGAAAAACTCTAACTGAATCAATTTATATTGTATTGGGTTTGCTCATGTAAACAAAAGAAACAAATAAGATTAAATTGACAAGTTTTAGTATTTTAGCACAGTAGCACCTTTTTTGTTTTAAAATAATTTTTTGAAGAGAAAGGTTTAAAAAGTGAAATTCATTTTGTAAATTTTCTTAAGACTTCCACACTTCTCCTATTTTTGATACAGACAAGCTTTCCGAATAATTTAGGGAGTGAGGAAATGTGATGGAATATTTTCAACTAGAATTTTCAAGCAAAACTGTTTCCCCAAATTGGACTTTAAAAAATAGATATGTTTATCCTTAAGTTTTGAAAACAAACTTGTGGACCATGATTAAATGCTATACAATGTCATTATGCTTATAGATGTAAACATCCAATTTCTTTCTCAAAACCACATTACTTTAAAACATAAAGGTTTTTTTGTAATGAGTTCTCTGAGTATAAAATACAGTATTTCAAGAAGTAGATTTGTTTAAAAAAATTCATTTTAATTTTTGCTTTCCAGAGATCTTGAATGTCCCATTCATTCTTTTATAATGAGCAAAGGTAAATAAAGTTCCTTATTTGCTTTCTTGTACCATTCAGAATTTTCTGTGAGGTTAATCTCTTCCCATCCACCAAGAGTCAGTGTCTTGCATATCTTTTCACACACTCTTTGGATCCCTTTCTTATTGTAAAGCTCTGAATATCTCCCCCTGTGCCCCTGGTTCCTTTTCTGTAATGTACGATGCACAAGAATAGTTAGGACTTAAAACAATATTCCCCTTGAGGATGTAAACTGATTTATGAAATGTGTATAGGACTGAAAACTAAAAGAGAAATGGTATAAAACACTTATATCATTATTACTATTACTATTATTTTACAATTTTCTCTGTTATTTTCTACCTTTACACTTATATATAGATTTTCTTTGAGCATTTTAGATAATTCCTCTTGCCTTTTCTTAAGTGTCTGGAGTTAGTTTAGAAGTCAGAAATGTGTACATTTTCATTCACAGATCTTCAAGATCTTCCGAAAATATCCTGAAAGGGCACATTATTTCAGTTACAAATAACATGAGCCAGTTAAGCCAACAACATCTTGCAATAAACGTTTCTCTTAGCTTAACTATCACAGACAAATAGAAAAATCAAGGAGGATGAGTGGCTCATTCAATACTGTAGGGCAGCCTCAGAAACAGGAATAGACTCTGACTGTCAGCTATGCTGTGTGCTTGCCAGGAAGCTGGACACCTTCTTGTGTCAATAGCATTTCCATTGGTGGAACAACTGGTAATAGTTGAATGTGGTGCTTGCCCAGTTACAAACCAATCTGCATAACTTGAGTAATAATTCATATTTGTTAATTCTATTCTGCAACGTGCAAATATATATAGGAAGAGGATGGATGCATGAAGGTGAAACTTGGACCAGGGCATCTTTGGCCCCAGTTATTCTCAGAAAGATGACTCAAGCTACCTCTTGCTACCACAGAGGTGCTCATGCTTGATTTGTCCATTTTTTTTAACAAAAATTGAAAGCTGGTATGTAGCAACTACCTAACCCAGAAGGACTGAATTAATATTCTAGTAACACTTAAAGTAATTTAACACCTCTCCAAAAACTGTTTTATGAGGAGTGTTTTTTGGAAGAACATGATAGAGTGAAACTCTTTCATAAAAGAGCTTACACATAGGAAACATATAGAGGTTTTCACACCTACTAGAAGGTAATTAGAATCCTGTTAGTGTCCAGAATGAAAATGAGCTTCTCATGTCAGCACAGATAATAATTCCATGCAACTTTCTTGTAAGGGACAAAGGTATGAGTAGCTCTACAGAGTCATCATCTTCACCTCTGGTTTTATTTGGAGTCTTAACTTTAAAGAGAGATCTAGTTTATTCTGTAGAAATAAGCAAGAGTGCTAGAAAAGGCTAAATATCGTCATAAAACAAAACATTATGATACCAGAAACCCTTAGGAGCAACACTAATGCTTTTAAATGAAGGTTTTATTTGTCTCTGAGCTGCAAAAAGAAGTCACTAATGAGATGTCATTTACATTCTAACACCTGTTAAATGGCACTTTTCTCTTTCCCCAAAGAGTGAAATGTTTATGAATGTTTGCAGCTTTCCGAGTGTATCTGTGAGAATTATATTTTCATAAACAATGCTGTATATTTTTCCTGTATATGCTTTAGTTACACTGGAGCAATATAAGGAATATCAGGAGCTTTTGGTTTTTTGTTAGATTTATTTGTAGTTGTTATACAAATCTAATGTGGAATTTCTAACTTACAAAGAAATTTCATTAATCAAGATTTAACACAATTGCATATTTAGGATGTGATTTGTGACATTTACAGTGCAAGAACTGCATGTAATTATGCCTCCATTTAAATGAAAATTAAAAGCTTACATTGTAGCAGGATATACATTTTGAATATATTGCTCTATAGAATACATCCAAAGCAGAACACCTGAAAATCAAGTTTTGGTTGGTTCCACAGAGAAACAGAACAGACCTGCTACATGATGTGACTTTTAAGATTGGGACTTGCATTAAGGCTGACCAGAGGGAAAGATGGGAAATTATGGGAAAGAAAATGATCTATAACAATACAAGTTGATATGCTTCTGCTAGATAAGCATAACGTGAGTTTCTTTCAGTCATTTCTAAAGTAGTTTGGTTTATAAATTAACTCACTCAGTTAATATAAAAAGGCAGAATCCACAGAGGCATGTGCTGGCAATAAGCGTAGCAAAAGAATTTGAAGAACAAATTAAATTTGTATAAGAATTTGGACTTGAATCAGAGTTAAAGAGGTGAACGTTGGCGACAGAGTGTGCTAGACACTGCAGCCACAGCAGGTGACCTTCAGTCTCCTCCACCAAGGGTCGGATGTGTCTCTGGTGCATAGTTCCTGTTCCAATACCTAAAGTTGCATCTCCGCTGCCCATCTCCCAGATGTGGCTCTCCAGGTAGTGCATTCAGCGGCATGATCCATCTGCACAGGGAGGAATGGCTCCAAGCAGAGCCTGTGCCCTTTCCTCAGACAGGCTTCCCTAGAACCCAAGCTTAAAGGCCTAAGTGCTTTGCACGTTGAGGGAAGGACTCAAAATGTTTCTGATACGACTGGATCTTTTTAAGAAATATTTGCAGAGCCTCAGTTCAAGAACTGTCTTCCCTCCTGTTTTTCCTGGCTCTAATATTATTGCCTCTCCCTTGCAGCACAATTTCTCTGATTCTGTCAGTCTCAGATATGATTTGGGTTTAGATCCACAGCAGATTTAAATTATCTTGTATTTTTTGAGACTGCTTTCTTCATTCTTACTTTTTGTCTAGTAAAATTATTTAGAAAAGTTTGCAGTCTAGGGAACGTGAGCTTAATCAGACTGTTCTGTAATTACTCATTGGCTTTATTCACGCTGGATCATGCCTACCTTGCCTGGTGGTAAAGGAAATAAGTATATTCATTTCCTATCCAGCTCCCACCTTGCATTATAAAAACCAAATATCTATTCTGTAAATAGAGATGAATCAGCAATCCATATAATATCTATTCATCATACATATTTCACAAGGAGGATATTGTGGTGCCTGGAAAGTTCTTACAAAAATAATATGGAAATCCGGAACTTGATGTGGAGTGTCAGAGAGCTTCTTACTATTATTTACCTTATCAGCTTTTGCTTTCTGAAATCAATGGAAGGGCATCAAGTTCAGCTAATCCATATTTCTGAGTATGAAATTGAATTTATAGTCTGTAGTATGTTGACTACCGCTCGCATTTAAGGCATAATTGATTTTTATTGAAAAGCCAGCAGGCACATCAAAAATTTCCACAAACCACAAGGATGTTAAATTTTACCCTGTTTAGATAATAGTGTTGCTTTATTTATCCTTTAAAATGAAGCTTTTATATTTATATCAGCAAATGCTGTGGAAGTATGACTGATGCCTTGTGAAACCATCAATCCATAGTACTTTTAAACACGACAGTACAGAAATAAGCAACTTTTATATTCCTGAGGTAAATGTGTATGGTTGGTTTTTTTAAAAAATAAACAGAATCATAAATCTGCACAAAGGAAACCATTTCAGGCCATGTAGCCAAGTTTTTTTTCTTCATTTCAACAAAGAGCTTGTGCAATTGCTTTTTCTGTCCTCTTTTCTCTTTCTCCATCTTTGATGCTGTTTATTTCTATCTCTTTCTCTTAAACATAGGAAAGGTACTTCTGTATCTAATTTTAATTGCTTATGGATAGCAGACTAACTCATCTATATTGAACATTTCAGTTTCCAAGGCATTGATTTCATTTCTTCTGGGTACTAAGGTTATCTTAAGCACAAACCATTTTTAGTATCAGCAAGGGCTTTGTGACAAGTTTCTTTTCTACTAGCTGAAAAAAAAAGCAGATTTCTCTTCCCTCTGTGGGAGTTTCCTAATAATTTGTGCATGTCCTTTTCCTACTGCATCACCTCAGTGCGTGCATTGTTTTAATAATATTTTTTTGAACCAAAGAAAGAAAACTCAGGGTTCCCCTGCACAGGATATCCACTATAGTAAATAAGTTCGCTGGGAATTTTGAAAGAACTGCCAATGAGATATATATGTGTGACTGTAGAGTGCTCAAAACAATTTATCAAATGTTCAGAAATACCAAACTTAAAGAGATTATATATCACTTTCTTAGTGTAAAAGTATCAAGAAGAAATGATTTACCTTTTGCAAAGACAGGTATTTTCAAACCCATGTGCAACAGGTGCAGACACAAATCCAATTAATAAATAATAAGATTTGTGCCTTTTCCTCTCTGCTATCACTTTCAAACTTCACTGCAAACTGTTTACAGATGTTCATATTTTCCTCTATTTTTTTCTTGTTGTCAGTAGCACATTCTTGCTTCCTTTCTGTTATGGGATGAATGAAAGCAACCCTCTTCTATCTGAAATATTACCGACTGTTGTTAAAAACAGCTTGTAACTAACACAGCTATGTCACATGTCTGTAACATACAACAGACTGGATAGGCAGAATCTCCTTGAATAACCATTAAATAAAAAGACAATTCAATCATAATCACTCCTAAGTCATGGAAGGCTAAGGAATGAAGCATGGAGGAGACCTATGAGAGGCATGAAGGAGACCCATGTGAGTCATGAAGAAAACCCAAGTGTTGAGCAGTGGAAGTGTGCCCACTACTAGTACTGAGCATGGGGTGTGAACCTGACCGTACCCCTGGGCTGTCCCTTGTTTACTTAGTAGAGTTTGAGTGCTGGCTAAGAGCTTTGCTACATGCCTCCGTAATTGGAGACATCATTCCTTTCCTTACTGGGGACTTTGTCTATTAATTCTCGCATGGGAACCCTGGCATGGCTCTGTTTCAGCATTGTTTGCCTGTAATGTAACCACACTGCTCATTATTTCCACTGAAATAATGTTTCTGCTTAGTGTTCAGGAGCACTGTTCAGAAACCAAGATGCAGCCACAACAGATCTTCTAGGCAGAATGAAAAGGCTGGACTGTGCCTCAAATCAATTGCAGCCGAAGGGTGAGTAAAGAGACAGGCGGTGACTATAGACAGATAGGAGCTCAAGGAAATAATGAAAAAAAAAAAAAAAAGAAGTTTTAGCATTTTTACATATGATGTACATGCACATTATTAGGACAAATTCCAATGCTTCTTTCATTAAGCACCTGAAAGAAAAATGTTAAAGGAACATGAGCTGTTGATGCTGGCCTTCAGTTCATTGGTCTACATTAGTTCTACCTAATTTTAAGTTTCCAATTTAAAGAGGCTTGATTTTTTTGAGAGAGAGAGGGGTGATTTTTCCCAAAGACATTGACAATCTCTCACAAGTTACCCCATGTGTAGTGCCAGGTCTGTGAGGGATGAATATGTCTGTCTATCTCTAATAGTACATCCTGTATGTCTAAGAGTCTCATCTTTCAACTTTGCATACATATTTAGGAAAAGCATGCAAATTTGCATGAAAAATCTCTAGAGTATTGTATGGACAAATCTTGCCCATTAATGGACTCATAATGCCTATTCTCATGTGAAATACATAAAGGATGTTGTTCACAAGTACTGAAATTGGGACAATTCTGTTACAAATATATGTAGTGTGCTGAAACCAAGCAGGGACTGCATTCTTGTAGGAATACAATGTAAATTTATCACTCTGACAATTTTGTATGAAAGGGAGATTTTATTTGCATTCACATTCACTGTAGAGATCTGAAAATAGGATGTACATTGAATTTGTGCTTGTAATTAAAGTTCCTAATATTTTTCTGTTTTTGAAAAATTAGAGGCTATTATTGCAATATATAGACATTGATGAAGATGGGAATGTATAATTGTGCCTGTAAAAATGGCAGATACTGAAGAATTGATGTGGAAACAAATGAGTCTTTTCTTCATCAAACCACTCACTTATTTCTAATCTTTGCCTTACAGAACTTTTAATCCCTAAAAGGATCATTCTTAAATGATACCCAGGAATCCTTAGTTGATTTTCCTATTATTACACGCAGAATCATTAGGACAAAAATAGTGTCTGGATTATTTTACCTTCTGATTCTGAGCATGAAGACTTTGATACATATATTTAACAGTTGTACTACAGAGTTTATTTTTTTATGAATTGGAAGGTGAACTGAAATATTAAGAGAGATTGTCTGCTGAAAACATTATAAGTCTTTCTTTTTTCTACTCTCATTATATTACCATACAGAAAATATTATTCCATGGACTATTATTATCATAAGGAAATTACTATTTAGAGACTGTTCAGATCTTTTTACACCATATGTACCGCTTACACATAAACATACACAAAAGCACACACACATGCATTTTTGACTTTCACCAAACAATAGTTTCACAATGATTACAGTTACAATTGAGGATTTTTCTGTAATAAATAATAAATTCTGAAGATTGCATTAAATGTTTTTTTCCTGAGACATGTCTTAGCAATTCCTACACTTAGATGTTTTTTGCAAAAACAGCAGAATAGCCACACAGAGACCTTTCCATCATTTTGTTAGAATTCTTAAAGGAAGAAAACAGAGAAACAGAGGATGTTTCCAGGGCTACTAACTACATAGCTAAAGACAAATCTATATTTACTGTTCTAGCTAATTATTTACTAATTTTCCACTCAAGAGCCATCCCACTCTTCATAATATGCTTCGGGGTAATATTTACAAAGTTCTTGTTGTACATGAAATCCATAAATAAGATTACATTTAGGCTCCTAGTCTGTAACCTGTTTGTGCATTCAAAACTTTATGGGAAACTTCTTATTTTTTAACACACCTCCACAATGTGTTACTCCAAAATGTTTGTCAAATCAGCTACCCTAGAGAAAAAAGGGAAAACAAAATACTTTCTCCTGAGGAAATATATAGGATTTCTCTCTGCTTTTGTATACATGTGTCCAAATTTCCTGAGGATAAATTTGGTCCATATTAAAAATTCAGAAAATTATTAATGTTTTCATCTCTCAGAGAAAAGTTTTTTTTATGATTGAAAGAAAATAAAGCAAGGGTGAGTCTTCTAAGTTTAGTACTCTAAATCAATAACACAAAGTAAGACAAAATGGTTTTGCAATTAATGTTTGAAAAATACTTAACTATGACTTAGTGGCAAATAACAAAGGTTTGATTTCACTATGAATGGATCATAGCTCTATTAATAGTTTAATTAGGATTCTCATGGGGTGAGGGTGGCACATAGGGTTAGCTATAGATTCTACATTGGTTGCATCATTAGGCTCTGCTTGGGCAGAGGCCCATCTGCATTGGGAGGACAAAGTCAATTCTGTTATTTACGAGAGCATATAGTTTCTTTTTCCAGAGAAACCAGAAGGAACCAAGTTGCTATGGAAGTGATCTTCCTGTGAGTGTTAGGCTTGCTGGGAGTATGCTGTTAATGCACAGTCATTTTAATAATAGACTAACCACAAAAATACCTTGGTTATACCAGTATTTCCCTTGTACAGATATCTGGATAAAGAATGTTCTTACATACGTACTGTATGTAAGATGTGAGTCTTAATTGCTGTAAAATCTTCAGGATTGTGTTTATTTTTCCTACTAATGTCAATACAGCTAAGATATCACCAGGATTTTAAAGGTGACCACTAAATGCCCAGGGTTTGGCTATAATGCTGTAGTTCGCAGAATCACAGAATCACAGAATGGTTGAGGTTGGGAGGGATCTCTAGAGATCATCTAGTCCAACCCTGCCCCTCTCAAGCAGGGACATCTATAGTTACAAAAGTTTTTGACTGTGCAAGAGCTGCAGTGCATGGTTTAACCAGAAGAGAGGAAATTCTGAACACTTTCGAGAACCAAAGGAAAAAAATATATAATTCTCTGTTGAATTTCAGCCAGCAAGGTAAACTGTACTAAATCTTTCTGTGAAAGGTAACTTTGTCCCCAGTCCAGCACTCTGATAAGATGCTTTTATATATCCCCAAAGCTACTAGCTTGCCTTAAGATTCTTGATTAACGCAGATCTATGTAGTAACTCCTGCCTTAGATCAGAGAGAAATTGATATCTCTGCCATCAAAGTCTCAGCATTCTTCTCAGCGAAAAAATACTTACAGATACATTCATTTCTTGCTTAGAATTAAATTCCAAGCTTGTAAATAAATTATATATATTTTTATCCTTTAAAGGGTTTTGCTTTCTCAAATTGTTTTTAAACAATGTTTAACCTCTCATTCAGGCTGTACCAAGTGTCTAGGCTCTGCTTCATTTGTTTTCCTAGGTTGGAAGAGAAGATACTTCTGTCTTTGGAGCTGCAGAATATCATGTAGGACAGTGTAGTATAGAAAGAGTATCTGTAAGAGAAAGAGGCTAAGGTACATGTAATTGTTTCTATATAGAGAATGTGCCCTGTATTTATCTAAACTTGGCCATGCACACTCTTTTTAGAGCCATGAATATTGTTTATTAGGTTACAGTCTTATGGATTTATCTCTTTGCAACCAAGAAAAGATATCTATGTAAAAAAAAAAAAACCAAACAAACAAACAAAAAAAAAAACAGAATGTGATCAAACACAGTTTTTAAGGCAGGATCCCATCAGGCATCAAAAATTCTAAAACAACTGTGAAAATGCACTTCTAGATTTGTAAGAAGTGTACATTTTATAAGAAATCTAAAGAAAATTGTGATACAAACAGCAAAAAAACAAAAAAAAAGTCAAAAGCCAAAATGACATATTTTTATTCTTTTAGCACCCCTATTTTAACTACTTTTGCTTAGGAAGTAACTAAGATCATGAAAGTAAAATGCTAAGTAGGTCCTTCAGTAAATGGAAACAAATAAGCTTTTTCCTGCCACAGAATTACTGAAAATCGGTCCTTCTTGTGAAGTTAATCTCCTGACAGATAAGACAGTGAATTCCCCCCCCCATTCCCTCCTCCCTGCTTTCCTACATGCTCACAGATGGGTTGCAACAGAAAGATGACAAATGAGTTGTGTTTGGCTGGATTAATGGGTATTATCATGTTAATGGATGTTTATGGTGCAGTTTGGGAGGTTCACGCGGTTTCAAATAGTGTTGGTGTTCTGGGTAGCTGGAGCTTCTTCCCCCTGCGTATGCATGTGTGATTTTAGCTAGATTTTTATGCATATTTTTGGTCTTCTTAATGGGCCACAGCTATTCTGGATGTGGAAATGTTGGGCTCATGCAATATAATACAACATGCAAAATGCATGTGTTTGAGATCTGTCTTTCACGCTGTTTGTGAACATCGGCGCCTCATAATTCTGAGTCTACTTTGTCGCAATCACTTTTAAAATCTGACATATTGATCAGGAGTTTAGCCTGAGTAACTGCAGCACATATATCAACTCTGGTTGGTGATGTCAGGTCAGATTTGATGGCAAGATCATCTCAGAGCCAACCAGGATAATTCCTGGTGACCACATGCACCAGTGCCCTTAACTCATATTCATTTGGCCATGAAAATGTGTTTTGGCTAATCAGGGCATGGGAATTCTGTGTTAAAGGGGGCAGGTCCTGGGGAAAAGGTCTCATCACAGCCAGAGCAGAGAGGAAAGCAGCTGCTCCAATAAGTAACAGGACTTGAAGATCTAAAATCACACAGAGATAAATAACTTTTTGCTGTGGATTTTGAAAGATTGCTTTACCATTAAAAAATCTTTGTTCTATGAAACTGAAAAAGGGTATTCTTGTTTGCTCTCATTTTATTCTGCCCACGAGGCTTGTTTCTCTCTATTTTCAGTATTATTTCTGTACGCTTTATCTTGAGCCGATAGATATCTTTCATGCTAGATATATATAAAGGAATACATATGTCAGACATTTGTGTGTAAACTTCGCTTAAAATCCAAATGTTCATTTAAACATTAAAATACATCATTAGCATGCAGTATTGAGGGAGTTGTTCACATAAATGTACAGTTGTGTTGACACTCATTTCTTTTTTCTAGAAAGAGCAGCTATTTAAAATGTGGAATTGTCCCTGGAACACCGTAAAAGATAGAGTAACATCTCTATCAATTAATATATTTATTGACTTAGACACAATAAAAAATCATGAAGCTCTGAGATGCAATAAAAGCAAATGCTAAATTCTGTTTCATCTAATGCATAGGATTTTTTTCCTTAAAATTTGGGAAAATTATAGGAAACTAGAACAGCACAGCTTTCGATTAAGACAGTGAGAAAGCCTAGGAGATCTTCTAAAATCATTACCAAGAGGGATTTCAATGTACTGAAAAAAGTCATTGCCATTTATTTGGTATTCCTTCACCATACAGTGTAAAATAATTCCTTCATGTCTTTTCTAGCCTTAAAAATTCACCAAGCGTATGTGGACCTCACAGATGCAGCTTTAATTGAAAGTAATGTCAAAAACACTGTTTTGATCTGTTTTCTTTCTTTTGACATTCTCTGTTTTTGGAATGTGTTGAGTCTGTACGACCATTCTCTGCTCAGAAATTCATCTGGAAATTTACATATTTTAAAGGCTTCTTGCTCTATAATACAGCTGAGCATAATAGTGCAAGCTATACAGAAATTGAGGTGTGAAAGAGAAATTTCCCAATTTCAGTCCTTAACTGAAATATAAAAATAATTCTCCCCCATCTGGGAATTACTGCGCACAGCTTTCTTCTGACTAGGCTTGCTAGAGGGATAAAGTTCATATGATCCAACAATGGATAGACTTTCTCTTTTCTTTTTAATGATATTTTTGTAGATTCATTAATTTACTCGCTATAATTGAAATGCACAGAATGTTTCATACATTCGGAAATGTACAGAAAGACATTGCATCCAAACAAACCGTTAAATTTGCTGAAATTCAATAAATTACATATCATTCTGCAGGAGGATAAAGTCTGTTTCTGATGAAGTAAGTAATGTTCCTGACACAGAAAGGTATAAGTCCCACAGGAAACATTATATATCAAGGAGGCTCAGCATTTTACTGGATTATGCCCCAAGAGAAAGAAAGAAAAAAGGAAAGAAGGATAAAGTGAGACATTCATAAAGCTTATTCTGGGGCTCCTTTTGTTTCCCTCCCTGAACAAATAAAATTAAGAAAGACGCTGGTTGGTCAAAAAAAAAAAAAAAAAAAAAAAAGGTTGTTGGCTTGCATATAATTTTTCAAATGAATTATGAAGCCACCTACTGTTAAAAACAAATTGAATCTAAGGGCAGTGTACGTATACTCTGCCATTTAAAGGTAGGTCAAATTTTGACTGCTCAGTACTAAACGCTGTGGCTGTGAAACACCTCTCAGGTTGTACTGTTATATTTATTCCGAAATAAAGCTACAGCAACACTAGGTATATACAATATCCTCAGTTGGGGTCTTCCACTTTTATTAGCTGAGTCTGTCCATTACTTTACCAAACTGCAAAAGGTGGGGAGAAGACAGACTTAGCTGCTTTTGAACCCTCAAAACAGACAAAACTGTGAAATGAAGTAGTTTCAACAATGCTGGCTGTGTGCAGGCCACACAGAGGGATTATAGAAGGCTTCAAAAGGCAAAAGGAGCAGAACCTGGAAATAAACCTTCAAGCAAACCTGAACCTGAGCAAGAAATGCTAAGCATTAATGACAAATATCGTGTCTGCATATGCAAGTCAATAGTTTCTATGTGCATGTGCATATGTAAATACAGGCACAGGACTCAATTTTCCCCTCCTCTGTGGCTTTGCATGACTCAGGATATATCCACGATAGCACATGTTCAAAGCCAAACACCTTCTGGCACCCCCATATTGTGGATGCAAAGCTAATCCATAACACAGGTGACAGACTGGGATCAGAAATCCCAGGATATAACTCACTTTCCAGCTCAGCAGCATAAACTATGGTGCAAAAGAAGCCTTAATATCCATGAATGTGCTTCTTATTTGCAAAATATTGCTAATTATGAATCAGAGAGGAGTACTACACACAAGTAGGCAGTTCCTTCCTGGTTGCCAGGCTATTTTTCCAAGTGCTTGAATTGACCTAAAAGTTTTGTAAATCTAGCTGAAATAAGTAGTAATTCAGAAAAAGAAAATGCAAGCAAATAAACAAAAAAGTTCTATGGGGAAAACCATTCTGAGATTCTGTGATTCTGTGAAAAGGCAATGTTAAGATAACCTTTCAGAGGCAGTTAAACATAAAAATATTCAAGGTTATATTTTGAACTAGTTTTCAATAGTCATAATTTTAAAAGTTTAAGCATAAAAAACAAAAACTTTTTTTTCCAAATGCATTTTTTTCCATTTATTTGCGGGGGGAAGACGAAGGAAACTATTTAATTTGTCTCAAACTAAAATTATTTCTCCATTCATCTAATCAGAAAAATCAATAGCATTTAGGACATATGCACCAAACATTGCAAAGGGATCTGTCCCTAAGGTGGTGAGTACCAGGTAGGTTCTTTTAAAAAGCAATAAACCACCTTTTTCCTGTTATCCCAAGACAGACGCAATATCTGAGTGAATGGACTGACTTCTCTCTGTGGAAGCAGAGGTTAAAATTATTCTAAGCAGAGTCTGGTGTATTTTTGTCCATTATATATATTCTTTCTTTTCTTTCTCCTTTTCTTTTTGGATATTTGGAGCAGCAGTATTTTATTTTCACCTGTGAGGCATGTAGGTGGCTGAGGCTGCTGGGCCTGCTGGGTCACAGCTCTCGTGCTGGCTCGGTCCAGCGATCCCTGCTCTCCGACCATGCGGATGATCTCACTCCTTTTGCTCTCCTAGGCCATGGCCTCTCTTGTCTGCCCTTGAATAAAGACTCCGCTTGTTGGAATTGCTCTGCTGTGCAACCCACCTATTTAGTTGGGGTGCTAAAAGAATAGCTGTAAACGCTGGCACCGATTCTGTGCTGCACTTAGAGCTGCTCTCTTTCTACAGGCCTGGCGAGGGCTCCTGAGGCCCTACGTGTTCCAGACTGCAATGGGAATGTGCGGAGATGCAGCACTGACGCTTGCCTCAGGAGTACACACCAGTCCAGGTGTAAAGGTGTACTCGTGGTCCCCGGTGCTATGCTACTTATCATAATAACTGTGTTTGCTTTACTTGCAGGCCAGCAGCTTTCGGCCCAGTGGGCATTAATGCTGTGCATATCTAGTCAAATATACTCTTGCAGTACATTCTTGCAGTGTCCCTTTAGGAATGGTTTTTATACATTTTCAGGTGAGGAATATGTCAAGAAGGTGACAAGGGCATCCTCTGATGCCTTTATGTCCTTAATGAAAAAAAAAAAAAAAAAGATAGTTTTAATTTTTGCTGTTATGAGTCTCTGAATGTAAAACATGCTTTTTCTTTCTTTCTTTCTTTCTTTCTTTCTTTCTTTCTTTCTTTCTTTCTTTCTTTCTTTCTTTCTTTCTTTCTTTCTTTCTTTCTTTCTTTCTTTNCTTTCTTTCTTTCTTTCTTTCTTTCTTTCTTTCTTTCTTTCTTTCTTTCTTTCTTTCTTTCTTTCTTTCTTTCTTTCTTTCTTTCTTTCTTTCTTCCTGACAAACAGGCTGTTTTCAGGCTCATTTTTAGCTTGGCTAAAACAGTTTCAGGTGCAGCTTTGTGAGATACACTTCGGCTTCGAGATAGTGACTCATCTAGCAATAGGTGCAGTTGCATGTCCCAAGCCTTAGCCACCTTCTGCTCCACTTAACTGAGAGTGAGCGTGTGTGCGTGCAAGTGTGTAAGGGAGAAAAAACATATTACTTTAAAGATGAAGACTTTACCATGATGTTTGGGTGAACAAAGGGAGTGGGCTTTAAGGAGAGAACAGATCTCCCTGAGGAATGTAGGCTTTCCGCCCCCTTTGCTTTCTCAGACAACTGTTATTTTTCAGTATTTTATTATGCCAGCAATAAAAGAAATCTTGTAATAAAATCATATCACTGCCTCATCCAAGGCAAGTTTAGATGTTGTCACAGCGATATACTTTGTCATAGATTTATTATTAAGTTGTTGCATAATGTAGCGGAATAGAGTTATAACAATTGAACTCTAACAAAGTTTTAATACAGGACTGTGAAATTTTAACACAAAGTAGATTTCTCCAAGACAGACTGTCATTATCTGCAAACTTCCAATGACAAATCAGATGACTTAATGCAAAAAATGCAATTTAACAGCATTTGTTATTATCTGTACAGCTTTATTATTGTCTTTTTATTGTATTCATAATCTGGAAATAATGTAAAAGAGATATATGACTGATCATGTAATGACCAATGGCATATTGTATCTTGTTTAGCAGGTGGCTGTCCTCTTGTCTTATTGGGGAATATATAGTTTAACAAGATACTTGCCATCATTTTCTTAACAGGGATAATAAACAGAACAATTCTGCATAAAAGCTCATATCAGCTTCTTTCATGCCTTTTCTTTTCAGAAGGCTGCCTAAGGGTTTAAGCAATTTAGTTGTCTGACCCGCATCCTTTCTCTGCAGTCTGCAGTTCTTTTGTTTAACATTAGTATGTGGGCAAACAGCATTCAGAGCTGTGCAGAGCTTATCAGCCTGTGCTCAGTCGACCAGAACCCCATTCTGTGTATCTAAGAGGGGCCACGTTTAATGCTTCACAGTAGGAGCATCTGCAGTTTCCAAAAATGACTTGTTTATCAGATAAACTCTGTCCTTGCACTGACACATAGTGGCTCTTCAATATCATGCTCTCCTGTATGAGAACTGAGCAAAACAGGATATGCACAGTGAATAACAAGTGAAATTTATGCACATAGCATGGTGACATAGGTACCCTATAATGCCATGCGGGGTGTCACTGAATACATGCAGTAGCTACAGGGTTTGGTAACACCACTGTGAAACTTCTTCGTTAGCTTTCCAAAATGTTTTAGTTACTCACGCTCAAGATATTAGAGCACATGCTCCAAAGTGAGCAAATGTTAATTAATCTACTTATTTTTGCTTGGAGTTTAATTAGAGGTAACATTAGCGGCCCAGCTTCTGAGGCAGAGAGGTTCAGAGCAGGCCCTGGCACTGCCTCTGTGGCTCTTCTGAAGGGTTCTAAGATAGAGCAGTGCTGACCTGTGAGGCTATACCTGAAACTTTTACCTCTGATAGTCTGTGAGGTCAAGGTGTGGTGGAGGAACATGGCCCTGCAATCCAATTGAAAAAAAAATCCTTCTGTTTTATACTGCTTTTTCTTTTTTTTTTTTTTAGAGTAGGCAGAGTCATACTTCTGGTCTAAAAATCATCAATATCTACTTTAAGAATGCATGAGAATTATGCATTATATATTTAAAATGAGGACCTTGCTAAGTATTTAAGATATTATACATAATATTCAGCCAGTGATTGAGAAAAAAATGTTTATTAACATATAGCCAAAAATAGGCAGAAGAGGCAGCTTAGAATTATCTTTGTGCTTGAGGCTCAAGATCCAGTGAGAGCAAAATTCTGTGAGCTCAGGCAAGTGCAGCTGATCTCTCAAATTCTCCATCAGTCTGAACAAATGAAATCTTATAAGATGAGTTGGCTTTGAAAGCTTTCTGGACTGCTCTGGAGTCTTTTCCAAGCACACTGGGCTGAAATATCTACTTGCTCGTGAACCAAGGAATAAGAGAAATGAGGTAAGCGGCAGAGGTTTGGCTCTAAACCAGCCCCAATCTCCCTGAAAATTCAGATGAGCTTGTACTCCAGAATGATACCCTTGACTAGTTGTAATGATTTTATTATATGAAATTGATATTATATTGCAAATGGCAGTGGCCCAGAAGGAACCCGATGAAATTAATGTCATCATCTGAATAATTAAGATTTTCAGTTTGAAGACAAGAATACAGCAAATCTGTCACTTTCTGTACATACAGTGGCTGAAACAGTAGACTGGGAGCATGGACTAACACCAGGATTTCACCTCCTTATCCCTCCTCACCCCCCTTCACCAATCCACGCTGGCAGGCCAACTAGTCAGAGAAAAATTGTTAATGAGGGTTAAATGGAAGTTATCTATTAAATGTCATTCTGGGATCAAGACAATGGAGCTTTATTTTGAATGATGTCCATATTTTTCTTCTTCTTTATTCTCCTACCTTATCCCTCCCCCCACCTGAAGGAAAATATCCACTGGATGCCTGGCAGCATCCTCTGATTGTTCGCTGTTTTCCTGACACTAAATCTACTGTGTCATATTCCTTGCATGGGCTGCAGATTTTGGCCTTTTCACCTGCTGTTTTGGTTGGCTTTAGATGCAAAGAGAAGAATATGAAAAGGAGAGGGGGGAGGGAGGCAAGTTGGGAATGCTGGAGCTAAAAAAAAAAAAAAAGGCAAATGTTTTTAGCGCCTTCATCTAGACATGTGTCCCCTCACTCTGTGACATGGCTGCTCCAATGTTGCCATGGTGAGGATTTCTAATCATCCCTACACATGACAGGCTCCTATTTGTCTGCACTCCCTTGGGTGTAAATTTCTAGGCTTAAAAAAAAAAAATCCATGTGAGCGTATCATCCGCCGTGCAGATGTTTCGCTGCTTTAGAATATCAGGCAGCTGCTTGTGCCACCGTCGACAGCTAATTGGAGACTGCATCGCAGGAACAGAGGCGTAATTATGGCATAAATACACATCCTCTGGTGCATCATTGTATCTCTATTAACAGAAAATTTTAAACAGTGTTCAGAGTGTAATTAGTGTAGTTGATAAAGTTGTAAAACATGTAAATAAGGGAAATAGCAGGTACGTGGCCAATCCACTACCCAGCACTAGGGGATGCAGATTATTGCCTATTTAGAAATAATTAGCAAAGCTGCATTAGCAAAGCCTGTGTCCAACAGAAGCAATGCAAACATTTATTCTGGTAACAGCTCTTTCTGTGCTAGCCATGAAAATCTACTAATATTGGTAATTTAGCCCTCATTACCAGAGGATAAAGCATGAAAAGAGCTCAGACATGAAATATGACAAGTAATATTAATTTTTATTCCGGAGGAAAGGATGCTTTCTGGGGCTGCATGCTGATTGCTCGGCGGGGTCTCGGCGCTGTGTGCGCGCAGGAGGCGGCTGCCGGGAAGCCGGGCGCGGGGCGGCCCGTCGGCTCCGCGCCGGAGGAGCACGCGGGGGTCCCGATGGCAGCAGGGGCACGCGGCTTATGGCCTCTCCGCATGCCGCCCTCTTCTCCTCTGCATCCCCCCATCCTTCCCAGAATGCGGGGCACCGCGTGCGAGAAATCACGGCTTCCCCCTCGACGTGTGCGTGCTGCATCGCGCGGCTCGAAGCCTGCTGTCCTGCGACCGCAAACAGCACCACTGCTCCCCGCTCTGCTTTACAGATGCACTTGCTAATGAAGAAAAATGTGAGCACCCAGCAGGCATGTGGGGTAGCTCGTTCTTAAAGCAAGGGGATGAGAATGGCTGAATATTCTGGAAAGAGAAGAAAAAAAAATTTTTTTTGCAACATCTCTGATTTCTCCTTCTTCTTTCCCCCCACCTCCCCTTTCTTCTGGCTGTAGAAACAGAATGAATAAAAACTCCAGCTTCTAGCAGCAGCGAAGTTCTGCTGCATGCCTAATAAGCGCACACACGTGTGTGTTTACGAGGGAGAGGAGAAAGGGGGAACGGAAGATTTCTGCTTGACAAGTGCCAGGGTTTTAGAAAAGAAGCCTAAGAAAGATGTTATCTCTGGCTCAGGCAAATAAATTTCTTCACTTAGCCAGTGTTTCCTGAGCTTTTTCAGAATTCAGCTCTCACCACAGACTGTATAAAATCCTGCCAAATAAGGTTTGAATTTCATGTAATACAATGCTTAAGAAAAAGAGAGGAAGAAAGGGAAGGGGGGTTAGGTAGAGATGAAAAGGAGCTGGACAAGCTACTGTCTGAAGTATTAAAATGTAAAATAAGCTCTCCAGCTGTAGCAAGGGGAAAAGCCTTTTACAGATCCAAAGTGAACATCGTATGTATTTGATCACCCATGATGACGTGAAAATTGTGGAAATACTGAACTTGTTGATTTCAGTGGATTTTTTCTTCACACTTTGTTGGAGGGTTAGTACTCCTCTCACCACACTTTCCAGGCAAAATCTGGACCTAGAAAGAGAAGGTCAGTCCGTCTTTTGCCCATCTGGGGGCCAAGAGAACACAGAAGATTCAGCAAAGCCCATCTAGTCTTCTGGTGACTTCCAACATGCCAAATTTTGTAGCCACAACCCATATTTTCAGCATTGAAGATTTATGCATCTAGATGCAGTTGTGCATTCATCTTGCATGTGAGAAATGCAGTATTTTATGAATATGTACACTTTATGGCTAAGCTGTTTAGATATGAGCCATGTGTCTAGTTGGAGGCATCAATGGTGGCCTATGGAACCGATGAGGTGGCGAGTGCAGCCTTCCTCAGGAGAAGACTGGGGCCTTTCCTCGTGATGCTCTTATTGGGTGGCTCTGACTGAATCTTGCATTTGTGGGTCCATATAAATACATTAAAGATTGTATTTCAAATTTAGATGCTGTCTAGTTTAAAGTTTCATAACTTTGGTTTATCACAGCAGATTGCTTGGATATGTTTTCCAGGGTCAGTACTTTGCTAAGCCCATTGCACTGCCTTCAGAGGTCCTTTAGCTATTCCCTATCCACTAGAAAAGGGGGAGATTGCTGTTCTGCATCAGGAGGAGCAACCTCTCTTCCCGCTACTCTCTTTCCTTTCAAATTACATGAGTGAAGTGCATGTTGTTCACAAGCCTGAACAACCCTGCCCACTACTGCGAGCAGATTGAGAGGTGAAGAGGGTGCGTGGGGAAGTGTTCGAAAATAAGCAGAGCTGGGCAGCTGAAGGCAGACAAGCACAAGGAGGTCTCGAAATGGTTTTAGGAACATTAGAGTAGTTCATTCTTATTCTTTACTCTGGAAAATGACCTGACAGGTCATCTACAGCCAGAAGTCACTTCAGGTATTTGTTTATTGGTTTGTTTTAGTGGTTTTTTTTTTTTTTTTCATTTTAAAAACAGGTAACTGTTTGATAAGAATATCCAGTTTGTAGTTTTCTGTCTGGGGAAACATGGTATCAACTTTAACCATAAACATATTCAGTTAGGTATTTTGAGTAAAGCAATTTAAGACCACAGTTAATAGACCTCCTATGGTCAAATTTATTTATGTGTAAATAGTTTAAGCACATTAAAGTTAATGGGTGTTGTTATCTACCACACTAAGCTAGTATGAAAAATGAGTGCTAGCATATGTGGCATTTCTTTTGCATAGAGTAGTGCATGCAGTACATCAGTGAAAGTCATCTTTCTCTATGCAGAGCTTTACAGGCATGTATCCCTTAGAAACGTTATGGGAAATAACTGAGAAATAACAGGGGTACATATGACAATGCATCACTTTCGTTCTCTGTTGTAGATCATGCAAGGATGTTAAATTTGAGATTTAAAGTATCTGAGGTCAATTCATCAAACCAACTTTCATAGAGCAGAAGGTGATTGTGGTAATCAACTGGGTCAGCAAGAAATGAACACCTGGGTTGGGGCTGAAGGTTGAACAGATTGGGATCTTGCAGATCCTGGGTGCTTTCCTGAAGAATTAGAGACATTCTTGTACATGTGAGGACTCCAAGGCTTAATTAAGTCTAGAGATATGACATTTATTGAAGAAACAGTAGCATAAAGGAGGGCGGTATAAGAAAACCAATGTAGGAAGAATGTGTGCTCTTACAGCCTTCCTATCCATTTACCTCTCATTTCCCCTTCATTTATATTATTCCTGTGTTTTAGGTGCAAAACAGTTTCTGAAGTAACATGTTTTGGACATCTTCTGTCTTAAAAATGGATAGGATAAATGAGTTGAAGTTTATGCTGCGTTTTCCATCAAACCATTTGACTTCTCCTCTCGGATCCTTTCCTGCATACAGTTCTGTGAAGCAGATCAGGAGAGTGAATGAGTTGTAAGGAAGGCTTTACTACTTTAACAGAAGCAATGCTGATACTAGCAAGTGGCATGGCCCTCTAAGAACTGAACTTAGTGCTGAATACCTGACTTCCACAGTGAATGTGTTTTGAAGTTTATATCAGTACTTTGTGCTACCTCTCATCTGATCTTATCAATTGAATATCCAGTAATCATCACAGCAGAGAGGTGTGTGCTTTCACATTTCTCTCATTGGAAAAAATGCAGTCAGTGGTGCAAGCCAAAACACAGTAAGAGGAGATGTTAAGGAGTTCGTCTCAAAAGTACATTCCTGATCTGGTCTAAAATGCTAGTGTAGGAGTACCCTAAGTCTAGAGATCTCTATTCCTTTTTGGCTCTAGTAGGTTTACTGTGATTCAGCAAAACAATGCTTTCTGGTCAACCTGCATTTTTGCTGTGTTGCTGTGTATTATTGCTCCCTCATTCATCATCATTCATCAATGATCTGTGCCTGACTGTCCTACTATGAGTAGATGGACCATTATACAAAAGTTCGGGAGATGATGTTTAATGGATGAACTTTGTGTCTTGGCTTCCTATTATGCAAACTAGGGAAAAAGTAATGAAAATTGCACAGATAGAAATGATGATTTCCTAAAATATCTTTCAAGAGAACAACTTTGTACAGCACGATGTCTATTTTGGGCAATTCAGTAAATATTGAACATGGCAAAACCAAGCTTTGGAAGAAATAAGTTCTGATTTCTGATTTCTTTCACTAAAGAGAAGGCAACTTTGTTCAGTACAGGTGCCATTAGGAAAAAAAAAAAGGCACTGAAGCACTGTGTTGTAGTAGCAAGGTCAGTGGTTCAGTCACGCACAGGCTCTAGAGCATTTGTTACTGTTGATTAAAATGGTACGTTCCTCCCACATTGACAGGCTTGCTTGCTAGCATAGGCAACATCAATATTAATTTTGTAAATGTTTATCTCATGTAACGTATATGATTAAGACTTGTTTGGATGTTTTGTGCTGATTAAACCAAGATCTTTCTATGCCAACAGCTCTGTGGCATTGAGTTACTATGAGAAATACATCGTATGACATCATTAGGGTGACTATTAATAATTTCTCAAGTGCATTGGTGGTCCCTAATTCTGTTGCCCCTGATGGACTCACACAAAATGATCGATTTTAATTACAAAATATTGGTAGTATGTTTTCTTTTACCTAGTCTGTAAGTGAGACAGTATTTACTATTTATGTCATGCATTGAATAACGTCCCTTTTTTTTTAAAGTTACACATTCCGTGAAGTGGTAGACATTTCCCCCTTGTCAGGTAGCATTAAAATGGCACTTTTTGGCTCATATGACAAATGCTGTGAAATGCTCGCTTTCAGTCAAGTTTTATTTTATGCTGAAAATTGCAGAAGGATTTCAAAAAATCCTTAAGTTATTAGCTCTTTTTAGGATTTCTCGTAAATGAAAATTACAGTTTTTGGATCAGGCTCACCTTTATAAAACCATTGCCTGAAACTGGTGAAAACTGCCCACCATTCCATGATGCACTCATCAGATGCAATCTAGAGATATGACAGGACTTAGGAGATGGGAAATAATCTCCCACTTTTAGAGAAGTCGCACTGTTGTAGGCTACATTACTCAATAGCCAAGAAAACCATATTCTTACTTCCCTGCTGAAGTAATATCTAACATAAATCTGTTTATCTTACCCCATTCTGCCAAACAAATCATGAAGACTCATAATGGTCATCCCTGATGAAGATCAGTTCTTCTCAGTTGCTCTATAGCACAGGTAAAAGTTTTGTTGCTCAAACATACCACTACCATATCTACACCACATCCTTGGCATAGATAAGCCCCTGACAGCAGAGGAACTGGCCATTCCAGTTTTGTTGTTAGTGTATAGGACTGAAATGAGCTTTTTGGGTTCCACTCTCTAGCCTGGTTTGTTGTCCAGGTCTTAATTTATTTATCTGTAGGATTTGTGCAGATAAGTTTGTCAAATATTTGTCAAATATGCTGAAATCCTTAAATTTGATGGCAAAGCATGTCTGCAAATCCATTATTATTAATAAGGTTTCACACAGTTAATTGTGATTTAATTCTGGATATTGTTTTAGAGATCATGTTTTTGTAAGAATATTTTTGCCTTAAAATACAATGATGCTTTTGACTTTTTTTTTTCTTCTTCATTCTTGGTACAGATTATACCAGCTATTCTGTATTAGCTTTGAGCTTTAGAAAAAAATAAGTGATGAAGTTACTCATCTCTGCAGTTCCTGTACATGCTTGGTTTTTATTTGCCACTGTCTGGTCTATATGAAAATATAGTGAGTCTCTGTGCATCTGTACTTGAAGTGGCTGGACCTGCTTCTCTAGTGATGTGGAAAAGCTCTGGGTAAACGGAGAAAGGACCTGGTAATATCTCTAACACTTCTAAGTGTGACCACCGTGTGTGGGGAGATATGAATACACTTGTTAATTTAAACACATCAAATTGTTGATTTTATGCCAGCCATGAGAGCCCTCATGTCCATTGAAGGAGCACCCGGTTATGAAAGATGCCCTGTGTGCTGCAACATGTCCAAGTACCTTGAGCTTGTCTTACACTAAAGCTTACTCTAAGATTAGAGCTAGCATTTTAAGGCTCCTTGCAATACAAAGTCTGTAAGCTCAGCAAGTATAATAAGTATCTCTTTTAAAATGGTTTTTCACGTTTACTATTCAGGATGTTTCTACAGAGAGTTCATATTAAACTTATCCTGTAAAGCATTCAGCCTTGCCTAATATTACAGCAGCTCCACTTTCAGAAAAGCTGTGCTGTGAGTGCTCACAAAGGCAAGCTTGCTGGAGCAGATGGTCTTTCCTATTCTTGAATGTTTTTATAGTTTTATGTACTATCAAAAGAGAAACCCTCTTATCAGCCACCAAAGGGACCAATATTATTCTGGCCATTACAACAGGTAGCCATATAACATAGCGTAACTAATACAAGGGGACTTCCACAGACAGCAATATTTTACTGAGGGTTAGGACAAGTGATACAGGTTAGTCTGAATCTCTTGCCACAGGTTTAAGTGTAATAACAATCTAACAGCAGTAGAGTCCCTTTCATCTAAAGGGTCCCAGTGTGCTACGCAAACCTAGCAAATTGGTATGAGAAACTATATGGTGATCACTCCATCCATGCCTGGAGTGAAATGCAGCAGCTGTTCAACGGCACACAGTGATATCCCCAAACTGTTTAGAGCAGGCAGTGATGAATGCTAAAACATCGAAGGCAGATTTTTCAAAACTGGGCATATTAAAGTCAGCTGCTAGAACACCTTTCTGGCAGCTAAATCCCAGTAAGTGGGTCTGGCTTTCAGAGACAAATTGGGTTGGTACCTGTCCTTAAATCCGTAGAAGCTGTAGAAAGTCCAGTGCTTCAGGAAAGCAGGATCAGGCCATTCTGAAGTTCTACTTTTAATGAGCTTTAACATAACAAAATATTCAGCCTAAGACAATGAATAATTCTAGTTGCTTCAATTTTTCTCCAGCTCATAAGAAGGCCTGATAAGAAGTCAACTAGTCCTACATGCCAGCAGCCAGATTGTCATCCAGAGCAGGTTCCCTTTCTTGGTGCTTCTTGCCAGAAGGCTGTGCTGCTTGCCAGAAGTCCAGCTCCTTCAGGAGCCATGGGAGAAACAGGGTGGCTGAAGGCCCCTTAAGTGTGATGATCATCTCTAAACCTTTTTCTGTTGGATACTTAGAAGAAGGAAGAGAGAATTTCAGAATTTTGTGCTGAAAACCTTCTCCAAATCCAGAAGATAATTAAAATTATAAAATCATCTTTTATTAAATGCAGGCTACTCACTCGCCAAGACGGGGTGGAGGGAACATTTTCGAAGGGTAAAGGAAGGTTCAGCTAAGGGAAGAGATGAAGACTCCCAGCCTGTGCCCATAGAATTACATATTGGCAAGGTCCAGTACATTTGTCTATCTCAGACCTCAAAAGGGTCTGAGTTCACTGAAGGATGGTAGGACACACATAAAAGAAACCAGATCTAGAGCAGAGAGAAAGGGTGGGAGACAAGGGAATGTGCCGGACTCCGAGGAGCTATTCGTCTTAAGGTTTCGTTGTCTCTGCCTCCCTAATGATAACTAAGAGATGGAGTCTAATCTGGAATGTGCATTGGTGTGTATCTTGAAAAGTACACTACAATGAAGGAGTGTATTTATCAATAGGTTCTTCATTGTTCACCCTACATTTGATCCTGGCCCAGCATATATTTAGTGAAAAAAAAAAAAAACCCTTCCTAATAAAGATCTGATTATAATTAGTCTGGAATTAGTGAAATAGTTACAAAGCAAAGGACCAGCTAATGGTCTGGCGTACTGATTTATCTTCCTTCAAAATCAATTCTGAGCTCTTCTTATTAACAAAATGTTCACTTGCAATCAACAATAACTAGTGCCAGCAATACAGTACTTGAAAGATTGTTTTGCAGGAAAAAGTAAGCTGTAAACATTAGAAATATTATAGCACTTTGATGTAAATAAAATGTTCCCTTAATAATTGATTTGTGGCTGATGAGAGAAATATATCTTACACATTAAATGCTGTGAGTGACATGGCAGAGAAGTTCACTACTATGAATATATCATACATTACTTATTTCTGCAGCCAGTTAGCATCTTCAGAAAGAACTTTCAATATGCAAAGATATTTAATGATCCTCTACAAAGCATTTTAACACAATGCTTAAAGGCAAGGGAAAACAACAATGGTATCTATGAATGTATTTCTACATGTGTATTCTAGTTTAGCTTTTCATAATATTTCAAATACACAATCAAACATATAGCAATGTATTTTTTTAATCAGGGACACACTCTAGCAAACATTTTGTCACCCAGAGAATCAGCTGTAATTCTTAGTGAATATTCACACATGGGCTTTATTCTAAAGCCTGGGAGAGTGTCATCCTGACCTCTGTTTACTGCTATTAAACATAGAAGATTTACTTGGTAGTATTCATTTAAGGAAGTGAGTTATTATTCCTTTGCCTGACCTTAGCCTATGGTATATATATCATGAAGTTCCATAAGACTATGTCTTGAAAAAAAATGGTCTGTAAAAGCATAGCACTAGAAACCATTTAAAAATATTTTTTAATATTGAGGAAATTAGGGAAATGCATTATTGCATATATGCTCATTACCTACCAACTAAAGAATCATCTCTATGTGCTGAAAATATATATACTTAAAGCCTTCCATTTTGCATGTAGTAATCACTAATACAAGTACCTTGAAATGAATCCTGATGTGCAAGTTAATGTTATACGAGCTACTGCTTATATATATTACTGGGAAAACATTATTTTTAAAGGCATATGAAAAAATAGTTTTCAAGCTGTTTCCTTAATGAACTGGAAATAGTAACCCTGTCAAATGTAATTCAAAAATAGTGTTATAAGCCTATGGCATCTATTTATTACCGGAGAACAAAAGCCTTCATCCATTTCCTTTAGAGAATGACATTTTTGTAATTCGCTGCCCATTTCATTTGTTCTAAAAGGACTTCGTAGGTTGACAAATATCCCACAGAAATGGCTTCTGATGCTTGATAGGATAATGTGCAGCCCCTTAGGACAAGGGCAAAGGCAGCAAACTTATCATCCTTTAGTTTAGCTTAGCATGGGTCAGTAACAGCGCCAGGGGTGACAGAAGATGTTAAAGTGTGGGAAGCAAGAACTAAGAGCTGTAGGAGGGTAGTTTTTATAGTTTATCCTTTCTTTCACCATGACGCTGCAGAGACAGCTTGAATCACACTGCTGATTTGGTTCACTGCACGCCACACTAACTGCTCCAGTAGGAGGAAAAAAAACACTTACGGGTCATTTTCCCCAATAGTGTGTGACATTTCAGCACTTATGCCATGGGATGAGGAAACACATGTTTAATATTTTAGCTTGCAGTTCATATTTTAAAGATACATTATCACACTTGGAGGTCGGGTGTGATAAATCTGAAGATTATTGTAGTTTTGTCTAGGCGTGAATTCTGGAGGAGAGAGGGTTCTGCATGCTTAATTGTCCTCTGTGTTTTGTTCTGAATATTTTTCTACTGCAAAGCAGAGTAAAAATGAGCATTTGGCTCCCACGGAGTGCACATTTTTAAAACAACAAACTAGACTTTAAAGCCAGGATGATGGCTTTCATTCATCAAGAGCTGAAAACCACTATAGAAGTGTCATTTTAGAAATGTGTTTAAGAGAGTTAAGGCTTTCCCAGTAGTAAATGATTACTTCCCAGTACACTGATCTTATAAACTTCGGGTTGATCTCGTTAGACATCCCATGCAATGATTTTCTGCTAATGCCAATTGGAGTAACTAAATCTAATGAGCAAAATCATGTCCTTGATCTAAAATTTGCAGCCTGTCTTCCATTAGCCCAGGTTCTCCTGCAAAGCATTATTTCACTGTCAGATTCCTAAGTTTCTATTCAGTATGTTGAGGTGATAAAAAGCATAATTCTTTTAGTTAATTGAGATTAAAAAAAAAGAGAGATTTTAATAAGCTGTATCCAAATGCGATTTTATTCAGAATGAAAGATTCATGCATCTCTAAATCTGTCATAATTATTTTTGATTATGAAGTGTAGTATTATAAAACATTGTGAACCCACTGGCTTGACTAAGTTACAGAATCTTATACTTTAGTTTGTTGATATTAGAAGAAAACCAATCTCAGTGGGTTTACTAGGCAGTTCAAATGAGCTTTCCTTGAGCTAAGAACAAAAAAAAATTGTAATTAAACCTAGCCAACATTTCATATGTGGACACTTCTGACGCATTTCTTCAAGGCAGAAGTTTTAAACTCCCTTAAGGTTCTTCTTAAAAGGAACTTGACCCTTCAGGGTCTATAGTGATCTGAAGCCCCAGTTCCTGCATGATGGACCACCTGCATGGGGAGTTATAAACTCCCATGTAAACACCTGGAGCTCCTCCTGCAGGGGCCGGGCATGAGTTGTTCCTGAAAAACCTGCTCTAATTACATGCCTTTGAGGTTTCTGAGCATCAGGAACACCTCTGATAATGGGATATAGGTTTCTAAACCATGCAACACCATATGAGAACTTGTGTTAACTCTTTTTAAATAACTCTAGAAGTACCTTTTTGCTAAAGGAAAAGACTTGATAGCTCTTGCCCTTGGAGGGAAAACCTGATCTTTGATCACCTGCAAAGAACTTACACTGCTATAGAGTAAAATTAAAGTAATGCTTTAACCTACACACACAATGTTCCAGCTATGGTCTTTGGAATACATGATGCAATTGTAATAAGCCTTTGAGTACAAAAAGTGTAACATTTTTGCAATTCCACAAAATTTAACAATTTTGCATGAAAGAGACTTCCCCTAAATGTCTGACGATGGCTGTAATTTAAGCCTTACCCACGGAGCACTTGCAAAGATGCCTGGCAGGCACCCGGCCCACCCACTGCAGATTAATTACAGAAACTGTCTCCGCTGCAAGAGTGGTTCTGGTTGGATCTGACCTGTTTTACAAAGGAAGTAGAATAATTTGTTGGTGTAATGTATGAATTGAATTAATGTATTTTTAAGAATCAAATTATCCTGATGTGAGAGGCCCTAAAGGGACTAATACAGCGGAGAAGGACTGAAAGTTTTGACATGGTTTAATGAGCTGTATGCTAACTCCACCTGAGTAATTAACAGTCTTGACAGTCCTTTTGAACAGTGATATTCTCTGTAAGGATGTTCAATGCTCTGAGTATCAGCCGTGCGAAAACCAAGACAGAGGCTAGGGATCTGACTAGGGATTTTTTCATCAAAGTAGTTTTGACTATATATTTTTTTTCTTATGAGTCATTAAAGCCAATACTTTCAGGAGAAGTAGCTATTTTCTTAGTACCTCTATTTCTGAGTGTCCATTTTGACACAGCTTTCATATAAGTGCTAGAAATGTCAGCTTCTTTTTCCTTAAAAATTAAAATATGGATACAAAGGGGCCTCATCCAACACAACCACAGGAAAACACTCTGCTCCGAGTAAAAGATAAATGATTCTTTGGCAACAAATTTCAATTCGTGCTTTGTTGTAATTGTTAATATGTGCTAACATGCATATCATCTTATAAATCATTCTTTTAGAATAAGAAGAAATTGTTTTGTATCCAGAAACAATGAAATGATAATATGATTAAATGCAGAGACCGTAGCATTATTAAAACTTTTACTAAGCTGAGGCAACATGCCCAAATGGCAGAGCATAAATATTTCAGAGAGATTTCTGAAACTTTCTTTGACAGATCATTAATTGCTGACCAATGCCAAGACCAGGACCCCTAAAAAATGCCCATCTTCCAGGAGATGGAGTCCTGGTCAGTTCTTCTCCATGCCAAGGAGAGAAGCGATGTAGAAAGGAGGAGCCTTGCAGATGCATCAGTTATAGAGATAAATACTAGGACGTAGCTTTTTTCATGGAATTTATTTCTTTTATTTTTCTCTTTTTCCTTTATTTTTCTGAGCTAAAATTCTCAATCAGTTATATTCATATATCACATAAATCTGCACATGCTGATGGCTGTAACTTTTCTGCTTAACAGATTTTACTCCTTACTATGCTTGTCACTGGTTTAAGCAATCTGTGCGTAATTGATTTCTTCAGTAAAACAGATAACATTTGCTTAAAGCTCCTCTGATGGCTTTACAGCCTCTACATTAGCAACAGCATTTCCGTCTCCACTGGCATTCTAGTAAAATATAATATTATATATAAATCATAGACAGAAAGATGGAAAAGTGAGTAGGGAGAGTCAGTGCTGTATTTTCCCCAAATTAAGTACCACATGAGTGTTACATTGTTCAGTTTTTACTGTGGTCACTCTAAAAGACTATAAACATCTTCTCTTTCTCTGGGTCTGTGCCATGTTATTTTTCTATTCGGCGATTTAATATCAGCACTGATGGCACTTTTGCCTCAGAAATATATAGATTTTAGTTTTGTTGCAAGTGAATAGACTTATTTTAGCTTCAGTAGGAACTTGTCTCTAAACATGAATAAATAAATAAATAAATAAATATCTCATATTTTATACAATGCTCAATAATGACTTTTCATTATTGAGTATATTCTACTTCAGACAAGTAAAACAAAACAAAATGTAAAACATCCCTGAGGAAAAAATGATTTTGCCTGGAAAGGACATAAGAAAGGGGAAAAAAAAAAGACAGATGCATGGAGGAACTTAATTGTACCATACAGAGAAGACTCCAGGGACTGCATGTGGCCTCTCTTCTCCTCTCTTCTGTGTTCTGTGGATTGCAATTAAGCATCACTATACCGGACAGTGAATGCTTCCTACTGAGAAAGAAAGCCTGCACACAAGAATTTTTAAGTGGTTTGATTATTATATCCAGAGCAATCATCATGGACAGATTCCTAAAACAATGAATGTCCCCAATTTAACATATACACAGAAATAACATTTCTGTCTCCCAAGGATAAACAGCTGTGTACAAGGCATTTTGGTGACAAGACAGGTCAGCATGCAGCTGACAGTTCAAAACCTGTACTCTCTTTGCTTAAAATCTGCTAGCATTCGGAGAGAAAAAAAAAAAAAAAAAAAGTGATTTTTTCCCCCCTTTGGTAGAAATCAGAAGTCAGGGAAAACCTTTCCTTTCTGATCCTCTTTTTGACCCTAAATAGTGAACATGCTAGTGATGACTGAAGGTCATTCTCATCAGCCACACAAAAATTATCTCAGAAACTAATGCTGCTCCATCTAACCAGCATCCAGCAAAGCACAGAAATGTATGCTTATCTTGAGTCAATGATGCTCTTCACAGAGATAAATAATTTTCTGGACTGAGGCCAGAGTGCTCAGCACCTTACAAGTTCAAACCCCAAATGAATACTCATGGGGTGATCACTTGAAACTGAATTCTGCTGTATTCCCTATGAAGGAGATTTCAGGGTGTTGGTTTCTGCCCTGCACACTGGGTGCTGATGGTGGGAGGTGACTGCACTGTGTGCACACATTCTGTGCCAAGAATAAATATTTGCAGCTCAAGAAGTATCCTGTAGAAATGCCTTTGCTTCTCCCCCTATTTCTCTTTTGTTTCTATTTTTTTTTTTTTTTTGAATTTAAGCTTGCTCTTTTTGTGTGCATTTTAAATGAGAGGAAATTGTGTGCTGCAAGCCCACAAAGTGATTATTTCTCAAATCCAGGATGTCAGGGGAGAGTGAGTGTTCTAAGAAAGCTGAATAAATTGAATATGCAGAATGTTAAAATAATAATAAAAAAAGTATGCTTCATATTGATGCAGCAAAACTGTGGTCTGGAAAATTTAGAACCCAACTGAGATCCGACTCTCCTGTGTGTCTTGTAGGTGCATTTTAAAGCAGAATTACATTTTATTTTCATAGCACAAATGTGTCTAATAAAAACACTTGCAAAAGTCACTGGACTGGGAAGGAGAAGCAGGACTTATTCCAGCAGTTGTTATTTCTGATTTTGGTTTGCTGCTTAATTATTCAACTGTTTTTAAGAAAAACTATAGGCTGTGATCTCTGCTCATCAGAATACTAACACTCTTTTACCAAGGCAATTTTACTATCTTTCATTGAAAAGATGACCGAGGTAATTTGATTTGATAAAATTTTACAACCTAAATAATTTTTTAGGGAAATGATGTAGATTGGTTTAAAATGAAAGTACTGAGGGATTTTTTTTCCCCTTCAGCTTTGCAGAAGGTGCTAAAACAGTGATTCACAGCTGTGAAGATCTCAAAACCTCTCGCTCAGATAAGATTCACAGCAATTTAGGGAGAGCAGAACAGATCTCTGTGTTTCATTTAATCAGAAAATATGTCTAATTATTAAATGGAGGCACCTGACATTTTCTCCCACTATAAATCTCGATTTCAAAGTTCTGGCTTCAGGAATGGGAAAATCAAAGCCCAAAGAGCTTAAGGGAAAAAATTAAGGTGCTTATTTGGCTGGATTCAACAGTGTTAAAGTAGCTTAGATACTTGGACACTTAAATCCCGCTAACTCTCAAAGACTCATATTATCAGCTCTGAAAATTCAAATGTGCAGATCTGATCATATTGCCCCTCTGACAATGAGGATTTGGGCTGAAAATGTGAGGAGAAGAAGAGGGCCAAGGGAACAAGCTAGCACTGCCAGATCAAGCCAAGTTGGTCTGAATACATTGTGTAACTAAAGAAAAATTTTAAAAATGATTTAATTAAATCAGTTAAAAAAAAAAAAAAACTTGGCACAGTCACTATTAATTCATCTTATTTCTATTGACTTAGGTGGAATCCATAGTCCAGAAGTGTTTGGAACTGTCTAGTGTGGTACCTGTCTGAATTTTCTCTATTTTTTAACATACTACAGAAAAAAATGCCTCCTTTATTGCAGACCTCAGATGCCACAGACATCACTATTATTGCCATCAAAAGGTTGCTTAAAGAGAAAATGAAGGGCACAGCTATCACTTGAGTATGTCCAAGTATGTCCAAGCTGCAGCGCAGAGCGATATGGCTGCTCTGCATTAGACCCAGTCTCTGCTCGCCTTAAGTTCTTCTCTGCTTCTTGATGTGTGACACACTCTCTTGTCCCTAGATGGGCCTTATATCAGTTGTGGCTAAAGCTTCTTATTGCCTGCCTTAGTATTATACATTAATTATTGAGTCTTAGTACTAGCTGTGGCAAAACATGGTGACTGAGGTGAAATTGTGGTCCTTGTCATTCCTATGTAATTTCTGCTACACATTTTTCTCATGCTTGTTCTAAAATCTTTAAAGGATATGAGTAGAAGGTGTGAATTTAAGCGATCGATTCACCCAGGGTGATGGATTATAGCATATATTGTCCAGTGTAGAATAAGAATCCTATCTACAGTGAGTATAAAACTGCACTATCACATCTGAAAGTAATCTGCCATTATGATCAGAGGAACAATTTTTAAACTGTGTTTAAAGCAGTTTTATTCTCTCTGTTGAAAGGCTCCTTAGCTTGGAACAATCAATGCATACCTTAATCCATAGGGCCAGTTTTGTAATGGATAACTACTATCACATTTTTGACTCTTACTTCCTAAATGGCTTAAACAAATCATGGCTAAGGAAAGATGGTCTCTGTGGGCTCACTTGCACCTGATTCTCAGTACTAAAATGTGGGGAAGAAATCTGTCTTGCTTTGCCCTTGGCCCTCAGAGCCAGGACGAGCTCTTTCCTTTCCAAAAGGTGGGTGAAAGGCCAAAATACAAACAACAGCTTGCTTAAATGGGACTCCAAATGTATTTTTTTCATATTCTCAGTTTTGATGAAGTTTTTTTTTTGACTTTGTAAACTTATTAAAACGCTGAGGCTTCTGCTGCTAATCTCTGACAAGAAACTAAACACAGATGCTTATTCTGGCAGCCTTCATGGAGATGTTCAAGAAACATCTTTTCTCAGACCACAAATTTTATCAGTTTGTGCAGGAGTCTTAAATGTAGATACTGTTGTTCAAGCCCAGATTTCCTCTAGAGGGCCCGTCGGTTGCAAGCACTCGTTGGAGAACTAGTGCAGCAAATAAAAGCTCTCACTTCAGGACACTGCACATCCCATTCCCGTCTTAGAAAAATACCAAAGACTTTCAATGACATACTCCAGACAGTGACAGCTCTTTTTCCCTTTTACATTACTTTTTAGGGGTGAGTTATTCCAAGCGTCTCTTATCTCTTTCATCTGCTTTGTCCTTTCTGGGAAAATCATGATTTCAAAAGCACAGAGACTTCATCACTCTCACACCTAACTAATAGAGAAAATTATGCAGCAGTATCATTAGGAAGAGATTTCATTTCTATTTTGTGTTCGTTTTCTTCCCCAGGGGAAAGCAGTCTGATGCATTTATTCTATTTAATTTTTAAATTTAGCAGGGCACCTTCCATTTGTTATATACTTCCCTGAGCAAGCAATGAGTAATGCTGGTGATACTAGAACCTGATACTAAAATTTCCTTTTCCTCCCTCATGTCACAATCCTTATTCTTCACTCTTCTTTAATTCCACTCATCCGTTATATCTAGCTTTTTCAAAGCAGGCACTGACATGTAATGTGTTTTTTGGTGGCTCGTCAAATTGGGCACTTAGTCGTAGATAGGAAAGGAATATTAATATTAAATAACAATAACAGAAGTTTGAAGTTTGGCAGTTTTGAATTATCCCCATGAGGAGAGAGAAAAAAACACATAACTAGACTTTTTTTACTATGTTGTTCACAGAAGTTGAGGGAATGAGGATTACTTTTTAATCTTCTCATAAATCCAAAATGGTTGAAGGAGTTTTGCTCAAACTTTTAAAAAAATCACTTCGGGAACAAGTCAAAGTATGCTTTTTAATAGTAATCATGTAATTTACTATAAAGAGGTTGACAAGTGAATTGAGAAGTGGAATTAAATTTTAAAAAAGTGATTGAATGTGCTATCCTTCTCTGCAATGGCAAGAAATTTTTTCATAGCATATGTCCAATATTTCACTTAAAAAAGGCAGCTAGTGTCGAACCTGCTATTTTCTTGATGAATGAAAACAGTTTTCTGCTGTTGAACTGATAATAGGCTTTTATTATACTTACATGAAGACATCTTCACCAAATCTATCAATTATCTAGTACGTAAGCAGAGTATACAAGCTATGTACTGGCACTTTTCCCAGGAAACTGATTTATCTTTTCAGCAACAAATAGCAAGTGCTACTGCTTAATCGGGCAATATTTGTGAAATGTCATTTTAATGGGGACACATTCAGTCAGTGTCAAGCAACTTAAGTGATGTTTTAAGTATGAAATTCCATGGTGAGATTCCAACCAATCATTGAAAAGATGTGACATTTCAGCTCTGGTATTTCAGGATGAAAATTACTATTTAACCACAGAAAAGCAAGACAGAATTGTCTTGGGATAAACACTGAAATCTGGCTTTAAGCAACAGTATATACCACAAAGTACAATTGAAGGTCTCTTAACGATCTTTTTAGTATTCTGTATGACGCAGTCTTTTTTGGTTTTGTTATGGTTTTTTTTTTTAATGTAGCAACACCTAGCCCAAGCAGAAATTCAGCATCTGATAATTTCACTTCAAGCATGGCTGCCTTTGGTGTATGAAATGTTTTTAGAAAGTATAAACTAATGAGCTTAAGATAAACTGAGGAAAAAAGAAAAGTCTGTGATAGATCATCCAGTCTTCCCTTGCAGCCTTAGAAATCTGTGAGTCCACTCAGCTGAGAACACCACACACAACCATCTCTGTATGGCCATCTAGCCAGATGTCTTACCTCAGGTTTGAGATTGCTGTGGTTTAGCATGCATGGACTCAGCCATGCCTTGATGCATCAGTACACATTCACCTTGTCTAGTTTCTGTAAAAGCTAGGAAAAAAAAAAAAAGCTTCGTCACTGTAAAAGAAGGATGAAGTCATCAAGGTTGTTTAAAAGCCACGTGTTTAAATCTACACTATAACATACCCAAAGCACTCCCACCTAGCTGCCACATCTCAGGTGGGAGGGGGCAACTAAGACTCGTCTTCACATTTGCTAGTGAAGTTTCCTGCTCAGTTTGGAATTCATCATGGTCCTCAGTGCTCTGCCTCATGGGCATCAGGCTGCAATGATAAATAAGACTGTGGAAGGCAGTAGAGCGTGTGAAGTGCTGGTGGGGGGTTAGTATAACATATTAAGTGATCACCCTAATAATTTAGATTTTTGAGCATAGGATTTTATGAAGGAAATGTGAAATACCTCATATTACTTTATTCAAGATAAAAAAAATATATTTCAGGACATCTGTTAAAAAAACTGCAAGACTACTCCCTCTAATAGGGGAGAAGGAAATTTCACTCTGTTGCAGCCCTTCTCAAAGCCCTGCTGAACAGGACTTCTCTTAAGCCTTGCTACTATAGAAGACTTCATGCCCCATGACATATTACAATTCTAGTCAATATTCAAGGGGTTAAGGTGGCTGTAAGAATCTTTAAAGACTGTTTTTAACACTAAACCACCAAAATATTAAACACAGAGTCATTTTCTTTCTCTCTTTATTTCTTTTTTTTTCTTTCTCAGTCTCTCTTTCATTTTATTCCTTTTCTTTTTTTCTCACCATGAAAAACTTATGCCTAAAATATCTACCTTAGAGACTAGAAAATACATTTATAATTATAATGTTAATCTCTTCATGAAAATAAAAATCAGGGAGTTGTTTGTGCTGGGAACTGGAATCAGACACGCAAAGCAATAATATTTAGACATTATACTTGCAAAAAAGTATATATATGTAATTATTTTATCAAAAATATACATGATTAAAATATACTAGCTTTTTTATAGTTTTGAAAAATACTTTTAAGTCAGCAGGCCTCTATAACTATGCCATCAAGTCCAATAAGTGTTATTAAATAATTCTATAAAATATCACAACATAAAAATGACCTCAGTACAATATTTCACACTTTGTATTTTCCCTGCTTCTAATACTCAAAGGTGTACTTGTTAAGATGAATGAAGCCTAATTTTCTAATTTTTAGGCTAATGTGCCACTGTACATTACTATTGTGCTACCACTTCTGTATTTTCTACTGTGACAAGAGAACTAGTATTACAAATGGAGTCATAAAAATAGTGTTGAAGTCAGATTTTGAGGTAAAATCCTGATGCTGTGAACCTGCATACTAGCTTGACGGAAATGCTATGCTACAGAACCTGTGAACATATTGAAATAAAAACAAATTGCATCTTAATATTATTATCTCAGAATTTTATTACAAGACTCAGTTAAAGTAAAAAGGTCTGCCATGACACAGAACTCATATCCATTTAAAGCCCTTTTGCAGTGTCAGCATTTGTGAGAAAGATCTTAAACATAGGTAAGAACCAGGCCCATAGTATTCAAGCTCAATGCTTTATGTAGGAAGATGGATATTTTCAATAGGAATGTTTATTATGCTAAGGCACAAACAGACATAGATTCGTTACAACTTTTAGTGAAAGTTTTCCAGGTTGGTGGTTTGGATTAAGGGCCTAGGGCTATGAAATGGGCTGTTTTCCAATTTTTTTTTTAAAGAATGTTCTGGAGTTCAGACTTTTCACTTGATGCATTTTCATTCTTTTGATTTGGTTTGGGCTGGTTTCAACTGGTGACTTTTTTATTCTCCTTCCTGAGAACATGATGATCAAGGAATTTAAGTTTTTTAATGTTTAAATGCCAGCTGATCAAACCCATTTAGATTCATGGGAATGTCAAGGAGTAAGATGTCCTTGAAGACTCTTCTAGGCACAGGAAGGGGAAGGTGGATTTAGCAATGGTAAACTATGCCTGACCAGTCAGATTGCAGCTTTGTTATGAAACACTAGGTCTGTGGATGAAGTGAGAGCAATGGATGCCATCTACTTTGACATTTGCCATGACCAAAGCTTTCACCACAGTATCTCACAACATCTTTATATCCAAGCTGGGGTAGTATAGATGACCTAGTAGGAGTGTGGAAAATGGGCTGTATCACCAGTTCTTAAGTGTCCAGCAGTTGATGATTCATCCTGTAACAAAAGGCTGGTTACAAGCAGATTTCCTCAGGGGATTCTCTTGGGACCTCAATGATTTAATGTCTTTATGAATAATCTGGAGACAAAAAAATGACAGATTGCACTCTCATCAAATCTACAGACAACACCCAAATGGGGGTACTGGCTGATATGCTCAAGGCCAGAGCGCCTTTGACTAGGTAACCTCATGAATTCAACAAGGGCAAATGCAATATCCTACACATCGGAAGGAAGAACGGCTTGCACTAATATAGTCTGGAGATTGAATGATGAGAAGATGAGAAAGATGAGAAAGACGTTTAAATGAGGGAAGTTGTGGGTGTATATATAGATTTCTGTGAGGATAATTAAGCAGTAGAATAGGTAGGTTGCCTGGAGAAGTGGTGAAATCTCTCTTTTGGAAGCTTTTCAATAACCAAATGGAAAAAACACGGAGCAACCTCCTCTAATTTACAATGCTCTCCATTGTAGGAGCAGTGGGATGGAATAGGTGGCCTTGCAGTTTCTCCTGCAGCCTGAATTGTTCAAAGCTTCTGCTGATGGAAAATGATTAAAAATCTTTAGTCATTGTTTGTGTTTCTATTTTTTTTCTATTTATATCTTGCCTCTAATAAACTGAGATGGAATATGATAACTCTTTTGGCAGCAAATATCAGGGAAGAACAAATTTTATGAAAGTTAAATGATTATACAAATGCAAAATCTAATTATTAGGAACTGGTTATGAAAGAAATCTGGTCTGCAAAGTAGATTCTTGATTGCTGTTTGTTGCAATATTTTCTACCAATTCAATGCTTTAGGTTTCAGTAGGTGGCCTTCAAGAATAATGAGATAACACCCTAAGATATATATATTTTTTTATTTTTCTGAAGAGAAAGACCCTGCCTTTGGCTTTTCTATTGATACATTGCATCATATTTATGTACTCAGAATCAGTGTAATCAAAAGCTTGAGATAATTCATATCTCTTTCTTCTACATCCAGTTGACAGGAACCTCTAAGGTTTCTTTTTTAGACTTCATCTGCTGTGCAGAAGCCATTAACTTACTGGGATTATCTGTACATTAACATCTGTCAAATTATATTATTATCATGTGGAGCTGAGATATTGATCTCTCTCTTTTTGTGGCAAATTATGCTTTGTGACTTTGGCTTCTATGAGTCAAAAGAAAAGAACATCTATTTCTCCCTACTGTAAATATATAGGAAATTAGGATTGATACAGTAGGTGCTTTAAAATTATAATCAAGTTAAGTGCCTAATTGGGTGAACTTGATCCCATACTCAGTCATTAATTGATTATAATAATATCCATTTTACTGAAAAGTTTACTTAGAACATGAGTTAGCAAATTCTGACTGCAAATTTTAAAAGCAGCACAAGTAATCTGGATAGTTGTTCTCATTCATTTAAATGACCTCTTAGATAGCTGTCAGATGATCCTTTTTAGGATAGAAGGTGGTATTTCTCTTTCTACAGTGCATTGGCAGCATTATCTTAATCTGCAATATATATTTATAATAATAGATTAAATTTTTATACCTGTAAAATAACTTTAAGTACCATACAACATGTAAGATCAAGATAAAGAAAAATGAGATTAGAAGTATGGCTCTCAAAAGTAAGAAAAATTAAGTGCAAGCTGTCTTCTGGAGTTCTAATAGCATCACTTGTTATAAAACCATTAGTTTAAACAATGATAATTTAAAAAATTGCCTTTATTAGTGCACGGCCTGGACAACATAAATAAGTTATAAGTTATAAGAAATAAGTTATTCATACATTTCTTGGCTGTTCAATGTGCTGTCTCTTATTTTGTTCATTAGTCTCTGTTCCAAGATGATGGGGCCAATTGGAATCTTTCCATCAGTTTCCAGGGGTCAGAGCACTTCCACATCTCCTAGTCCAGGAGATGTGAGAAGGGACTTACACCAACTCTACAAGGAGGAACAGGGGAGGTGAATTAACATGTTATTTCTTGGATTTTTCTGCCTAAATAATTCTCAGCATAATGTGTACTTTGGAGCTAGTGTGCTGTTATCATGAATCCATTTGGCATTCATTGTAATGGCTGTGATCATCAATCCGATTAGCACTCATATAGATGTCAATGATGTTCCATTAAAATTTATTATTAGTTAATGAACACCTATATTAGGCTCCGACTACACTCATTTTAAAAACGGCTTAAAAGGGTTAGCCATGAAATTTAGTGGCAGCCAAGTTCTGTGTCTCAAATCAATCCTCAGCTTTCAGAAAGAATTCCTCCAGGAGGGAAAATCTTAGCACCTAGATCATCTCCCCTGCAGAGAGCAGATAAGGATCTTGCAGCACTGCTTTTGAGTAAGCAATGATGCAAATCTACTCTAACCTGTGCTTTTCCATATCCTGAGCCTCTTCTGCCTCTGTGTACTGAGGAGGAGAACACCAATCCATGTCCCATACAGCATTCTGGCATGTACTAAGAAGTAAGTCCCAGTAATGTCTTGATTTTACAGAAGCAGTTCTTCCAGCCATCACTCAGCCCAGGATGCAGTCTTAGTAGCCAGCTCCAGCCTGACTTGCTGCTGTAGGAGTTAGATATTGCCCCAGAAGGAAAAGTTGCTTGGTCGACCCTGAGGGATCCGATGTAGAGCATTCTCATGGAGAATGGAAATACCTGGACAGCAACATTTTGCCTTTATGTACTGCTGTGGCTGTGATCCTTCTGAGAGAGAACGAAAGCCAATAGCAGAAAGTACATTTTTGGCCAACTTTTTGAAATATAGTTTAGAAGTATACAAGGAAAAGAGAATATGAGACTATACGAGGAACATATGTGAATATATGAGAATATATGAGTAAATCTTTATCAGGAAAAACTTCTTTACTGTGAGGATGACAGAGCCCTAGAACAGACTGCTCAGAGATGTTGTGCAGTCTCCTTCTCTGGAGGTCTTCAACACCCACCTGGATGTGACCCTGTGCCACCTGCTCTGGGTGTCCCTGCTCAAGCAGAGGAGTTGGTCTAAATGATCTCTAGAGGTCCCTTCCAACCTTAACCATTCTCTGATGCTGTTACTTTGTGAAATACAATTTAAGTATAATATGGATGGCTCCTTCTTTCTTTTCCTTCCTTCCTTCCTTCCTTCCTTCCTTCCTTCCTTCCTTCCTTCCTTCCTTCCTTCCTTCCTTCCTTCCTTCCTTCCTTCCTTCCTTCCTTC
>NW_020455416.1:155568-160549 GCF_003342845.1 Nothoprocta perdicaria | reverse complement strand
TTCTCTTTCTCCTCCTCCTCTCCTTCTCCTTCTCCTTCTCATTCTCCTTCTCGTTCTCCTTCTCCTTCTTCTCCTCTCCTCCTCCTTTTATTTTGGGTATCACTGAGTTCACTGGGCTCATACAGAATCTGTTTTTAGCAACATATTTACCTAATTGAATGGAAACACATGCAAACAACTTGTCACAGGGATGGCTCATATATTTAGTGTTTATCAAAATAAATTGGGAAATAGTACGTGATGTTTCCATATCACTGGCCATACATGCAAATTATTGTGTATATACCCACTGATATAGTAAATGAACCACTTTTCACAAAATCATTAATATTCAGATATCATGATAGCAAAATTATCCTTGGTTTTGATACTAACGCACAGGTGTGCATGTTCTTTTATGGAACACAGCTATAGAATTAGCCTGTTTTACAATCTTAGGTCAGGATTACTCTCCATCATCTCAGGACATTTTTTGAATGTCCCTTAGCTGCATCTTTGTCCTTTGTCCTCAGGTACTGAGCTTTCCTAGGAAGCACGCTGGGATCACATGGGCTTTCTTGTCTCTACTCCTTCAGTCCTGCAGTATTGCTTTCTATATTCCAAATACTCATATGACACTCTTCAATCACTTCCAGGAGTTATTCAGCATTTATTGTGGTTTAACAGCATGACTTCATCCTTGCATAACAGTCTTCACCTGTCCTTGAACTAATTCTGCCCTGCATGTCTCTATTAAAACAATTAAAGATAGTAAAAATGTTTTTTTTTCATGAAAACATGTCCCATGTCCTTTAATTACCATCACAACCTCCTTTCAGATCACTCTGATTTGTACTTTCAGACTAATTTATAACTCTTAGTACATATCCATATGATTCTTACCAGTTTCCTCCTGAATTTTCAGTTTTAAGAATAAATATTTTGTCTCCCTCTGTCTTTTCATCTTGAACTTCTTTCACCATCACTGCGGGAACATTCTCCTTTGTGGTTCTGCACATATATTTATATATAGATCCAATCTATTCAAAGTACAGCTTATCAGTTCTTGACTTATCACTTCGGCCATGTCTCTCCCCTTCTCTCGTCCTTCAGCAACATGTGAGGTGCTGCTCCTTGCTTGTGCATTGCATGTCACCTCAGAAGGAAATCTCTTTGTGGAAAAGAGCATGTCCTCATCACAGGTTTGGACAGGACCTAGCACACTGGAGGTACCAATGGAAAACAATAACAAAAATAAAAGCAACCCTTCTTTACCAAGAAAACCTCATTAACAACCTCAGATGTCCCTTGGGTTAGCTATTTATCCATGTAAAAGATTGCTGTGTCATATACTTACATGAAAGGCTACAAGAATCCACAGAAGATCTCACGTTACATTTCCACAATGAAGCTTGATTAAATGTGAATTTAGTTCAAGGTTTGAAATGTGCATATTAAAACACCAAAGATTCTTTCAATCAAACGTTGGCTCCCTTTCCATGGTCGAATCCATGTTTTCTGCAAGCTGGTATTGACATGGGTTGCTCACTGATGCGTATATATAAAATGTTATAGTATCACGTGACCATAATTCTTGCATGCAAATGATGAATTACAAAGAGTGTTTGATCTCTTTTAAAAAGATGTCATTTTTCCTCCACTTTTATCTCTATTTAGATTGTGTGATTGTGTTCCAACCCACAGGCCTTTCTTTCTTTTTTTTTTTTTTTTTTTTTACTTTTGTTCCAAATATGTCAGAAGACACAATAATTTACAAGCCATTTAGCTTTCAGATTAAAACAGGTAATTGTTGTTTGTAAAATATTACGCCTTTAAGTCTGTAGCAACTTTAAACATTCCAGCGCTGCTTCGAGGCATGAGGAGACAGTGACACAGCTCATTTCCTCCATCGAGCTCTCTCTGCTGCCTTGTACAACACTTATTTCAAAGCACGCCACAGCTTAGAACCGTCGTGATCCCCATTAATATAAAATCATTGACCCCTGCTCCCATTGGCGCGACTAAATTACATTCTGCTGCTCAGCAGCAGCTGCATATGGGGCCAGCTCTTTTAGTCATGGCCAGGTGCCTTGATGTCAGCTCAGCCTCTCCTACACGCGGGGTTTTCCTTTAATGAGGATTATGCACCTTCAAAGAGCAAGGAAACCCACTCCCAGGACGGCAGCATTTCTCATGGCATCTGGGCTGGTGGCAGGCAGTGACTCGAGGCTGTAGGAAGCTGCGGAGAGTTGGTTCAAACAAGGTTTTATAGGATTGCTTTGGACTGATGCAGCTTCTGAGCCTGGTCAGCTTTTCTCAGTGTGTGGTCTTTCGGGCTCTTTTTCCCTGACCCTTTTAACCCCTCTGCGCTCCTCGCAGCTCTGGGTTTTGTGAGCCCTTGTGCATTCTTGCCTGCAAGCTCTACTCACTGCAAATGGGCCCCACCAGCATATTATCACACCAACTTTTCCTAAACATGGGAGCAAGCAAACATTTTATGTCACATTCTTGCAATTAGTCGTAATTTGGTAAACTCTAATGCCTATTGTTCAGGTCCAATTCCATACAATAATGCCCGGAGTTCCATATGGACTGGCACAAATATACACGTAGGACGTTCATTTGAGTCCAGTTCAACCAAGCCAGATTCATTACATTGAGCTTGTGATGATGTCCTGGGGATCAGCCACACTCAGTTCTGTCTTGAGAGGAGTCATATTCTCCTAGATCTCATCATATGACAGGACATAAGAAAAGAATTTATTTCAAAAAGTTCTGATACAGCAAAACCAAGGAAAGTCCTTCTGAAGTGTGGAAAACACATCTTTCAACAGTTATAAAATACCTCTGTGCTGAAGTGTCTAACAGTATTGTTTACTTTGTAACCATCAAGAGCTTCTTCATACTTTGGGCTCTTGCTTGATTTTATTTGATTTTCTTTCAGGATTAAATAGAATCTGTCACTACTTTATTTTTGAAGGATTCAGGGAGTTGTGTGTTCTCAAGGACAGTCCTCAAAGTGATTGTGTACGAAATGTCTAAGCTAGTCATCGTGTGGTCCTCCCTTGTGCTCCCAGTTGCTCCCAGTTCATGCTGGAAAGGAAATGTTAAGATTTTAGAAAGCTCATGTTGGTGTGTAATGAGTTGAATTTAAGAAATGACTTTCTAACGGCAAGGAAAAATTCCTCGTTTTTCTTTCGTGTATGTATGAGGCAGCTTTTAATTGTGTTTTGTTCTGTATGAAGGGTAAAATCTGGATTAACAACTCACTCCTGAAAGCCGATACCCAAACAGACTGCTTTCTTCACTGAGAGATGTCCTAACCCCAGTCACACGACTGCTAATTTGGCTTTTCTCTTAATCTCCACAGAACTTGCTGAGCAGAAGCGAAACTAGGAGCATGCTAATGGCTTGCTTTTTGCATGCTCCCCTCTCCCTCTGAGTGTCTGGTGTGCAAAGCTGAGCTGGAACAAAGATACACTAATTATTCTCCATTAATTTGTCTGCTTGAATGGTCCTAAATACCAGAGTGATTAATTAGCACAAGGCAGCCAGGGCAGGATGTCACACCCTTCTCTGCGTTTAAGTGTCGGCAAGGTTGCGTTCAAGTGTTGACAACAGCATATCTTTAACTTTCTCTGAGAAGAAAAGTTTAGTCAGTACAATTAATTTGAGCTTGGCTAGCTTGCAGGAATAAATGTAACATGCGAAATAATATTACTGCTGCTTAGGCAATTTTTCACATCCTTAGGGTACAGTAAAACTTTTTGGCAACCCAGTTATTGAATATTGTTTTTCTATAATTGTTTCAATTTGGTTTAATTACTTTTGTGCACTTTGCAGTTAAAAAGTGGATCATAAATTGGTTAGAAATTATTATCTTTAATGGCTTGAGATGGAGTATACATGAATGGCTAGATATGATAGATGAATTAAAGAGAGACAAATAGGTAATGTCAATTCAGTTTTTTGAATCCTTTTAATTTAGTGCTTTTTTCATAGTCAGTTGCCCAAAAATACATATCATCATCTTTTTTGTTTTTTTTTTTTTTTAATTATCACTATCTAGTTTGTAGTAATTCAAGTGAAGTAAATAAAATAATTGGAAAAAAAAAAAGTTTTGTAATTTCTCATCTGAGACCAGCTCTTACAATGTTTTTCTCTTGTTCTTCTGGTTTCATAATTTTTCTACAATTAGCTCCAGAATGTTAAGGTCTTTCATACATTAATGGACTATATAAGAGAGTTGTTTGTTTTCATGGTACTGGTAGAGAAAACTAAATCATTGTTGTGGTAGCACTGGAAATTGTAAAACCTACTGTTCTTGCAAGCCCTCGTGTCTTGCTTTGTTTTTTTCAGCTACTTCTTGGAGCCTATTTTTTCCTTTGTGGGGGAGGGAGTATAAAAGCAAGAGAGGCCCTAGACATTAGACCTTGCCTGTGACCTTTGAGCAGCTACCCTCAGATAAACCCCTGAAGGGGCCACACCAGAAGCTACAGAGAGTGCTTCATCTCTTCTCTCATTGTTAGGTGCTATTGTTCTCCTTGTCAATTAATCTCCCATAATAAATGTTCTGCCTTGTTGGGGCCGACACAAGCAGCTTCAGGGTACACTACTTTCCACCAAAACTGACTTTTTCGCTGAATCGTTTGTTGCCATATTTTAACCGCTGACATATATTTTACTGTATAAGTTATTTTATTCATCTTTGTAAGGACACGAAAGTTCTTGTGCTCCAGTGAAAGTTTTGGGAAAGATTTAACTACACATGAACCTTTCTTAGTTTAAGCTGCACAGACTCTAGGCACCCCGAGATTTGCAGACAGATATAAATATTAGGCTGCATACTGAAGCACCGAACTATGACTAAGTCAGCTATTGCAACCATTCTGGCACCCACAGGCAAGAGAGTAACAGGCAATTCTGACAAAGATACCAGTGACAGGCTCCCCCAAGGGAGCAGGGAGAGGAGAGGAGAGGAGAGGAGAGGAGAGGAGAGGAG
>NW_020455416.1:118755-155433 GCF_003342845.1 Nothoprocta perdicaria | reverse complement strand
GGAGAGGAGAGGAGAGGAGAGGAGAGGAGAGGAGAGGAGGAAAAGAAAGAAAGGCACAACAGTCTCTTATAGCAGACAGCCTGAATATGAGCTTAAGATTTTGGCTGCAAAGTATGGAAGATGATACAGGTCTACAGAAAAAGAAACCAAACAACCCTCCAGGCATAGAAATACCATCCTTTACCATCTTTTTTCAGGATGTCATGTTTTTTTTTGCCAGGTTGTTTAAATGATTATTTTTTAGCTCAGAGATCTGTGATTGCTCAATAGTCTATATAACCAGTAAACAACTCAAAAACTCACCTGCCACTTGATGTTCTTTTAGTTCCCTTGCTCTGAAAATGGCTCAGTAAATACTTTTAGGTTCTAGATCCATAGATACAGAGATTTGTTAAGCTTGTCTTCTTTCTCTCTAGTGATTTCAGTTCAAATCACACATTCCAAATCTCTCTCAATTGCTCTTTGACTACCCAAGTCAGCACACTTCATGCATAGTATCTCTGGTTTTCTATATAACAGCAAGGCAAATCTGTAATTAGTACTTTTCAAGTCAATGTGTCCAGATACTGCAAAGGGAAAAGGGAAAGTCAACATAATGTCTAACTCTCAGGTGGTGGGTTTGACCAGAGAAAGGGAATTGAACTATTCAAATGTGCTCCTGCTCCTAGGAGACTGCCCCAAAAAAAGGTCACTCTCTCTAGCAAGGAGAAACAACATGAATTTTGAGGTCTGTCCCAACAGCCCTTTTGTGGACTCTTCTATCTAATCAAAAAAGGAGTATCCTTCAATGTGTTGTGAAATTAAATGAGCTGCTTTGTGGAAGAATCAATTCAGTATACTATTACAGGGCCATGCTTCTTGTTAGTGCTTCCAATTCTGATTCCTTGAAAGCTGCTACCTCTGCAGCCAGTCCCATTCCTCTCAATAGCACTAAACTAATGGGTCAGAACTTATTAAGTCTTTTGATGCCATTACAATAGTTTAAGTGACTAGAGTTCAGTAGAGTTCAGTAACACATACCTTACCACATTATTGTCTGGAAAATCTGTAGTACTATCAGAGTAGAAGACAGCTCTAAGATATCACAATAATTTTCTTCTTTGCATAGATTACGTAATTTCTGCCTTCAGATGACATATTCATCTTTCTGTCTCTGCCTCTATATTTGAAGGGCAGCTCTAAGTCCAAGATATTTGTCAATAAAAATAACAAATGCACCAAAGGAGCTTATCTACCGCATTAACAAACATTTTTTAAAAAAAAAAATGTGTATTAGCTGCTCTGGAAATGTTGTTTTAAATAGTGATCAAGTTACTCATCATTTTGAAAGGTCACTCTCAGTATCAGCATGTCTGCTATGTGTGTGCTGGTCGAATGAGTCCTCCTTGCATGAGGAGAGCAGATCAAACTTGCACAGGTGGCCTGCCCTTAGCTGACTTCTGTTAGCTGTCTTGCCTCTTTTCTTTCATGCCTATGTCACATTTCCATATAGAACATTTCCCTTGGTCCATATGGCACTTAGGTGAAAAGTCCATTCTACTCAGCAAAATATAGGACCAAATTCAGAGATGCATAACATGCAGATGGCACAGAATTTCACTAATAATGTTTCCTTTGTAATTAACATTTTATAAGTTGGCTCCTTCCTTATCCCTTAGCAATTGATCTTAATTATTTGCTGGAGACTGTTGTAAATCAAAGGCAAAATGCAGCTGTTGTTCTGGAGGATATCTGAAGTGCATCCTAACATTCAGCTGATTAAAAATCCCCAGACTTTTGTAGTATAGTAAAGTATTAATGTGAAGCATGGACAAGATAGGTTAGTCCTTCACTTTATAGATCATTATGGATCATTCACTAATAAGAAATCTCTAAATATGAAACAGAATTGCAGTGTAAATTGGCATAGTTTCATCAACTGCAGAGGAGCTGCATTGATTAACAATACCTGTTGCGTCTACACCTGCATGAGATCTCTATTTATCACAGCAAGATGATTTTTGTTTATATGCACTATAATGGAGTGAGATCAGGGAGTTAGGAATAGCAATAAAAAAGCAATAACAACAACAAAAAAATACAACTGCAGTTATGTCTTTTGCCTTATATTTGGGGTCTGCAGACTCATCTGGACATCTCTCAAAATTAGTGGCTGAGCACATTTTCTTTCCTTGCAACATCTCCATCAAACTCTTGCAATTTCCAGTTTTCCCTGAAGAGTCCAATTTCCATCAGTCTTTTTTGGGTTAAATTCACAAAAATAAAGAGCCACTATAGCAAGTGTTTCAATTTAAGATAATGACACAAGCCACTATACATAAGCAATAAAAATAATAATTAAAAAAGTAGCAATACATTACTTTATTATTATTATTATTATTATTATTATTATTATTATTATTATTATTATTATTATTATTATTATTATTATTATTATTATTATTATTATTCCTGAACGTTCTGCTAAGAAAATGGCACTCTGAAGCCATTCTATAGTTTTCACTGTGGCCAAAAGTATAACTACAGAATGAGACATCTTTTCTGATCAAACACCAAGTCTCAGTCTATAGTTCTGTGAAACTGTGCAGGCTTATATATCTCAGTAAATGATCCTTCAGTGTGGGCATTTCTGCAAGAATTTGCATTGTAATCCATGAAAATTGCAGGTTCTCAGCCCATGATAGAAAAACAGATTTCTAAAAGTCTATATGGGAGTTAATTTCCTGTTTGATCCCTTCATCTTCTTTCATGAAATTCACACTTTTTCATTTGTACCATCTTAATTTTCTAGCAGGCTATAGTCTGTAAAATGATATTTCTCTCCCTCACCATTTACCCAGTACGTGCTGTTTACTAATATTTGTTTTCTGATAGCACTTGAAAGATGGAAATTACTTAAAATCCTATTTGTGGAATAGACCCTGGAGTGTTTTTAGCTTTATCAGAGCAACACGTGTATTATTATTCTGAAACTGTTATGAGTTTGTGCAGAGTTAGACCTTCAGACCTTTGAGAAGGTTTTGAGAGGCTAGAGGGACAACGGGAAAAATGGCTTCTGATGGACTTCTGAATATTTGATGCTGTCATTTAGGAGGTGCAGAAACACAGTGGCCTCAGAAACTTCCCTGCCAACAGAAAGCATTCAGGTGAATTCTTGTTCCAAGAGCTTCATCTCTGACAGAGGAGAAAAGGTGATTTTGGCAATAAATTAGCTTTTTTGATTACAACACATACTCATGTAAAAGAGAGAGAAAGAGATCAATCCCTTTTCTATCATGTTATTTATGACATTCACATATCACAAAAGTAATTTAGACAAGATTTGATTCTCATGCAAGGTTACATTAGCAAAATACTAAAAAAATCCTGTCTACTTACTGTTACCTATTTGCTGTTACCTTTTGTCCTCCTTTGTCATGATACAAACCTAAATATATATGATTGTATGAAACATAAATCTCTAAAATGAGGATTTTATCTATACTTTAAAATTTCCAATAAATAATATAAATTTGTGAAACTGAACTGATTTTTTTCTCTAAAATTGCCACATTAAGGCAATTCAAAGATATAATTAGGAAAATGATTTTTAATATACATGCAGAAGATGAGTGCAGGGAAGATGATCCAAGTTTTGAAGATGATAAGGGAGAATGCATAGAGGGAAAAGTAGAACAGTGAGAACAGTGAGATAAACAAGTCAACGATGTAGCAAGCTTGAGTCTAGCATGTCATCCAAGTGCCATGTATCTTTCAACACAGAATTAGTCCCATTCCCCTCAGAAGGAAAATCCACATGCAGGGAGGATCTAATTGCTCTGACAGCTCATGGGCTTGTAGGAAACTAATGTTGGCCTGAATCCTGTGAACGTAGTCATACACTTGTGGCACTTGCACACACAGAGAGCGCACCTTACAGCCTCCTAAGGAAGCAAGAGTCTGTTCCAAATTCTACCAAAAATTGGCAAGACTCTTTCTGCTGCCCTCATTTGGCATTTCTGGGCTTTCAGCCCATTTATTTACCCCCTGGTAGGCGCTGTCACTCCTGATCACTTATTCACAAAGTGTTTTCAGAACTATGTTTATAGAAAGACCTCATTCTGATTTTCATATTAGTGTAAATTACTGGGAGTACTTGCTTTGCAAGTGCTCTTGGGAGCCATTTTGGAAAGCTCTTATTATTTGCTTGGTGCTCTAAATTAATCATGAATGTTTGCATAATATTCATGTGCCTAAAACTCAAACACTTCTCCACCCCCTCATACACAGATGCATTCCTCCTTGTTCTATATGGTTTCCACAACTAGGCAAACTCCAAACTAGGCAAGAATAAATAAATAAACAAATAAATAAAACTGGGATGTGACCCTACAAATCCACTCTTTCATAAAGAAATAGGTTGACATTGCACTAAATAGGGCACGCTTGGCATTCAATTCATGTGAGCTATTTTATTCTACATGTAGATATATGAAAGCTATTCCATTGTCATGATAAAACAGGAGTATGTACATGGGTAGTTTATTTACTGTATTTTCACAATACTGTTGACTTTCTGCAGTGGTATATTAATATGTAGCACTCTAAGATAATGAAACATAAGCACAGACAACAAAAAGGTGACTACCTATAGAGGTGGCTTTGGCAATACAACAGAGAGTAAAATGGCTTTCAGCTTGAACCAAAATCCTGAGAGCAAACTTGTGGTAAGAGATTGCACATACCTGAGCTGCATGCCTGAGCTGTATATATACTGTGATGCAAGATGATGCCTCTTAAAATGAATAACCTGTTTCTGAGCAGCTATCAAAGGGAGAAAAGCATCCTTGCACAAGTGCACTACGAAGCAATCACTACACAAAGGTGTTAAGCTGAAAGTTTTTAAAGGAGTTTTGAAGGAGTTTTTAAAATTTGGGGTTTATTTCAGCAAGATGAATTGCACAGGAAGGAGCGAGTGTGTGCGCTGCATCATTCTGACAAAAGTTCTGGTGGATGTAATTCAGTTACCAGATGAGAAACCAAATAGAAATGTTCAATAAAACATGTGTGCATCTGCACAATAGAATAGTCCTTATATTTTACATTGAGCTACCGCAGGGTCATGGAAGGTGTTTTATTAGCACAGTCAACAATAATAGCTTGATTTTTATTAGTAGGAAAAGATAGAGTGAGAGACTACTAATTATTTTTCAGCCTGAGGGGCATTTTTCCTGAAATGACTGTTAATTTGATCATTGTCGTGCAGTTCACAGATTTACATGAACTTATTTCAGTGCGACACATGGTTAAGAACTAGTCTAAAATTGTTGCTTTATTAATGGTTTTCAGCGAATGTATTAAAAAGTGCTAAGCATGTGGGTGTAGGGATGATATTGATAGTACTCAGAAGGTTGAATCTTTCTGGAAGTAACTAGCCTGAAGCCCTTTCCATGTGATATTTTTCGCTCATGCAGTGAGATATTAAGCCTACAAGAATGAAATAAAATCCGAGTGAAATGAGAATTTGTTGGTGTTGTCTTAGATCTATGTGCAGCAATTTTGCTAGAGGTATTATTTATTTATTTATTACTGATCTGGAGGACTCAGTAGCCATTTATTTTTATTTTATTAGGTAATTATTTAATCAACAGATACTGCTTAGTTGTTTATATATGTATTATAAATTCAAGCACGCTCTTAATGAATTTTTCTCTAGCAGCAGCAAAAAATCCTGGGAATGCATTCCAGGTTGTAGCATTTTAAAGGACTTCAGCACGGTCCTTACCTCAATTGTATCCTCTCCTTTTCAACCTGCATATTAACTTAACTTCCTATATTCCCTGAAGGGAGTCATGTTTGCAAGCTGAGTGGCCTTTAGATCAAGAGAAGCTGCAAGAGGAAGAGGAACAAAAGCAGTCTCCACAAGGACGGATAGTTTGCATTTCCTTATTCACATGCTGCCTTAACTTCTACTGCAAAATGATAGCTCCCCTTGCTGACAGGGGACTTTGTCAATGCATAAACCTCCAGCACACAACAAACCTTCCTTCCTGTTCTCTGCAACTGCCCCATGTGACAACTGTCAGGATGTGTCACACAGGAGCACCTTGTACCCTGATGTGATGCACACCAGTATCTTGTATATGTGAAATATTCTCACATGGCAATATGAGCACTGCTGAGTTGCAACCTGTATGATTTGAGCACTTTTTTAAATTGCTGAGTGTGGTAAAAATTGCAGTCCCAGGCTGAGACGCCAACAGGTTGCAGGGAGTTGGAGAGCATCTTCCTACTTTTTTCTTCAAGGACTTATCTACTTGGTCAGTATTCATCTTCCTTTCACAGGGAAGAGTGCTGGCACCAGTGGTCCCTAGCCTGAGAGATGGATGTAGCCCAGGACATTCACATTCTTTTCCTAAATTGCTTATTGATTTGCAATTCAGTCTGATTTAGCAGAAGCATCTAGCTCTTTCGCTTTAGGAGCACGGTGGAAAGCGGATTCCCCCCTAATGCTTGGGATCTCTTTAGCTGTTGCAGATCACCAATTCCTGCCCACCTTGAGGTCCCAGACTGGGTCCTGCTCATTTCCAACCCCTGCCTGCTCATTACTAGGCCCAGCTGAGACATTTCTTCCTAGCAGTTGAACAAGGCTTATTAAATAGTAGCTGCTTCTCCCAGTAGCCAAAGTTAGTGTATTCTCATCTATCTTTTTCTGCCCAGATTTGGTGGAGATAAAATATACAAAATGATGGGTTTTTTTGAATCAACTACTCTTATTAGAGATATATCATAAAGAGAATTCTGTTCTTCAATGCAGCCATACAAGTATAACTTCCTATAATAGATTTTAGCTGGATTTCAATTCATAATAGATTGTAACTGAAGATGCTTGAAATATTATAAAGTTTCATTATGACACTGACGATCAGAGCTCAGGTTCCAATCCACTGATATCGAATATCTGCCTGAAGCTTCTGCCTGCAAATATACGCAGACAAACAGCCCCTATGAGGCAGAGAGCCAAAGGCTTCCCCCTCACTTGGGGGAAGAGCCACCAATGTAATGATTATTCTGAATGTTGGTGTTACAGCAAAATGAGCACTAAGTTCCCCAGTTAGCATATGAACAGTACTTAGCAGAGAAAAACAGTGTACCATTTGGGTTATTGCTCAGAAAATACTGTAGCCTAATCTGGTCACTTAGCATAAAGAAATATTCTTCTTAGTGGCAACTGACCCTTATACCCACATTTGTTCTGCTTGGGGCCCTACTTTTGAAGAATCAGAATGAAGAAAAGATTATTTAGAGTTGTCTTTCTTCTTTTTCTGCCCTAGATTTACCTTTGTCACAGATGAAAATTTGGGTTAGTAAACTTTTCCAGTTAATTGTAGGCACCTACAGTTATCTATATTTTATATGTACTTATTCTCCCGTCTTTTAGCTGTTGATGCCTGAGAAAGGACATCTTTAATAGATACCTTTCTGCTGAGTGAAAGTGATGGAATTCAGGCTATTAGTTAGAATGACTGCAATCATTTTGGTTTCAAACAGTTTTGTTCATGATATAAATTATTTCATTTCAGTCATTCCGGACTGGAAAGCATCCTTGAGCCAAGCTATTATGTCTCTCTATGGAAAACAAAAATAAATAAGTTTAGAAGGAAATAGCCCTAATCATACATAACTAGGACTGGATGACAGTGAACATGGACTCTCTATTTCTTGTCTTCTTGTCATTGCATAAAGGGCCTCAATAGAGCCTGCCATGCAACTCCATATCCTCAGTATTGAACTGTCCTATCATCTGTAGTAGTCATCATTATTATATACGAACTCCAATATGATATGTAAGCTCTGCATATCAAGGTACCATCTGAAGCTTACAGATATGCTTCTTTCTTAGAGAATTTGCTTCTTTGTTAGAGACTTTGCTTTAAATAAATTAGATCCTTTGGGATTTGAACTGCATTGTTTTTAGGAATTTCTTCATCACAAAACTGTGGTATATTCATAAATATTTCAATTTTAGTAACTTTTAAGTCTATTTTATATACATTAAAAAATAAAGTTTTTATTTCAAGATTTTTTATTTTTACCTCTTGCATTAACTGCTCTTATTGGTCTCCTCCAAGCCTTTGAAAGAGAGATAAAACTAATGACTGAATATTGGGAAATCAAATATATTCATTTTCACCTAAAAGGAAAGTAAAGGCCCATTAGTCCAATAGCAATAGACCTTCAATGGCAGTAGTGCATAAAATTAAACACAATTTTTAAAAGCAATTACATAAACTTCACAGTTGCATCACACATCTGTTGAAGTAATTCTTAATGTTGTAAGGCTGATATGACACATTTTTTGTGCTATCCATAGCATAAAAAAGTTTCTGTAACTTTCTCTTTAAAAGAACCCTTTGGTTTTAATATACATACAAATGGAAGGGAATTAAATGAGTTAGTGTTTGTAATGAGCTTCCTCCTCTATTTTTAAAAACCATAGAAATCAAAAAATGTTAACTGCTAATGCTGCTGCCTTAAAGTCTAAAAAGGTGATACAGCAGAGAGCTAAACTTTCTCTGGATTTCATTTTTCTCATTCACGATACCAAAAAACACAGTAAAATATGCAAAATAGCACCCTTCCTCCAACTGTACCTTATCAATATTTGCTTGCACATTAAATTAACAAGGTAGAGTACTACAGTAGCCTCTATACTTTTGTGATATGTTTTCACTCTATAGTTGAAATGGCTTTAGAGTATTATGTGGGAATTACGAGATGTCAAGCTGAATTGATAGCTCAGTAGATATAAAATACGTGAAACTGCTGGACATTTCTTCCCTCTCTTTGTAAAAGACAATTGCAACCTGAATACTGTAAATTAAATTGAAACAGAACTGTTACATTTCAGAGGGAAAAGAAGTACTGTTCATTAAAAATGTTATAACTCAGTAGACTTGCGGCTGTGAAAGATCTTTTTAAACAAAAATCTCTTGGCTTGAAGCTCAATAACTTCTAAAAATGTGGGACAATCTTATGAAACTAAACAAGAAGAAAATGATTATACAAGAATCGCAATAATATTGCTGTTTAGATGTTCTTTAAAGTTGAGAATAGCCACCTTTGCTTTAAAATGCACATATCTGAACTTTGGAAAGGTTCTTGAAAATAATTTGGTGCTCTTTTTCCCTCCAAAGCCATATGGTTGAGAGGATTAAGCACTGTCCTGGGAATCAGAACTTTCTCACTCCTCTTCTCATCTTTATTGCTGATGGGTCTTAATACTTTCTACTTCTTTAAACTTTGGAAATGCTATTTAATTATGCTATGCAACAACCCAGTTTGCAAACATTAATTAAGCCTCATAGCTCCCTTGTGGTCTGAGACAGGTAAAATACCATTAGTCTCAGATAATAGGGAAAATAAGGCTCAGAGGGGTTAAGTGGCATGCCCAAAGTCACAGAAGTAGTAGTGTTTGGATCAGGATTATAATTCAAATTGTCTCTTAACCTACAACAACTATCAAGCAAAGTCCATGTAGCAGTAGGAATTTCTTAAGTTAAAATGCAGGAAACAGGTATTTAAGTGTTCTGAAAAATCAGTATCTTTAGGTTAAAGTTACCTCTAGATACATAGCTGAGCTTTCCTGATTAATGAACAACCAAATGCAGATGGTATTTTGATACTGAGGAAGATAAGTGGAGAATTCAAATAGCATATTCCTAAAGAAGTTCCCAGGCGAGGAGTGAGGTAGAGAGCTTCACTTTGGGGTCTTGCTCAGGCACCAGCACTGGGGTGACAAGTGTCCTAGGAAGTAGTGGGTGGCCAGCTGCTGTGTGAAGAAGGTTTGCCACATACCCACACCTTGGACACCCACCTTGACTGCGCCCAATATGAAGAGAGTGTCAGTCACTCTCTTCAGAGGAATGAAACCTTGAAATGGCACAGCAGAGTTAGAACTATGTTGCCTGAGACTCTGCAGACAAAGAAGAAAGGCAGATATTCAGTGTACAGAGAAGCATGTGTTCCAGCACAGTGGCTGGAATATTCACCCAAGATTATGTATCATCCCCATCTTGAGCTCCATATTCAGGCTGCCATGGGACTATGCCAGGAATACACAAAGACACCTCGGAACTGCTTTCCCACATACTGTCTCCAAATGATAGCATATAATGTGCTAGAGATATTCAAAACCTCACTGGACACAGTCCAGTGTGTTCCTGCCTTGTACAGGACGGTCCAACCAAATGATCTCTGGAGGTTCCTTCCAACCATAACTTTTCTGAGATTACATGATTCCATTTCACTAATTTTACATCTTTAGGATATTCTAGAAGATCAGCTTAGCAGAGACATCTCAAACAACCATAGAGAATTCCTCAGACAACTTGTCCTCCAGATGCCATCATAGATACAGAACCGTATGTGACATATCATAAACATTAATGAGCGAGATTAGTACTGCAGAAGAACTAAAAGTTTATAACCTTCATATGTATGTTCATTACTTATTTTTCTTCCATGAGAAGGAAGACTAAGCCTACTACAGTCTATTTGCTATTAGAGCTGAACAAGAGTACTTGGTACCTCTTCAAGCGATGACACTTGTTACCACTGAAGACATCAGCACTGTTTCTTGGTTTGATTACAGTTCCTCAGACTAAACTTCACCATGCTCCCTGGTACACGGCTACATCGCATTTCTGCCAAGTTACAGAGAAGAAATTCTTGAAATGAATAACCCTTGCACTTTTGCCAGCAGGACTCTGGCTAGCTGCTAGATCCTTTCATCACCTTTCAATAAATACAGCTTTCCTGGTCGCTATATTACCAGTCAAGAGATGTAATAATCACAAAGAATTCCTCAATTATTTAGAGCTCCAGATATTTAATTTAATTCTTCCTTCCTTCCTTGTTTCCTTCCTTCCTTCCTTCCCTCTTTCCCAAAATCGTCCTTGAACTGCATTCACACTTACAGTTTAAAGTCATCTCCTACATTTTATAATTAAAAAAGAAAATCCTCAGTCTTTACTAACAAGACTAAATTTCATGCCATGGGTGCAAATTGTATTTTTTTTTTCTCCTTTAAAGGTGGTATTAATTCAGGTCTAAGACTATGTTTATGGCACAGATGAAAGGCTTTTGGTAGTTTTGCAGAAGCTATCCAAGTGGGCTTCTGATTTGTACTGCTCTGCATTATCAAAAGAAGACCCGCTCAGTTTTGTTCAAATTGAGCCAAAATGATATCATTCTTTCTTTGAGTAACAACCTTTAAAGATTTATAGGGCAGCAGCTTGGAGATCACTAACTATACCAGAGACAGATAAGATTGCAGTTCTTAGAGAAGGTGTGAATTCTGACAGCATCAGAAGTTTCAGAATAAAACTAGGAATTTCACTGAAATCTGCAGATTGTTTAATTCCTAGAATGAATTGGAGTGTAGGAAATGGCCACTAGAGCAAAGATGCATCTTTCTATGACTGTGGGATTTATATGGAGGGGAAAAGTGCCTTCCTTGGAAGGCACTTAGAAGAAGCAGCAGTGGACAGAGGAATATATGGGAATCCTTTTCAGAAATTATCAGGAATCTTCTTTCTACCACAAAGAATGTAATCAGAAACAAACGATGACGATCAAATATATTCCTGTTTCATGGTGAGGATACAATTTCTAATTCGGCAAACTTCTCCTGATCATTTCTTTTGGTGCAAAGGTTGTTTTTATAGGGAAAATTTAAATCTGTCTCTACATCTATTTGCCTTTTCTACCAATTGCTCACTTAGATAGATCAGAAAGAATTTGAACATCTCTTCCTTGTTCCAAAATCTCACATTGGAGAAGTGGGTGATCCTAGAGAGAAAAATAATAAAGAAGCATCCAGTTTAATGGTTTATCTCTATCCAGTTTAATTCTATCATGGTCTTTCCCCTGGGTTTCCCTACAGCGTCAGTGACGGGAACAGTAAAACTGTCCCCTTCCTTCTTACAACTTTGAATTTGTTCTCATCCTAGAGGCTGTGTTATATGACAACAACCCATGTCGTGTTTTGTGCAGCTTGGCTACATCAAAATAACAGCATCCTGGCAAACGCTTGGTCGAGTGAGTGTAATAATTATTGGTTTGGGTTTCGTTAACCTTTTTTTGTTTAGTCAACATTAAGTCAATCCACCTGGAGCTTAATACTGTATGTTACTATAGTAACTTTACAGCCTATTTGATTGTGACAAAGGGCTTCATCTCGTCCATTTCATGCTCCCGTGTCGACCTACTCCCTCCCAGTGTTTTATTATATCTGTCTTTAAGAGTATCTGCAGGAGCCACAGCTGCTGTGCTTTTGTAGCAGAAAGCAGCTTTCACTGTGTGAAATACTCTGCTCTAAAAGGTCTTATGGGCTGATGGCATTATTGAATTTCAAAGCAAAGACAAACAACATTAAATTGTTTAAAGCTAATATTCATGTTTTGCTGTACACCATTTTTTTTGCCTTTTTTTTTTTTTTCAGAGTAGAACAGTATATAATCACCGGTTGATGCCCTTGAGAACAAAACTACAAAATAAAGCAATGCAGAATGTGAAAGGACTTGAAAGTAATTCACTTTTAAAAACAAAACAAAAAAAATGTGTTTGGGGCTCAGGAAAAAAAGCATTAACTCCATGAGCTTGAGTTAGCAGTTTGTAAAATGAAAAATTGGATAATGCTCTACAGACTGGCCAGATTCTTCTCTGCTAAACCACTGCGAAGCCATCGATTTTAATGGCATCGCTCCAAATTTATACTGGTGTGAGGCTGAGCAGTATATGACCCACGAGCGTAAAATGTTTAAGACTTTCCAAGTGTTGCCTGTTCATTTTACAACCGCGTTGTTATGTAACACCACAAGCAGCCATGTGGATGATTGTAACAAGCCACTACGCCACTATTGCGAGGATTACTCGTTCAGCAGAACTCTTTCATTACATCGCTTGCTCCCACTCTTGTGATATTTCACCTTACTGCAGCTCCTGAGCGGGATTTACTCCTTTTTGTCGCTTTCCTGCGCCATCTGCCCCCTGCAGACGCCGACCTCCCACCCGAGGGTATTTTACAAACACATCTTTTTGTTTGGTCCGCTCTGGTTTGCCAATATTTATCTGGAGGCGCTCTTGGGGAGCAAAACCTGCTCCCTGTCCTGCTTCTCCCGCCCTGGCCGGCGTTGCCGCTGCCTCCACGGATATTTCCCGTGCAAGGAGGAGCTTTCGGGGGCCCGTCGCTGCTTGCACTGAGCGCGGGCAGGGCCGCGGCGGCCGGGCAGGAGCTTGTTAACGTGCTAAGCAGCTGGTCAGCAGGGCGGTTCGGTTCCAGCACGGCTCTTGACACCTCTGCCAAGGGTTATTGATACCTCGCACCCCCCAGCTGAGACAGATTGTTTTAGTCGTGCCTCATATCCATAGCACAGCCTGTAGTCAGGAGGAGAAGTGATTGACAGCTCACACCTCCTGGGCCCTTCTTACTACCAGACACAACATCTGCTATGCCCTGTGGAGCAGTGAACCAACACACACTGAGAGAGCTGTTCCCAGCATTGTCGGGGTTGATTTTCTTTAACCCTTTCGGGCTACTCTCTGGAGAGGCACGCAGGGCTCGCTGTAATCCCCAGCACGTGCTCAAGATGCACGCAGTATTTGGCCGAGGGAACCCCAGAGAAGATGGCCTTGTTGATGGGGAGGAAATAAATCAGCTGTTATCCCCCGTAAGGTCATCCGTGCGCTTTTGATCGGCAGGCAGAAACTTTGTGGTCCCTATTCCCACAACAGCCATTGCTTACCAACTGCACCGCTGACACGATTTAACAGCAGCTCCAAAAATACAGTGTATAATAATCATGCTGCAATGGCACTGAGTCTCCACCAGTACACCGGGAAGGGGCCATAACCAATCGTGAGGTTATGAAAATCTCTTTGCTTGCTAACTAGTTCCCTAGGTCAAACATACTCTCGTTAAAGGTTAGGTGATATAAATCAACGCCTATCTTTTTCTGGCAGACAGTAGAGAGATAAAAGGCACTATTTTCTACCTTCACAAAACTAGCCTGCACTGCACTTGGCAACGGCGGCGTCTTCACTATGAATGATCACATGTTTGATTACAAATAAGGTTCATTAAATATACATGCAAGAAGCTTTTGTAAACTGTCTTCAATATGTGAAAAAATGATAAGAAATGTTTTAAAGGTTCCCAAAAGTAAGATGATGGTTTTAAAATGTTTCTGACATTTTTGAAGGACTGATTTGTCTTAGTTTTGGATAGATTTCTTCCACCCTAAAATAGCACCAGAAGTATTTATTAAATTTAATTTGCTTTTATCATATGGGTATAGTCGGTGAGACTCTCATATAAAATGCTATGCAAAGCTTCTGAAGCCATGCAGTAGTGGAGCAAATGGGCATTTTGGTCCTTTAATTTTCATTTAGCCACAGATTGGCTTTCTACCATGCTGTCATGCTTCAGAACTGATGTTTGCCAGTTATATTATCTGTGTTTCCAACACCATAAGGATGTGTTATGCTACGGAGGAACTAATAGCATTATTTATTATATTTTATTATAGCAATATAATTAGCAATATTATTATTGCTAAGCATCATTATAATCTCTTCTCAGTATGATGTAACTCTAGCATAAGTCACTGAGTATTTTATACTCTGGATGAAATTATGGGCTGAGTTTACCCAGGATTATGCCTCTTCTATGTCTGTTCTAATGCTGTGTTCTGCTGGTAGGTTGAAGTTTTTCGTTATAGAAAACCAGCATTATGACTACATGTTTTTCTACATACAGCCCTCACTTCTGGTCATGCCTATCCTTTATGTTCCAGATGTTATCACAAATACCACAAATAAGAGAAATGTCCAGCCAGACAAATATGTAACCTTTAACCCTCTGAAATGCACTTTCTGAGAGATCTAAAATTTATGGAATTTATGAACTAACTGAAAATGCTGTAGTAGCATTTGCTGTGATTTTTCCTTTAGCCCACTACCAAAACAAATGACATAGTTTGTCAAATAAACAAATAAAACAAATAAACATAGTTTGGTTATAAATGAGAGATATAACCATAATTCAGATTCATAACAAAAACTGACTTTGATTTATATCCATTTTCCGAATTGAGTTGTCCCTCCCGGAATTTATAATCATTTAAGAGAATGCCACATTTCAACCAAATATGCATTTTGTAAATTGTTTCAAGTGTACGTGCAAACCAAAGAGTTCATGATCCCCTTCTTTGAAATGAGCATGAAATTTGGAAATTTTTCATAGACATGGAGCTCCAAAGCAGTCTTCCAAGTAACTGAAGGACAACTCCCCCTTTTCCTCGAAACACTCACTGCTAATGCTCCTCTGACAAGGGAGATGACTCAGACTCCAGCAAATCCCAAATATTATATTTTATTTCTTGCTTAAGCCAAACACACAGGAGATGCCAACCACCCTTGCAGCCAGTGGGAGAAAGCAGCAACATCTTGAATCAGCAGCCCCTTAGCACTTGACTGGCACAGTGCAAGCAAGATAAGACCAAAAAGATGAGGTTTCAGAAAGAACCTCTGGCAACACTAAATTTTACTCCAGCAACTTTCTTTGACGTCAAAGATTTAATTCCTGGTATTTAATTCCTGCTATTAACTATAACAAAATCAGATATATGCCTACTGAATATATTTGTTGAGTACATAAAAATATTCACTGGTAATAGTAACTCTATCACCACCCCTTTTTTAACAATGGGTCTGCACTCAAACCACCACATGCCCAAGTGTGATACCATTCTCTTGGTGGAAACTCAAATGTTCAAGTCATTTCATCGGTGAAGAACCAGACATGTTGGATTCCTGATATCATTCTCCTGTGTGACCGTGACACCTTTGAATAGAAGTGAGAGCACATCTAAATTAAACACATTAAAATGAAATGATCTGCGAACTCAGGTCAGCAAAGTTGGTCTGAAAATAACTCCATCATTGCAGTAGCAAGAATCATGGAAATCATGAAAAAAGCAACAAAATAGTCCATTTTTAATCACCTTTGAAGATCTACAGTAAATTAGCAGTATCAAGTTTTCCTTATCCTTTTACTTGTTGGCATGTCACAACATATAAAAAACAGTAAGGAGGAAAATGTGCTGCATAAAACAATTATCTCCAGGACCTACATTTCGCTCTCTGTTTCCGAAGAAGCAATCATATTGTTTATACTAAATGGCAAAATCAAGGGTCACTGTGGGAGTAACTGAATGAAACTCTACTGCATCTGCTTTACAGAAGATTCAGATTGCATGTGCTAAAGGTTTTTATATGCCCCTGAAATCTAAGATAGTTGAAAGAATGAAGGTCACAGTCAAACCCTTACAGAGAAGTCTTTCACATTAATATGACTGCTAAGTGCTGTATGTATGTGTGTGGGTTTCTGCTTTTGTTTGAGTGTTTAAGGAAACAATCTGAAAAAAAAAAAAAAAAAAAAAAAAAAAAAAAAAGATGCTCTATATCTACTCATGTACCTACACATCTACCTATCTCTGATATCTTTAGCACAATGGTCATGGATCATCATTAAGATACCTGGGTCATATTGTAATTTAAGTGTTTAGAAACAACAACAGCAGTGTTTTTCTATGTTCCCTTCTTCAGGTGCGTTTCTATTGGAAAAGAGGGAGGAGGAGCTGGCAATCCCCATGTGTCGCTGGCGAAAGGCTCTCCATCCTGCCCATCCCATGATATGGGCCATAGGACATGTGTTCCCTTCTGCCCACCTGCCATGCTTTTCAAAAATGCCTTCTCTTCTCCCCAGTCTTGCTACATGGTTCTCCCTGAATCTGTTTTGATGCAATTATAAGGTGTTGGTGACATCACACTAGAGTTAAGAAGAGAATAAATGAAATATTGCCAGTTCAACTCTGTGAGTCTGAGTTTGTTTCTTTAGTAAAATGAACTGTAAAGAAAGGAAATGTGTAGTGAGATTTAATTTCCTTCTGTAGATTCTTATTGAGTAGGACACAGTATAACATATTTCAAAAGACTTTTTGTGTGTGTGTGTGTTTAATTAAAATGCTACTTCACTACCTGTCATGCTCCACCCTCTTGGACCGCAGGTGCAATTTATATCAGTGGCTGACAAAGAAGCATAATGTACAGCACAGATACAATTTTTTAAAAATAAATTTTAAAACTCTCTTGGAAGCCTTATATTCACATATATTATTTCCTTTTTCACTGGGTCCCAAATGAATGGGCTGGCAGTGCAGAAAAATAAAAATCAAATGAAACATTTAATTCTGGATTTTTCTCTTCAAGTGTTAGGAAACTGGGGTTTAGGGACTCCTGTCAGGCAGCTTTTTGGAGCACAACTCCTCCCCCTACCCTTTTTCTAAGCCCTGCCACTCCACAGCCTCTGGCCACCTCAACCTGATTGAACTGAAACAAGAGTTATTAATTATTCAAGATCAGTTATTGAATAATACAATAACTTCCAATGTCATGGAAATGCTGGGAAATATATATTTTCATAGTATGTGCTTTTATTAAATGAGGGCTTGGCTTTCACAGGAATCCTGTTTTGAAAGTATCTTTAAAAGAAAAACACAAACTCCATTATTACAGTATTATGTCTGAGCAAATACCACTCTTTCCAGTCATCTTTGTGATGATGGCATAAAAAATTGAAGTAGGATCACACTGCGTGGCCAGAACTGTCCAGTTCTTCTCTAAGCATCCCTGTATCCCATGGGTCATTAGCAAACGCTGTGCACATTACTTTAGGTGGCAGTTCAGCTGGCAGTTCTGCTGGAACAACCCAAAGTGCATCCTTTCCCTGTGCAGATCTACTCCTTGATCTGTTGAGGTCTCTTTCAAGGCTTAGTCTTGCTGTCCCTTTTGCTTCTGCCTATGCTCCTGCAAAGCCCATGAGTAAAATGGTGAAGTCAGTTCAATCTGTGGTGATGTTTTGCAGTGGATGCAAACAGAACTCAATAATTCTTTGTTCGTTCAGTCTTGGGGTAGGCTTCTTAAGTGGAAGCCAGCTGTGATCCTGAAATGTGGAAGGCAGCAGTTTTAGGAACTGATTAAGTCTATTCTTCGCTTTAGCTAAGGATGACATGCCTGTCCAAGGTCCTAGTTCATATCAGACTTTTCTGTCCTTCAGATAGCAGTGACTGGAAACATTTTGTTTTATCATCTCAGCTGGCGAGTTTTATTCTTAAATACAGACTTTGTTACAGTGATCCATAACTGAGAATCCCTTCAGGCTTGTCTACTACTGCACTCTATCTGATTCAAAGTGTGAAGAATCCTTGAAATCCCCAGTTCCTGCAGAATAGAGTTGTCATCCCACACAAAGGCCGTACTGGTGAGTATCATAACTATGCTCCACAGGCTATATTCAACACTAGAGAATCAGGGAGCCAAAAAATATCTTAAAAGCCATATAGTTCTTAAAAGCCCTGTAGTCAGCTAGAAGAGTTGATCTGTGGCTGGGTAACTCCTAATGCAATTCCCAAGGACATTCAAAAGAGTCACAGAGGGATGTGTTGGCCACAGCTCTAGCACAGACCCCTTCCTCATTACATCTGAATCCCTACCCTGGATAATTTGAGATAGCTTTTGGTTGCCTAAGATTTTCCATTTCTGCCAATTCATTGCACTTAGCATTTTTTCCTAATAATAAGGCTGTTGTAGAGTGTTGCTGCCACATCTGCTGTAGGCAAGTAAAGCAGAGCTTGCTACCTTGAAGACCTCTACTTTGTTTATATCCTCTGATCCAGCTATCCTGCCCTGCCATGACTAGGGCACACAGAGGTCATTGTCAGGACTGTTGCATGGCACAACAAGGGGAGCAACTACTCACTTACTGCTTACAGCTGTTTTTTCTTCTACCTCTCTAGTACTCAGTAAAACCAGTACTAATTCCTTCTCAGAGGGTGGAAGAGTTGGCAAAAATTCCTTCTGCCTCTCATTTAGGATGGTTGCAGTTCAGTGGTAAGTCACCAAGGCAGACAAATGCTCTGACCTTCTAGGTGACCTTCGCCTTTCATTTATTTCACTTCTTAGTGCCTCTTGCTTTGCTTCCCTTCTTTGCTTGTGTATTTTAAATGAAGGGTGTACAATTATTCAGAGCTCTGTCTCGTCCTGTGCTTGGAAAACATTTTCTGTCATAGCAGGACCCCACCCCTGGCTGTTAATTCTCAGAGCTCTGACTATTGATTAATCAAGTTATTACAGTGCAATAAGGTACCTTGCATCTGTCGTTCATTATGGGGAATTGTCTGAGCCAGAGTAAATGACTACGTCTGAACTAGTCGTTTTGACTTTCTTTATAATCAGTGAAAAAAAATCATCCCTCTCAGAGTGCATTCTGCAGTGGAAAACTAACAAAAATCAGATGAATCATGTCCCCACAGTGCCTATTTCTTGCCATTGATTATACAGAGAGTCTAGAAGAAATAGCTTGATGTAGATTTCTACGCTGCAGGCATCTGGTTTAGGTGGAAATTCCCATCCTAGTGACACATACAAGTGCTTTTTATCCCAAGCAAGAGTGAACTCGTTTGATGTAATGAAGTACGTCAAGTTATCTCATCTTAATTCTGAGCTAAATTCATACTTACAGGCACATGCTAGACTGATCATGTGTCTACTCTGTTTTTCCTAAATTCACCATCCCGTTTCTTTTGTTTACCATCTACATACTTTGTGACCAGGCCATTTGAAGGTCTCTTCATTTTCTCCTCCATTTGACTGCGTAGACTGAGGGCAAGGTTATTCCTTCTACCAGCTTGCCGTATTTATCTCACTTTCTCAAGCATAAAGTAACCTTGATTTAAACTTCTTTCTGAGCTTTCCTTTTCCTTTTACTCATAAAATCCCTGCTTTCTATATAGGTTACTCAGTGTTCCCTGTGAAGGACACTATATAACAATGAACTGAATGTTGATATGTACTAAGCCCTGAAAAAATATTAAATGCAGACTGTAGGCATGAGTGTAAACTGTTTTGTAAATCAGCAGCCTTACCATTTTTAAACCAGGCTGTAGTATGAATATAAGATCACTTTAAAGCAAATACTTGTAACGACGCAAAGAGCTAGAAAGGCACCCTTGAAAATAATTTTCATAGTGTGTCTACAGGAGATAATATTCCCAAGTAAAATCCCTTGTTATTGTTGTTGTAGCTGCATCGTTGAAACAACAGAGCTGTTTTTAAAATGTAAACAGATTTTTATGTAGATTTCCAAATACCCATCTAAGACTTTTTTATTGAAACACAGTTGTTTACCCATGGTATAGAAAGTACAGAGATGTACAACACAAGTTTGATGTCTATTGTATACATTTCTGGTTGTATCAAATATTTAATACCTGGTATTCTTGGGGATTTGTTAGCATCTCCTTTCAAACTTGCCTCCGGCAGTTACAAGATGGAATGTAAAAAGTGGTTTTGATTATCGTTTTGGATTGTCACCCTGACAGTTTGGGTTGGGTTTTATAGGCATGGAGAAAGAACACACACAGACACACACAATTGCTCCCTTTTGCTTTGCATCCCTTCCCTGTAGACAGTGCTCTGCAGAAATGGCTCAGGAGCAGAACACACATGAAAGGGATTACCAAGTGGAGCTATTTGAGGGGGACCTGGTTCATTACTATTTGGAAACAGAGTATTTTAAGTGTCTGGTTACACCTGTAAACTGCAGTTGCCAAAGGGCCTCAGAGAGACCTTGGCAGATATTTGAGTGGTCAGGCCAGGCCCACTCTGTCCAACAAAACTAGAGTGAGGTAAAAAGCAAGGAGGGGGTAAAGGAATGGGAATGGGAACAGGAACGGGCTAGAAGAGGGGCACCAGAGAAGCCTTCTTAAATTTTGCTACCCAGTGAACAAACTTAAAATGTTTAACCAAGAGAAGCCTAAGGTTGTTTTAATTTTTAATTGGAGCAGAATGAGGAGGTTTAAGAAGTGCTTGTATATTTACCCATATTTCCTTAAAAAGGAAATCTATCCACTATTCTGAGTACCTCAGCAGCTACTGGATCCATTTAGAAAAACGGTCATGATGCCCGTCACTCCTGCTTTGTCACCTGGGGAAAAGAAATTTTGTCACAGGTGAGAAGGAATCTTACAGGATCATCGGATACTGCATGGCAGGGTTCCAATAACTCTATTCATTTATAGTTGGTTTTGTGTTTGTTTTGATACAGAGCGGAGGCTGCTGTTTGCACGGCAGTTGAGCAGGGTGCTTTGTGCACTGCATCTTAGGCACTAGAAAGACTCAGATGAGTAATTTGATCATGAAGGGAGAGAGAGAAATACAAGCGATAGATGCAGCACTGCATTTCGTTCAGAATATTTCAGATCCTTTCACAGTGTGGCTACAAGTTGAGTTTCCGAGATGTTTTGTACATAACACCCAAGCATCATAATGAATTGAGTATATTAATGTCCATCCTTACATTGAATCTGCACATAGCTTTACCCTGAAATCCACAAAGCCTTTGTGAGGCATACAGATTTTTTTTTCATTTAAGTCTTTTTATTACTGTGGTGCCAGCTTTTGCTGCTATCATTAAATGTCTGTCAGCATTTCCATTATAAACCTTATTTTCAAGGGATTTATAGCCTACCTATTTTAATTCATGTTGATCTGAAACTTTCCATACAAAATTTTCAACATAGAGTAGATGGCACTTTCCTTTCTTGTGACATTTGATTTGAACACATATAGCTAGCTATGCAAGGCTGACTGTTGTACAAAAGCATAGCATGGTCTCAAGTAGTATCATTTTCCTACAAGATAAAGCCTGTGAAGGATGCAAGGCAAAAAATGAATTTAGCAATTTTGAAAAAAAAAAAGAACAGATTTTGTTTTGCAAATAAAATTTATCAAGGAAGTTGTGGCTACACAGTCTATTGATAAGCAATGGGCATTTTACCTCATCAAAAATAAAAACATAAGCTCGAATAGTATACATCGTGCATAGTTATACTTTCAAAATTAATGAATTCCTATCACTTAAGAATACACTGCAGAAAATATAGAGGTTAATCAACATTATTTTTAACTTACAGAGAAGCACTTCCAATTTCATGTAATTACGGAGAGCTGTGACAAGTAATGTACTTCTGCCACAATATAGAAACTCCTTCCCACTGTCTTAACTCTCTTCTTCTAGCTGAAAATCTTCCAATAGTATTCTTGTAGCAGAACTGTGGGCAGTGAGATCTTATTGACTCAAAGTCTAATCCAAAACCTAATGAGGTAAAAGGAGTATTTACTTCAACTTCTGCAGTAGTTACTGCAGCCTCATAGCTTATTGTAACAGTTACATGTTCCTACTAACTGAAATAATCAGCTGCAGTTTAAAAATCTGTGAGATATTTTGGCTTTGCGTGGTCGAAATGTTGTGTCTCTGCACAACTATCCATGCATATTTACTAACTTCATTGTGAGCAACTCAGCCATATATCAGAAGATGAACCACCACCTGGTTTGCTGGGACTTTACATCTGTCTTGCTTCATGCAGTGACTTGAAGACTGATAGTTAAGTTTGAAATGCAGTTAATTTGAGTCAAAATATGCTCAGGAGCTGCAGGTACTCTAGTAGCTGTTTGTCACATGGACCACTGATGTACTCGTGCATGGAGACCATGGTGCTCATGTAAGGCCAATCCATGTAAGCAAGGGATACTTGTGAAAGGCAAGTCCCTAGGTCACAGGTCAAGAAGTGTTTACTTCTTATCACCAACTTTTCCATCCAAAAAGGAATCCATGTGGACTGGTAAATCTCTATTTGTAAGCTAAAATGTGAAAAGACTTGGAGGATATGAAAGGAAACCAAGCTGTGTTTTCTTGAATTTATTATGCCTTTAGATATCTCGATGCATGAGTCATGGAGAAGAGGACATTTCATGTTAATACTTAAATATAACAAAAGGAGGGAAAGATCTGGAAACCTAAGTCTTTTAAGGGAAAGTCAGCAAAATAAGCAAAAATCTTAATTTTTTTTCCTTCTGAAAGACATTGTCATATTTTACAATTTACTAGTTTTCTTGCTTAGATATAGATTAATGAGTACATTGCTATTATGTTTCAAAGCACTTGAGCCATCTCATTAAAAATCATACATGCTCTGTTATGAAGTTTTAAACTGTATTTGGTTGCAGAGCACTATTCATCTTGCAGTACTGCTGTGCTGAAAAGCAAATCTTTGGGGCAGAACCAGTTCTGCTGTCAGATCGTGATGTTTCTACTCTTCCTGTGGCCCAGCCACTGATAATTCAAACTGCAAGAGCATTTGTGGTTGGAGTGTGAATAACAGTGCTTGAATGTATGTGTAAAGACTCCACCCTTCAGGAACATAAAAAGGCAAATCTCCGATAATCTGCTGCAAGCGGTTAGTAAAAAATGCAAAGTTTCCAGCTGCAGATGGTTGGTATTTTAGAAAGTGAAATCATTTTTTTAATCTTCAGAAAGGCGTATTTAAAGAGATCCTTTTGAGAAAAAGAAGAAAAAAAGAAGGTTTCTAACAATAAAAAGACTCTAGAAATCTTGCAATTTCCATCAAACTAGAAAAATGGTTTTGTTTTCAAGTAAGCCATTTTAGAGGTACTGTTTTATATTTTGAAGCTCAAATTATAAATAATCCCAGCATTTCAAAATACTTTCAAAACCATTTTTTTTTTCACTAGGTTTATCTGATTATACCGAAGAAACTGTGTATTTATACTAAGCTGCATAGTAGATTGTTTAATAGTAACATATAGTGGTCAAGAGTGCAATTGTTCTGTACCAAATACATTTTTTATTGTATTTATTTATTATTATTGTATTTATTTATTATTTATACATATTTATATGATTTAAATTGGTATGTTTATGTCAGGAGTCTATTTTAGACTCAAAGCAGCAGCTAAAATAAGATAAAATAAAAAAAAAAAAAGGAAAATTCCTTGAAAGAAGTAATAGATCCACTTCCCTTTTTAATTTTGCCCACTAACAATAATCCCAAGGGATGAAAAGTGTATTTTGCCATGATTGCAATAAGCATAATGTGTTTTACTTATTGAGATAAGGTTAAATGGTGACATGTTTTAACTGTGTAAGAGTCTAGATGTAGAGGAGATTTCTAATCAGAGGGCTCTTTAATCTTAACAGAGATATAATGAGACTTCAGTGTCTGGAAGTTGAAGCCAGTTATGTTCTGATTAGAAATAAACAGTAGGTATTTAACACTATAAGTCATTAGGCAGTTGCGTGTATTAACAAAATATGTGGTTAACTATTCAATGTTTTGTTTTTAAATCAAGTTTGCATGGCCTTTGCAAAGATAGGTTATAGTTCAACCACAAGGTGCTAGTTTGATGCAAGAATTATTGGGAGAAAATTTGTATTCTGTGTCATGCAGAAAACAAGACAAGATAATGATGACTGTGGCTTTTGAACATAAAAATCTGTGAATTGCTGACAGTCAGGTGACTTTCTTGTATTGAAAGACTCGGATCAAAGTAGTCAGCCTCATGGGTACCTCACTCAGTATTGTGCATATTAGATATGCAATTCAAATGCTATCAAAGCGGTACAGAAAAAGGATGGCCAACAGCATCGTTCTCATTCTGACTAGGTGTAAGAAGTTTCTTAAATATTATTTATTTACTATATAAATATTATTTATGTACTAAGATATGAAAGTCATTTAGTGACTTGCTTAATCCATCTGTATTCTTTTAACATATTACTGTAGGACAAGATCCTGATTCCAAAGAAATTAATGGAGTCAGGTTTTCACTTAAACTGTATACTTCATTTATCACACAGTGTGTGTCTATCTATCCCTTGTAGAGATGACATTCTGAAAATAAGTCTACATTCATCAGAAATAATGAATCTGTGCTCTTAAAAATATGAATGCAGAGTGGAAGAAGTGTTGTCTTCCGTGTGCAGCTTTGATTTCCTGACATTCTCTGGAGAACTTCACATTGCAGAATGTCACTTCCCAATATTCTTGCTTAATACTTCCTGCAATTGCACAAAGCACAGAGCATTCCCTCCCTTTTACTTCTAACTTCGAAAAATATATATTTATCATTGCAATAGATTAATACAAGTTAATGAACTTAAAATTCATTTGGGTAGTTTAATATGTTCATCCAATCTTTTCTAATTATTTATTATGTTGGTGAGACTTTTTTTTTTTTTTGCAGGCTGAAAGGATTGCTTGTTGATATGTGAAACAGCTAGCTTTCATCAATATATCATGGCACAAATCTAAATATATTATTACTTGCTTTAACATCAATAAAACAAGCACAACAAGCACAACATTTTTTGCTAATCTATATAATAAGTATAAAGATATCGGTCAGAAGATTGAATATATCACTCTTTAGTTTAGGTCATATGTCGCTCATCTAAGGAGGCAGAATCTTTATTTTTGCTTTTGAAATTTTCTTTTATTTTAGGTTTATTAAAATACAGTTGTCCTCAGTGGTTAACCTGTGTGAAAAATGAATTGTAATAAAACACGAAAGAGTAGCAGTTATCGACTGCTGCCTATGCAGATTGTCTCACTGTCTTACAATTTGTATCTGCTGCATAATATAAAACCACAAGAAAGAATAAGGGTTACTCGGGCGCCCTTTAACATATTGCAGTTCTAAGTGGGGTTGTTGATAGCACTTCTTATATATCACAAGTAATAGCTGCAAATCTTCTATGATTAATTTGGTAAGTCTGTTATTTCTATTATTTTCTCCAAGAAGCAATTTTAAAAAATGGATAGATTTTACTTAGTGTTTTTAAAGTTCATATTTCAACTTTAATACATTGCTGCTGATAAAACATTGGAGTGACTTCCTAAAGGAAAAAGAGTTGAACTTCACCCAGCTGATTTTCCTGAGTATTGCCCGTGAAGTTTCTAATACTGGGGTGTTAGGGACTCTCTTTTGGCTCACTTTGGGTAGTTAGGCAGGGAACACAGGGTCGTCAAGGGTATATACCGACCCTTAAAGTGCAAAGCAACATATAAGAAGTCACTCACAAGAGCGCTGGGGTTTAGCACTTGAAGGCAGTACCCAGTGAGTCCCAGCCAGCAGGCAGGGGAGCAGGTTCCTTCGCTGTCAGCTCCACTGGCACTGTTGGCACCAATGGCTCCACCACGACAGACTAGTCCTATGCCAGTGCCCCACTTGTTTTCCTGCCCGCTTCTTTTCTTGCAGGATTTTAGCCCATTTATAAATGGACTAATAGGTATTTTTTTTCCAAATATCAGATATGTGTACAAACTAGGTGCATCTTCTATACAGGGCTGTTTGACCCTATGGCATTCCACCTACTCAGTCAGCACCTAAAGAGACAACAGCTTTGAATATCACGCCTGCTAGGTGGAGAAATGAGTCACAGCAAGTTAAGTATCCAAGAAAAGAAGAGGAATAAGTAGCTAAATTTCAGGTACCCATTATCCCAGTCTAATGCTTTAGTCAAACAATTCTCAATCAACAGAAGCAAAGGTGATGTCTGTTTTGCTGATGACAGGCAAGAGTACAGAAGAAAATTAAAGATTTTGAAGCTTTTCTTTATACCATGGACTTACAGAAACTTCTATTTTTTTTAACCTAGTCTCAGTTTGAAAAAAAACAAGAAGGAGAATGCAAATATTTATAATGTGTTTAACATCTTCTTATTCATACACAGAATTATGGACATAATAATATATACACATGATGGCTTATTTCCCTTATGACATTCATCTTCACCTGTGAGGAAAGAACTAATAAGTCACTGGTGACTATTGCACTTGACTTATCCCTCCACATCAGAGAAGATAAATGCCAATAGAGAAATCTAGCTTTTTGTATCCTTTTCTAGGAGAGAGGGAATTTATCATCAGGCTATTGGAATTCATCTTGATCAGATACAGGTGATTTCATCATGGTAATGAGGGAATCCTTATTGCATGCAGAGAAAGTCCATGTGTTGAATGTAGGGTTTTTTTTTTTTTTTTTTTATGTACTCTTTAATGTATAAAGCAGACTCCAAATTTTACCTCAGTGCAAGTCACAGCTCCCTGTTCCTATTGAGCTCCATTTGGGAGAAAGTATTTGGCTAAAGGGAAAAAAGAGCAAAATGAAAGAAGAAAAAGACAACATTAAAATTAATGTAAAAGGAAATCAGTTGTTATATAATAGAGGCATTTGTTGTCACATATGAAATGTAGCCCATGTCATATTAAATTGGCCACTTAGCAATTTCTGGTGATTTAGCATCATTTTAATGTATTTTTTATGCATGGTGTTAATATCTATTGCAAAGAGATGTGCGACAGAATGACTCTTGTAGGCATTGCTTTTGAAAAATAAGAGCAAACTGTCCGTCGCAGATATGTCTTCTTTTTTTTTTTTTTTCTATAGCTTGTCTACATTTTTTCTCTTCTCTGTTTCCATTTTTCAAAGGAAAGGCATTTTCACTAAAAATGTAGGTCTTCTTTCCAGATATGTGTTTATGGCTTCACTCAGTATATCAGGATCAGGAAGATGCTACAAACAGTTGTATTCAGCCTCTGAAAAAGAGCCTGAGCGTGTTCCAGAAAAAGCCGGCATTTGATCAGAGAGGTCTGAATTTCTGCTTCTTCACAGGTATTCACAGTGGAACAGGCCCAATACATTACATCTTATATATATATTTTTATATATGTATGCATATATATATTTTTTTTTTCTGGAAAGATTGGGTGTAATTAAGAGGAATTTTGAAGCCTCTGTCACTGATGGTAAAACAAGCCCAAGAATGATCCATCCATATGAACGTTCAAGATGGTTTAAAGCTGCGTTTGTGTGTATCTCAGATTCTGTGGCAGATGGATAATGGAGAAACTGAAAAGTCAAGATTTCTCCTCCTCCTCCTCCTCATGCAGTTCCTTGTTTCTGTGATCACAAGGACACCTGTAGTGCAGATCTGAAAACCACAAAAACTACAGCACAACATCATTGACAGCAACCATTGAGATGGAGCAGGTTAATTAGAAGGAAATTAAAATTTCTGTTTATGCTCGATAAACCTTAGGATACAGAAATTAATGTAAAAGTAAAATACATTATAACACTCAGGTTATATGTAATGTATTACATATAGTAATATTACATTTGTTAATGTTGGCTGGACTGTTTAAAAGGGCATTTTAATCTACTACGAAAACCTCTGGGTTCATATTGTAGACAATTTGTAGTGTCGAAAGGCTCATTATATATTCTTTAGATTTCATCATTGCTTGTGTTGTAATATAGAAAGATTTGCAAGGACATACCCTGTTGTTTGTCACTTTGCATCATATCTCAAAAGTCAGGTCATTACCTAGCCTTCACACTTCTCTTTTTTTATTTATGGAAAGCAGATGGACACCAAATCATTCTTGAAAGCAAGGATTTCCAAAGATCGTGACCTTGGCAACAATTTTTAAAATGATATTTTATGGACTAAATAGGTAGAACTGTGACTACTTATATTTTGAACAGTAATACCTTTAAGTATAACCTTTATATAATTATTTTTAACACTTTTATAAATACCTTTTAGTAACTCATTTTTATCAATGTGCTCATTGACACATTTCAGAAAATATTTCCACTTTTGTTTTATACAAACGATCCTCTTTTTTCATAAAAATAAGTCCGCCAGCGAGTCTATCCACACATCACAAACACCAGTTCCTGGGTATAACCCCATCACGTAAATATCATAAAGTTATCTTGGAGAGATTTTGCGAATTCATCTGCATGTGTTATCCAAATGAACACTTTGCGCACACTTTCCGCTTCCTGTTTTCGCTGCGGATAGCGCGCTGCAACCTGGAGCCCAGTGGGAGCGATGGGAATCAGGGGAGGCATCAGGCAGCCTGATTCGGCTGTCCGCTGAGCACGAGCGATATCGGAACAAGCACGGCTTGGCCGGCGGGGAGAGCCGCCTGCAGCGGCCGCCACCGCCGCGTCACACAAAGTGCCGCGCTCCCAGCGCTCACCAAGGAGCGAGATGCCGCAAAAACCAACCAATCGCCCCAAAACGCGGCCCACAGGGATCAGTGGGTCTCGCGGGAGTGGCGGGACACGGCTAGTGGAATTGAGAACTAAATCACAGCCTTTGCTGTGCACACTGTTATGGATGCAGGTTTATATATAATCTGGATGCATATCTGTCAGCATTGCTATGCGTGATTGCTGTGGCACCTCGGTATGCTGGCGGTTTTTCAGGGAAGGGATGCGACTTCTTCCTTGTGAAAGGATTGCGGCCACATGCAGACTGATTTGCAAAAACGGAAGGGGTACATTTTCCAAGTATTGTGTATAATTTTAATGACATTTGTTACTATGGGCTCTAAAAGGGGTTCTGATGGACTCCTTACAGAATTCTATAAGGAATTTAGAGAAATTTCTTTGGAAAAATATGTGTATATAGGATATACAATATTTTTCACTAATGTTCCTGGAAAAGAGAGAAATATTGCAGATCTCTTAACCTGGGTTGAGAACAGGTGGCAGGGGTGATGTTGCAGTTTGCAATACAGTAGGAATTTCTGCAAGCATTTTTTTTTATTTCCAAAAGAGGATTAAAGTACCTCCTGCCAGGCATGGTTACGGTGCATCACCCATTTTGTGAAAAGCTTACCAAAGGCTGAGGTTTTCTATATTCACAAAAGATCTGCATTAAAAGGCAGTGATGCCTTTACAACCGGGCCAGTGGGCTGGTGTGAGTCGTGGATATGATGTTAGTGCTGATCGCTGTGGAAGGCAGTGAGGTCATTGAGCCACCAAACCACAGAATTCTACAGATATGCAAAGCTAAATGTTTTTTAAAAAGTAGCTTCTGCTTTGTTTTTGTTTTTTTTTAATAAATATTTTGAATAGCTGAGTTGTTAGGAGAAATGATAAATTAGGCAGTGGGTCCCAACTCAGGTTAGAAAAACTGTATCTTTCCTCTATCCATTGCTCTGTCTCCAGCAGGAATCATGACCAATCAGATTTTAGGATTTTGTTGCTCATTCTCCTTTGATATGAAGTTACTCACAATATCAGTTCTCCAACACCTATAATCCTGTGTCCATCCCTGTCATGTGCTGCTTGAGTAACATTGCTCAAATCACTAGCTGTCTTATTTTTGACAGAATCCTTTATTTCCTTCATTTTCAGCAATGAGATTTCAAAAATATAAAATTATAGAAGTTGGTATATACTGAAAAATCATTCACAGTATTTTAAATCACCTGCATTAAATAAGACCTTCTAATCTTCAGTTTGTCTGTCACATTCAACAAGGACACATCGGTTAGTGTTTGCAATTATTAAAGGTTTTTCACAAATTTCAAAAAATACTTTGATTATGTTTGGTGTTAACCCTACACATACATAGACAATGATTTTTAATCAGCTATGTGTGAAATCAAAATAATTGTATTTTTGACATAAAAGGAAAACTTTAGAGGGGATGCCCTTCAGTGCTTGAAATTGTGGCAATTTGGAGTAAAGAATTTGTGGAACAATTAAACAAATGCAACAAAACTGAGAACTGATCTTCCTGGGGTGCTGTCAAGGTAGAAGGAAATATAATTTGAAAATGAAATTTGTGCATCTCGGGACTAGAGACCTTCATCACAGAGCATTTCACAGACAGCTAGGAAACTTTTCAGACTCTTCGTGGCTTAACACCCAACAAAGAGGACAAAAGTACTGTTTAAGATAATATTAATTCTCCTCTTTCATAGTATGGAGCCACTGTTCTTAGTGAGTTCCTTATAATAAATATCAGTTTCCAAAGCTTTCAGTCTTAAAGCAGTATTCAGATGAAATATGGACCAAGTAAATCACACAGCCCATTGTGTTTTTCAAATATAAGTAAAACATAGGCACATAGGCACATAGGCACATACCCATTGATGAAGATACAGCAGCACATCAGTATCTTCTTCTTCATGTTACTGTGATCCCAAGGTGTTTCTTATAAGGAAACAGTTATTTTATATCATTTCACAGTGTTTGAGCACAGCTCTAACTGTGGCTTTTCATATTCTGAATGTAAACCTGTTCCGATGGATATATGTATGTTTTATGGATTCAAAATGTCAGTGGCCTTTGGTCCAGGTAATAAAATCAGCTCTTACACAGAAACAAGCAGTACTGTTAAGGCTTTAAACATCATCGTAAACTATCATGAGTCACTCAGTACATCATCTTCAGGTACAAGATCTTTCGGTCCTCTCTTACCCTGTCCATCAATCAATGTTTATGGGCTCACAAATGGCTTGGCCAACACTCAGTAGTAATATTTTAGCCATATTTACAAAGCAAACAAAATCTAGAGAGAAAATGCAAGGTGAATGTCTGGTGTTTGGTTTGGTTTGCTTTCTTAATTTATGAAGAAAATTGATGTATTTCCCTCTTTGTGAAGGTACTCCCTTGAATGTAGGTGTATCAGATTCAGCCATAGCTAAAGCCAAAACTGCACTGATACGTCTGCCTCTGCCATGCAGATCACAACTCTATCTACATAAAGAGCATACTAGTTCTGCCCTTCTTTGCTTCACAAGTTCTGCACGTTTTATATTTTGTAACTCATCTTGTCAAAGTGTGATAGGATGGTGATCTATTTTGATGGCAAAAATCCCAGAAAAGTATTGAGATACTGATATAGAGAATATTGAGAAGAAAATCTTGTCCTTTATCAATAAACATACAATTGAAAAGTTAGAGATTTGCAGGTAGTTTTAAGAGTTCTGAGGCTTCATCTATGAAAACACAAACAAAGGTCAAGTGCAGCACACCAGAAAAGATACTTGCTAATACTCTAGTTTCAGGGTATTAGCAACTATATTGTGTTAGAGATATAGGCTGATAAATCAATATTAAGAGATACTAATCTCTGTGCTGAAAGATGAGAGTAACAATATTGCAGAAAAGATCTTGGCAACCCAGAATGTTAAGGGACATACTGAGGCATATAGGTGCGAAAAGAGTAAGGCACTGACAGTGATCTCTGATCTTTCATAAAATAACCAGCTGTAAAAGTGTAAGTGGACACATTGTGGTTTCTAGGATTAATATACTGGGAATATTTATCTAAAATTGGAGGAAGTAGGTATAAATGCAGCCAAGTAGGCTGCAAACCCGAAAGTGAGAAAGTGGTGTTTTTTTTGATTCATTCAAAAGGTGAAAAAAGATGTTTTGGAGAGGAGGGAAGGGAAAGTTGTTTTTTGTTCTTTTTTATTATTATTTATTCTCTTCAGAAATTATAATGAGATATATAATGTCAGAAGCTGCATTTTGGAAAATTGTTTAGTACTGTTTAAATCTGTTTCATTTGTACCCTGGGGGGCATCTAGTCAGCGTAAGTTAGAATGGCTCAGAGCGGAGCTAAAATGGCATGAATCTGTGACTACGGTTTTAATATTCAGCATCAGTTCAGTCAGCATGGGAAAAATGTGCTTATGTCAACAAAGCGCTTAAGCACCTGCTTAACGTTTGATGTGTGATTCATTAGAAGGACTGGCAAGCTTAAATCTAAAAGAGATCATTAGATTCATCTAGTTTGGTCTCCTGCCTAAATAATCACTTTGCTGAACAGCATCAATGGAAATGTGTTTGAAAATTTCAAAATTTCCCTAGAGCACCAAAAAGTGTGAGTTTTTTTGTCAGTATAGGATATGTGGTAGAAATAAGTTTTTGTAATTGTGATCTAATTTAAGAAACTTCCTGCCAATGACTGCTGATCTTGTGCAATTACAAATAAATTCATAGAGTTGTCAGTTTTCACTTGTTTCAGGTTTTTCCTTGTCAATAATTAAGTATTATAAATAATTAGAATTTTAAAATATATGTTATTATTAATAGTGCATTGTCATTTGATTTGGCATAGGTTTATAAAGTGTATGTGTATCTGTAATTTTCGGTTCATTATGCTAAATGATTCGCAATAAAAATTGAGGGCTTTAAATACTTTTTTATTAAAATGGAATTGGGGAGAAAATAGTGTATTTAGAATGACTAATACTTACAATAGGCCATTTTTAATTTTTAATAAATATACTTGAAAATACATTAAGACTGGTTCACTCTTGTTTAACAAAATATATGATAAGTGAAATAGTGAAATCCTAAGCTGCCAGACAATTTAGCAGTCTTTTTCCATAAAAAAATATTTTTGGTGAAAAGAACAGTGAGCCAAAATATTGCTCCAACTGTTCAGGTATACAAAGAGAAGCACAAACTAAATATTTTACTATGGATCCCTAAGTGCAAATAACACTATTTGTAATGTATTTCATATATGCTAATTTCCTTTGTAAGTCTCTGGGACTGATTAAGCACTGACTTTGGAGTGACTTATTGTATGCTTAACTTAATTACATGCACAAATATTTGCAAGGGAAGAGGTTTTACCTGATATTAGTATGGGCATCAGAATCTTACCCATTGTTAACTTTACTTAGTAAAAACTACATACATTTGGTTTGTACACATACTATACTGTACCACATACATTTGGTTTTCTTTTGATTTTACTGCCAGGCAGTGAGTAAAAAGAAGAAATTATATGACCAATATGCAGGGAAAAATATTCTTTTATACATAAACCTAGAAGAAGAATAAGAAACACTAGGGAGATTTTAGTTATATGCCAGATAAGCTATTTCTCCCACAATAAATGAAAACATTCATGAACTGCAGGTTTAAAACAATGTTTCTTTTATCAGAATTTGAATTTTAAAAATCAATAACATTTTTAAAATTTGTTAAGATCAACTTTACAAATTATATTCTTAGAGAAATTGCGGATTCTAGTAATAAGAATAGAAACATATTTTCATTGCCTTTGAAAGCATTGCCTTTTTTTTTTTCCATTTTCTTTGTCTTTCCTTGTGTTTAGCCACAGTTTGAAAAAAAGAAAAGGTTTTGACTGTTGACTCATTATTCAGATATATTAACATTTAAACGTTAGGTTCAGCACAGATTAATTCATATTAATTTCATCCTTGGTCATATAAACATACCTTATTGAATAAGGGACAGCCAAGTCTACATGGTTTCCAGTACTATTCTACCATTGCGCATGGTATGGTCATGCAGTGCTACATGTACTGGGACACCAGCAACGTCTCTGTGCTGAGTCCAGCAGCAGGGCAATTAGTGGCTGATAAGCACTGGACTTTGCAGAAGATATCACTGTATTGGAAATTATATTGCTTGGGTGATAGAAGGACAATATCCATAACAAAACCAAAACAAAGTGAAAAGAGTCATAAAAAAACTTTTTAAAAAAATTGTTCTTGGTTTGTGAACAGTGAAAGAGATTGTTCCTTGATTTCAACCTCTAGAACTGAAGCTAAGGATCACTAAGCCAACATGGTCATCTACTCTGCTGCCATTGGCTATTGCACAATCAGGCCACCTCTCAGACAAGTTCCATATTTATTGTTCTTTCTTGTTCAAGAATGACCAAAAATGATGTTTGAGCAAAGCTGTAATTTTGACTAGGTATGTAACGGTCACTAAATTACACGCTGTAGTCTATATGTATTTTTCCAAACTTGCCGGGAATCAAAGCAAGAAATTTTTAACTCCTTGCAATCAGTCTCCCCACTTCTACCTTCCATCTTGCAAAATAACAGGCTTCTTTTTCCACTCTCAAGAGTGGATCTTAATCATGCAAGTCTATCCAAACTGCCACTGCTTGAGTACTTTCCTTTCCAGAAAAAGATGGGCCTGGAGTATTTAATCTGAATTTTTACAGTTGCTGCAAAGGAGGATTTTCATGTGGAATGCTAAGTTAGGAGCCTATTCAGTTTCCATCATTTTATTGATTTCAAGCTATAGAAAAAGAGAAGGAGCTGAAAGCATGACTTGAACCAATGGTTCAGTAACTCTTTCATGTCTTTCATGCCCTATCCTGCAGGACTATGAGTCTGCTGTCATGACAGACTTAAAAGTATAAAATCATCATAAATTACAATATTTTTCATGCTCTTTTATTTGACAGTAATAGGACTGGGCTCCAAAATTAAAAATATCACTAAAATGCTGACAAAGTTCATGGACATTCCATGTCCTCCCGGTTGGATTTCAGGTGTTTAGGGACTCCTCAAACCTAGATAAGAAAAGAGAGGACTGGAGCAGGCATGCACTACAAAGCAATACTTTAGAAAATAGATGGACAATGCTGGCAACAAAGAGGTTAAAAGAAAGCAAAATACATATAATCTTAAAATTTAATGTATAAAAACTGATATACTCTAGACTAGGAAATAAAGAAAATATTTATAGGTCACAGTTCAAGAAGAATAATATGATCTGCTTCACTTTTTTAAGTGAACATACTAATGTAGGGAGAAATACAGAAACTTGGCAGTCTAAAAAAATGATTCAAAGAACATTGTCCTGTAGAGTGAAAAATAGAAGCAAGACATTTTGTAGTATTAATACCAAGTAGAAAACTGGCATTAACAAACACATGAAACATATTTGGCTTAGTGAGCCTTAAATCCTTACTTACTATACTTAGAGAAATGTGCCATCCCCTACAATACACTGTATTTGCAGCACAACCTTTACACTACTTTTGCTATTGGAAAACCACAAGAAAGCATTAGACACCATCATCCTCCTAAAGCCAAGGCAAACTTTGCTTTAGTGAAAACAAGCAAATGGCAAACTGCTCGGATCTGGTAGAAAATTAAAATATTCCTTTTCAGTCATAGTATTTGCTCTTGAACTAAAGATGTCCTAATGCTTGCAACTTTTATTTTACATACTGCTGCCAAATCAGATAAATCTTACAACTAAGCAGCTATTTTTGAATTAAGTTGATCTGGAATTTTCTAGTGAAATTGCTTTTGTGCATATGGAAAATGCTGACTTCTTGAAGTCAGAAATTCTCATCCCAGTGTGAAGGATTTTATGACATACTAATGTAACTTTTCAGGATCTGGAGTTGAGGCAGGAAGGCCAAGTGGAAGAAGAAAGTTTATCCCAGAAAGTATCTTGGGATAAAATCACAATTTAATGGAGTATGTGCATGTCTGTCTTTCAAGGTCCTCTGCACTGGTCTCTTCTGAAGTGTGTGCTTGTCTCTTTTCCAGTATTTTTCCGGTAATGTTTTATTCTCTTCCAGAGAGCTATAGTTAATAACTGGAATAAAGTTAATTCCTTTGCCATGTACAAGAATTTTAGAAACTTTAAATAAGATCTGAAGTTGCTGAAGGTCCTCCTGTAGTTTCCTTTTGGGCAGTAACCTCAGGACATCAGCTGAGAGAGCCCTGGGAGAAGTGACTAACCTAGACAACAGTGCAAGTGCTTCACCTCCAAGCAACAAAATGACTTGACAACTGGCGTCTTGGCTAGCAGAACTTTCCTTTCTCCATATGGATCTTGCCCTTCTGAAACCTTTCCTTGAAAAGTATTCCCCAAAGAAAAGAAATACCATTTTGAGGAGAAACTAATTAAGTTTTTTTGAATACTTGTGGTGTTAAGAATAGATTGGATAGCATAAAGAGCTGATCCTTTTGCATCCTATGGGCTCTCTCTTCCATTACGCTCAAAGATTTGAATTGCTGGCTCCACGTAACTGTATGCCCAATCTAAGCCTTTTTCCAGGCTATCTGCTCTTGCAGATTTCCTCAGAAGTTCTATAGCTGT
>NW_020455416.1:0-118745 GCF_003342845.1 Nothoprocta perdicaria | reverse complement strand
TTCTGAAGAGCATATCAGACAGAAGTCTCCTATTCTGGTAGAATTAACAAGCTGCACCTACAGATTTGAGTCAGCACAACTTTCTCTCTATTTTAATGCAGATTCTAATAGTTGCTAATAGCTTGGGTCAACAGATGAGCCCTGCATTCCTGTGCAGGGGCATAGATCGTACTAGTCTGATACAAATGTCAAATAAATTACCAAACTGTTAGTTTCTTGGCCATAGTGTTAGAGGAAATAAATAAGACAATGACCTAAACTATTGTTTATGAGTCAGGTCTTCATCATGTAGTAGATATTATTGTACATGAGAAATAATGCCATAAGCAGAAAGATCCAAAATTTCACTGTGCAGTTGCACTTACCGCATGGTATATTAAAATATAATGAAAATATATTATGTTATGAGATATAAAATAATGTCAAATAGAGGAAAATGCAAGCAGGCTCCAGACTGAATAAATCAGGGAGAATGCACAAGGCAATAAATTCCAGTCAGTTTCCTAGCTGTGTGGGCAAAGGGGGATTAAACAAGGCAGTGGCTTAAATTTATAGTAGTTCTTATTTATGAGTCAGGCCTCAATCATGTATCAGAGACACTAGACCTATAATAATGGCACAAGCAAAACAGAAGCGATTCTCAGAGGGCAGATACCTTTAGGACATGAAAGTATGCTACTGCACAATATAGAAATATAAAATGAAGACAGAGGGGGAGATCTGAACAACACCCTCACCATAACTCCCTGCAACAGAGTACAATAACCCCAAGAATTTCCTCTTTCATTGGCTTGTTTCCTTACCTTCACCTTTGCCACTTCCTCCATTTCTCCCTTGAGACTCTTTTGTTTTCTTGATATAACGTAAATCAGTAAAATAACGGAATGGGTCTCGACTTAGTCCATCATGCATGGAAAGCTGGAGCTGCTCTCTTTGTCAGCTGTCTCACCAGAACTGCTCTCCTTCTCCCTATGTTCTATATATTTGTGACAACCTTATATAATTTGACAAAGACTCTGGAAAATAACATAGTCAGTTACTTGTAAAACACTTGGGATACACTTGTAAAGCAGTAATGCCTCAGAAAAGAGTTGGGACCGTAGTAGATACCGGATTAAACATGAGCTTGCTTTGTGTTCGGAGCTGCAAAATCCACTATAATTTTTGGCGGTGTATGCAGAGTCATCATATCAGATTGGCAACGTACAAATCTCTGTAAGCCACTGAGTGAGCTCTAGCCACTTTGATACAAGGAAAATGTCAAAACAAACTGGTGGAAATTCAAAATGGAGCACTCCTTTTCCCTTTCCTCCCTTCACGCCTACCCTCTTTCGAACATCTGATGAGCCTAGAAGAACTGTTACATCCGGAGCTTTTTAAATATAGAACTTGTGAATGATTTGTACTGATTCATATATGCATCATTGACACTGTGCTGGCAATAGCACAGTGATGAGTGCAGCATAAAACCTATATAAAATAGCAGAGGATATAACTTTTGTTTATGGCAGTCAGACTTTGGTTTGGTGGATCCTGGTTGGATCTGCGTGTGGGACCCAAAGCTGAGTGAATGCAGGTATTTCGGAGTGCTTTGGTAAAACAGATATTGCCAAAGGAAGCAGCACTCTGTGAAAACAGACTCATGTATGGCGATTGGGCACAAACTTGTTCATGGAAGGTGTCTCGTGCGCAGGTTAGAAGTCTGGTCAGACAAGAGGGAGATCTGAAGAGGACTCATAGTCTGATGGTGCTTCCTGTTCACCTGCTCATGTAGGAGATGCTGGCTCAGTCTCCTCCCTCATGGTTCATGCTAGGGCTTTGCCTTTCAGCCTTTTATGCTGCTGATGTATACGCTGACCACCAGTTTATTCTCCTTTTGGTGTTCTTCTGCTCTACCAAAATAAACACGAGAGAGATAGGCTGTCTAGCCCAACAATTTTTGACTATGTATTGGGACATAGGAGATCCAAATTTGAATTCTTGGGCAATCAGTATTCATTTATGCAGAAGCTTGTAGTCCCAGTGGAGAGAGAGCCATCCAAAAATAGTAACGGATGAGGGTTGAGGCACACATTTGTGATACAGAGCAGGAGAGAAGCATAAAAAGTGAATTTAGTTTCCCCACCATCCCACATGGAATCTCGAACTATTTGGGGCTCTTTCTCATGTTGATTTTCCTTCTTATTAAAACTTTAGAAGGCCTTATCTCTTATCCTGAAACACATGGAATGGAAACACAAAATCTCAGTATTCTGGCATAAGGCAATGGGATTATAGGATATTGCTACCAGTCTCATGGTGATCAGAACTATCAATAAATACTAGTATGAAAAGAGGAAATAAACAGAAATGGGATAATTATACTGAGTGTCAAGAAAAGCATATGTCACTTGAGTCACAGAGTCAATGAAACAATAGCTTTGTAAAAAAAACAATGAAAGCCACACTGGTTGGATAAACATGAGAGTAAAGTGGAAGAGGACAGGACTGTACTGATGTCCTTTGGGCAAAATACCTCACATTTATTCTTTATTTCCTTTGTTTTTTTTTATTCAACACTCAAACATCGCCAACACATAAGCATCTTGGCTGCTTTAATTCCTCCATCTTAAATATTTCTGTAGTATAAACTCAGAAAAAAAGCAGAGTTTAAAATGAGAGGAGAATGAAATAAATATTTTACATTCTGTAGCATTCCACAGAGATAGAAATGCATCTTGGCCAGCTTTTTCTCAGATTATGTGTTATTTTCTAGTGCTGTTATATGTTTTACAAGACACAATATTGATTTAATGCAGTAGTTGGTTCTCTTGTTGTGCCTCCCAGGCACTATTCATTAAAAAAAAATCCTCGCACTTAGTAAAAAATATTATATACTGTACTGCCCTGTTTGTAGGACTAGAGGACAGTGGCTTTTATACCACTAATACAAGTGAGGTGCAAACTGAGACAAATAGAGCTCCAAATCTGTAAAATGGCCCCTGAAAATCTTTTCAGTTTCTGGTTTTTCCATTAATTGTTCAGGACTTACACACACACACATAGCACACACACATAGCAAGCCTTTTATCCTGAAAAAAGATGATAGAAGAAATTACTTCTATTGATGAAAATTGTGTTTCTCTGGATACTTATCATTTTGTGACTTATTTTCTGCTCATTCCTAATAGCTTGGGGATCATGTTCGTTATGATTATGCCCTCTCTAACAGGATCATCCTAAAACCAGGTTCTGTTTTTCATTTCTTAGGCAGCTGCACTGCCTGCAAGTAGGTTGCTTTGTGCCCTTCTGAACTAAGATTTCCTTCATAACCTTCTCAAATAGTGCAAAGCTTAAAGGAGGAAAAGTAAATATATTTTTCTTACTCTTTAACTGTATTTATTTTACATTGTCTGCTACCCTGCCTGCAGCACTGCTGGTGTTCCCAGAGCTCATGAACCTATTTACTTTCCATCCACTGCTTGCTCCAGAAGGCTTTGTTCCTGTCTATCACAGTGGGAAAAATGTTCACAGCTTTCTGGGTCTTATCATAGCAACTGCGAGTAGACAAGAAATATAAACAGGCTCAGGAGATGCAGGTTTGAGGGTGGAAGAAGGTTATACCTGAGGTAATTTTAACTTTTAGGACTGAATAGCTGGACAAGACTTTGCAGGGACCTGTTGAAGCAGCTGAGAAATGCTGGAAAAGAGGAAAATCCTGTTTATATCTTCTTAAATTGATTCTATCTTGTCCTTTCTCTATGGGATATTGCTTAGCATTAAAGTGGCCAACCAAGCGGGATGGGTAATTCTTCAGCTGTGATTACGAGAAGGAGCCTCAACTACCATCCCACAATTTGCAGACTACTGGGAAATCGGAAATTCTCCTTTTTTTTTTTTTTTTTTTTTTTTTTTTTTTTTTGAATAGGAATAAGGGTTATTGCAGACAGGAAAAATAGTGCCAAGCATGTGGGATGCCTGTTGTAATCTCTTGGGCACTTTACAGCACTTTATTTTCCCTGTGTTTAGCCTTAGAAACTCAATAAAGATCCTGGAGTGGACTTCTGAAGTGTCCAGGGTGCCCCAGGAGCGGTCTTTCCTGGGGAGAATGGGGTAACGAAGGAGACGTTCTGAAGTCTGTGGGCAATCTCTGTGAGCTTCATCTGTCACAAATGTTGCACATCTGATACCATCTTCTGTCACTTTTTATTTCATTTGTTTACAACTGTGTGGGTTTTTTTTTTCAAAAAATATCCTTCAAAGTGTTCTATTGAACAATTGACCTTGAAAAAGGAATAACTTGTAAATGCATAGCAGGAACAAGCAAAGAAAATAAAAACATTTTTAAATTATTGTTTTTTACTCATTTCTTCCTCACCAACAATTGATGTCATAATGTCAGTATTATGACTGAGCAACAGAAATGGTCTCTTTCTCATTTACAAGAATGGAGTTTATCAATGCAATGTATTTTTTTTAATAAAAAATGAAATGTGTACTTTCTCAGCTTTCTTAATTCTGTTTGTTAAATGGAACTAGGAAGCTACTTTGATGGAGAGGCTTTTTCTCTATGTCTCTACAAAGTAGAAACTCTGACTTTCATGGTGTTCCTGGCACTGTTTTAATGCTTATAGATAACTCTTCATAACATATATCTCCCCAGTTCAAAGATCAAATTTTCAGTAAGTATGACCAAAAATATTTTTCACTCTTATGTAAGATTTTCTTGCGATCAACCCCGTTAAAGTAATAGCAGCAATCGTATAGGATTTGTAAACTAAATCAAAAACCTCCATCCTCCAGGTAGAAGCTCTATACCTTCTAGCTTTATTTGTGCAATTCAAACAGGTCTCACAGCACTCTCTGGTTAGACATTGCCAACCACACCAAACTCTGGGCTGTCCTAAGATTACCTTGGGATGAGGTACCAGAGCCTCCTGACAGCGTTAGAGCTTCCCCCTCTGCCGAAGCCCCTGCTTATCTGACTTACTCTGGCTACCCAAGCCCCAAATCCAGAGTGTCTTTTGGCACAGCTGGAGTGAGTTCAGTTCCCTACAGCAACATGAAGGCAGCATCAGCAGAAATCTAGTAGCTAAGCAACAGTAAGGAGAGGAGCCTGGGACCTGTGAAGGAAGTTTTTGGCAACGAAGGCTGCCTGGCTTCATGAAGAAAGTCTACATGTTTCCTTACACAGCAGACTCTTTGCAAGGTAATATAGTGCACTAAATCTTTATTGCAGCTGCTGTTTGTACAGGGTCAGGGTTGGCTGGGGGTAGTTTACCCACACCTAAAATGAGCTCCGAGGTCTTCCCCAAGTTCCCCACATTCTCATTCTACTGCATGTATGTTGACAGCCTGTGTTCAATGTTGACTAATTTTATACAAAATCTAAGTTTGGAGAAATAAATTCATTTGCACGAAGCTGCTAATCTATACAGAAGTAAACAGTCAATTCTGTAATGCTTGTAATGACAGTTGGAGTCAATGAAACTTAGCCTGTGTATATTAGATCATTTTTGTTTCAGAGGCTCAAGGCAGCTTTAATAGGAATAGCATTCTTCTCTATACCATTTCTGCATTAGTGAAGAAATACTGAGAAGCTGCTCTAAATTTGCTTTGTGTATATGCAGCATTTATTTGTGTGCATTTTCTTCATTTAAATTTCTCTCTTTAGCCCTCTCTGCCTCCTTTTACCATAGTGCGTCCTAAGTGAAAGGAAAACTCAATTAATCATCCAGTGACTTCTAAGCATTTCTATGGCATCTATCTGAAATCTAAGCATTATTTAAGTTTATGTTGAATACTGTGTTCAAATTTGCCCATCCTTGCTAAAAAAAAAAAAAAAAAAAAAAAAAAACAGGCATAAGCCAATTTCAAGAGCAATCTACAAGCAGCTTTTTTCCTCCTCTCTGTGAGAGCAGCAATTCCTCTGATTCACAGGTTGACAGGAGCACATCACTCCAGTGCTCAGATCAGCGCACGAGCTGCCCATCGAATAGCAGATCAAGTTTAAAGTCCTAAGGGCAAATTCTGCTGTCAGTTACACAGGTGAACATGTAACTATAAGAACAGAATTTGGCCCTTAGTCTTGATCTTCAAGTCTCTCAGTGGGAAACTTGATTACTGTGTTTAGGACAAAGTGTAAGAATGCTTTGTAAAGAGCTTGATACACACATACTGTGAGAAAGTAGATGCTTTTTTTCCAGTTAGCTTTTGATAGCATTTGGGAAGTTCTTGAATAATAGGAGTTCTTAGGCTATATGCTGTGGTAGTGCACTCATTTAAAGCTGAATAGCCGTCCTCAGGCCCTGAAATACGGGACAGTAAATGTTGCATTGATAATAGCTTCAACGCTATATTTCCATGAATGCATTAGCTAGGAAAATTGAAGTTGTGGATAACAGCCAACCTTTAAGGAAATGTGCAGTTAATTTCTCCCTCTTCCTTCTCCTTTCATCCTCCTCCCAAACCCCTTAGCTCTGTCCCATGTTTCTATAATGCTTTAGAGAGGACTCTGGGTTTCAGAAAGGTTTTGTTTCATATGTGCTTCTGATGGAAGCTAGATAATTTCTCAAATCTTAGAATTCATTTTTGTTTAATTTACAATTTCCTTAAGTGCATTGTTGTCCAGGACTGAGTCTAGCCTTATCTAAATGCTTGATTGCTCATTAGATTTTCCTCCCAGGATGTCATTTCCTCTGTAGAAGAAGCTCGCTGACCTACCAAGTGCTCCAGAAGATAACTCATGCAGAGAATATGCTTAGGGCTTGCTGCAGTTTCAGTGTTGTTCTACTATAATGCTTTTCTTCCTCTTTGTCATCTTCCTGACAGTGTCAAAGATTGGCTTTTCGTGTTTTTCCCAAGTGACTCTTGAAAAAAAGCCAACACTCTCTGGATTTAGTGTTTGGCAGTGCAGTCATAAGGAAGTCTTTCAGGATTTGAATGGATGACTTGGTTAGGACATGAAGACTGCTGCTGGATCTATGCTGTTCCATAGAGGACCCCCTAAACTCTACTCACCCTGTTTGTTTCCTTGTCCAAGCACCTCATGTCTCTGGACAAACAAATAGATCAGAGCAATGTCCACCAGATGGCAGCATGCCATATCGAAAATCAGTCACTTAAATCAATATTTAGGCTTTTTTTTTTTTTTCTTTTTTCTTTTTTAGTATAATGAAATGCAATAAAAAGTAAAGGATTTCAGAAATTCAACTGATACATTCCTGGCATGTCAACTGTTGTACAATCCACAGAGGATCCAATGCTTGGTAGGATGGAGTATGATATAATGCCGATAATTTCCAGCTTATATTTGGAATGCCAGGAAAAATTAAAGAAACAGCTGAATAGTTGCCTCTTCAAGATCTTCTGGGGATGTCTGTACTTTTTTGGGTTCCTGATTTGCACTTCACAGGTATGAATACCAAATGGGCAGCCACAGGCATATGAGTTTGCCCAACCAGAGTTGTCCCCTGAGCTTGCGGGGCCTTTCCCATGGCTAGAGTCACAATCAGGCAACAGAAGAAAAGGAAGGTCCAAAAACCGTTGACTGCAAAGGAAGAAAGGAAAAAATGGTTTAGTAGAAAGTTTTAGAGTAGGCAAGAGGGCTGACAATAAGGAAGAGGAGGAGGAGGGGGTCACAGTGTGTAATACAGGGCAGTTCACAGCCTTCTTAAATACGTCATTTGAAGCATTAAGAATATCATCAGAATAGTTGCAGAGTCTTAAGGATGGCAGTGATGACTGTAATGCAGTCAAAACATAGACATGCAAAGCCACAAAAGTGGTCATTTTTATCACGAACATTGATTCATAGTTGCATAACTAATCATGACAACTTTATTAATTGCTTATTACCAAGGGTTTTCTCTTTTATTAGAGAACAAGTGACTTCCTTCCCTTGTAGTGGTGTATATTTCTCTGTGTGATAGAGATTAATGCATAAAGCTTTGCAGGAAACTGCCTCATTGATTTTGTTGCCTTTGTATTTGTCTTCCTTAGGTGACTTCCAGTAACATAGATAGAGGGGATGCAACGAATTTCACTAGGACATCAAATGCTGCACTTGTGGCAAATCAGAGTTTGAGTTTGGTATGGGAGACCTGTAAGCAATAGGTGAATTTTTCTATTTCTTTTTTTTTAATTGTATTAATTTATTAGAAAATGTATTCCTAATCAAGATCCAACAGTATGCAATGGCAAGTTAGTTTGACCTGTCCTGGTTTTGCATAATGTATAAATGCCATAATATGCTCATAAAGCTCTTCTATAGCTTTTTGCAAAATGTAATTTTGTATGCAATTGAATGCACATTTGCACAGATTTAATGTACTTTGCTTGTATATATGTATGTGTGTGGGTGCATTTTCCTAGCATTTTGGACTTCTTTTGGATAATTGAAAATTTCTGTCATTAACATTTAACCCTATAACTCTGCTACTGAATGCTGTCAAATGAACAACTGTTTTAGGACCATTTCACCCCACAAGTTAGAAGCCTATATGGCATTCACTGCATCTAATAGCAAACGGAAAAGACTTGACATCAGATCTGAAAACCTGCAGTAAAGAAAAGTCTCATATCATACTTTGGAAAGCCTATAGCTTGGGGATAGTGTACATGAAAGAATGCAAGAGAGCTGATGGGGTACTTTTAAAAAATGTCCTGACAGAGTCAAGGTGATGGCCATTTTTAGCTGCCCTGCTATCCATCACCTCTTTCAGCCAGGCATACTCCATCATATGCAACAGCCTCATGAATTTATGCATCAAGCTGTGCAGCCAGTCGTGCCGAGGGCTCTGGTGACAAGTGAAATTGCTGTGCGCCTCATTTAGCTGTTTATTGCGCCTGAGTACGTGTTGCAGCTGTCATCTTACGATGGGATGATAGTGCTCGTTAATAGACAAGACAGGCAAATAATGATGGAGACTATAGCAAGAGATGCTCATCTGCCAATAGGCTCTCAGCAATATCACAAACATTCACAAAGTTTTCAATCAAAAACAACACTGCAAGAAAATACTGAGGCCAGCATCTCTTTTTTATGTGACTAGCAGAACAGATTAAACTTTGGAGAAACTGCAGCCCAGTCCACATGCAACTTAACTTCTTGACATTTTAGCTTTCTTTCCCATCCTTTCTTTTCTAATGACTTTTGAAAGGGATGATTAGCACATGGCAAAATAACCCGGTGTGCTTTTCTTTCTGCCTTTCTGCTCCTTTAGTTACAATTCTGCCTGCTAAAACTAGAGTGGTTCCTCCTCTTTGACATGGTGTGAGCAGAACACACCAAGAGTTTAACATGTGTCGCCTCAAGGCTTGGACAAAAGTTTTGCTTAATAAATTCCTGTTCCCTAATTTTGCTGTTGTCCATAAGCCTCCTTGTATATCTCCTCTGGAAAAGAAAAGCCATTTTAGTGGCATGCAGAATAATTTTTAGAGAAAAAAAATCTGTGAAGCTTTCAATCTATGAAATAGCAGAAATGAATGCAAATGTACCTCACTCTTTCAGTAAAGATGGTGCCCTCCTCTGCCTTTCACCTCTACATCAGATTTGTGATGTGCTGTAATTTGAAGCATTTTCCTCACTGTGATTTGCAAAATTCTTTGCTCAGAGTAATAGCTTTATGGACTGTAGCATGAATTTTCTAATTTATTTTTAAGGAAATCAATTTTGTTTCCTAATTAAATCTTTTAATTAAAATGGGAGATAAGGGGTTAATATGTTTGATGTAATTAGAGGAAGTTATTGTGTATGTTAGATGAAGAAACTTTATGTTTCTCCTGGAATGCTCCTGGAATTTTCTATGAAAGGTACTTTTACACATTTTATATGTGTAATTGCTAGATGCTTTGCTGAATAGTAAGTCAAAGCTGACACTTAAAATAGATGTTAATAATATAAAACTCTCTCACGCATGCACACAAACACACAAAAATACACAAGCTGTATGACTGCAATATAATATATCTTGCATAATGTGCAATAACACTACAAAGGCACTGCGCACAAAAACAATACTACATAAAAAATCAAAGTGAATGTATAACAATTATTCATATAATAAATATTTTCCACCTGTAAATGACATGTTTTTCCAGATTATTATCTGATAGTAAAAGAAGAAAAATACATTGGAGAAGTAACCACAGTATGTAATGTAATTTATATGTCCATTCAGTTGCTCTCACTGTAATACTGATCTGGCAAAAAAGAATCTATAGTAGCTTTATGATATTTTGAAAACTATTGGATATGCCATATGATGATCTAAAAGTGCTTTGCAAGGGGATAAATGTTATCTTCATTATACAGGTGAAAACACTGAGGAAAGAAATTTCCTTGTTCAAATTAATATTAAAAGAGAATCCCTGCTGTATGACTTGCTCTTGCAAAAGTCTAGGGAAGATGAGAGACATACTGTTCGATGTGAAAAAGAGGCAGACTAAGACCAAGCAGCCTGGGATAGACTTCCTCCGAACAAGCAGGGAATATCGTGCAGTCCGTACTAATTCCTCCATCAGCAGGAATTGCCCCAGAAATTGCTGTGTAGAAAGGACAGAGCAGCAAAGTAGCCCAATAGGTGTTTTTCTGATGGGGCTGGAAACAGAGAGGGCGTCTTCGTTCAGCAGTTCCTGCTGCTCTCCTCACGTTGTCACCAGCTACTTTAAACAGGATGCATGATGTTTTTGGAAGACCAAAGTGAAATCATCTCACCATTGCCCTCTAACTAACTTATGTATCTCTATTCCACCAGTGAAATCTGAGGTTTAGAGGAACAATGGGATCCAGCAGAGATCACACACGAAGTTTCAATCAGGATATTTCCCATTGGTGTTTCCATTTCTAAGAATAAACTCCAGAGCTTCTTTCAGAGACTGGATCCCTCTGTGCTTAGGGAATGAATCAGTTTCTTCCTTTATCAGGAAACATTGAAATGAATATCAAAAAGCTGCAGCATTGACTGTATATGAACCCTGCTGTATATGAACCGACCTCTTTTTTTTAATTTTCTTTTTTTTTTTTTTTTTTTGATGAAACAAAGTCATCATGAGTGAAAAAAATTGCACATAATCTTCAGGCTATGATGACTGGGTGTATATGGGCAGAGTTAAGGTTAAATAGGCAGTCCTAACTTTGAAAAAATTCTTCTCATTTGAAAGCTTCGCTTTGAGGCCTTTAGTCTTCTACATCATTTGCCATAACTGTATGTTTGTATATATATCTAACTAAATATACATATAAGTAAATATAAACATGTGTGTCTTTGCACACATGAGTTTCTGTGTCTATTTGTTATGATAGGAGACTGACTTTGAGGCAGCATTTAAATGAAGTAGTCAGTAAAGGAACAGATTTTGCAACCAAATGAGAACATGTTTTGTGACATGTCTTTCCTGTCTGCAGAATGCATTTTCTATGGGTAAAGAAGTGTCACTATTTTCTGAGGAAAATATTTTTGTTGAAAAAATGTTTGGCTGTTTTTTTCCAACCCAAAAATTTACTGGGAAATTGTAGCTTAAAGAAAAACCCAGCAGTATTGGAAGAGTGTAACCTTTTTTTCCTTTTCACTTTCTTTTCTATTCCCTTGTTTGCTTTTTACATTCATCCAGTTATTGCAGTTTTAAACTAGAAATATGACATTAGAAAGTCAAGAAAAAATCTAAAACAGAAATGAAAACTTAAAAACCTTTTCCCCGTGTTTTTGTGCATTTTTCTGTACTTGCAGAATGGATCTCTACTGAGAATTTTCAAAACTTTTGCAACATTTACTCAATATTTATGTACATTGGTGCAATATTGGTGGGAGATGACTACAGACATTTAGCTATGTGCATTCCACTATTCCAAGCAGGTAACTATGTTTATTACTTCTCTGTTTATTTACATCAGATTTATGTTGATATTAATTCCAATTAATTCTGTAATTTATACCAGAGAAAGCAAGAGAAGAATCAGTTCCAATGAAATATATCATTACTAGTTATAATTACATGTAAAAGCAGCATATGTGCATATCTGAACCCATATAGTAATCTATTCTGATTTATGAGACGACACTGTAGGATGATATGGAAAATCCAGGTACAGTTTGTTTGTCTCTTCCAATTTGTGCTGAAATTATTGTGAAGCCAAATATAGTCTACCCACCACAGTGTTACTACATTAAAAATAATCTTTCATTTGTTTTTGTCATTTACAGAGCTAATGGTCAGCAAATTTGTACATCCTGCCTTTTTTTTTTTCTTAATGAAATGGAAAAGGGATGTGTGCTACATAAAAAAGAAGTTTTATTAATGTTTCATAAAATGGTTGCTACAATCAAAGGAACTGCTATGAAAATTAAATTACTGGGCTGACTCTGAAAATCAGCATAATATGCTCTGTTTAATTCAGTCATGCTAAGATGTTAGATTCTCCTTCATTCTCTCAGCTTTCTCTCTCCTTCACCTGGGGGCATCTGCTGATGAGTCTCTTCTAGAGGTTGTTTAATGACTATTTTACAGCAACTGTCAGCTTTCTAAAGCCCAGTGGCACTGGGCGTCACTGTATTACCAGCCTTTTTACACAATTCGCCTGACTGTAAATCTGAGCTTTAAAAGTACAAGAAAAGCTCTTATTTGATTTAATGACTAGCTGACGGGGGTCGATTAATCTTTTTATGCTTAGATGTTTTACTCAGAAAGGTCATCCTCTGTTTGTTTACTCTTCCCGTCCCCTATCACGGCCAATCAAAAGGAGATAAGAAAATTTAAAGTATCATGTGCGTGTTGCTGAGTGGCTTGGAGGATAATGACCGCACCGTTCGTGCTGTAACACAGGATTGTTATTATATATAATTGATATTGCAGGAATTCCCAAAGGCTCCCTTCAGAATCAGGACCCCATTGTTCTAATCACTGTATAAATTCCCAGGAAGACACCGTGCAGTCCCTGGGATGTGGATGATCTAATTTATGAGAAGGCGCAATGGGTGTGCTGTAATACAAAGGAGAGGAAGAAGACAAGGACACCCGGGGTGAGCAACGCTTACAGAGCTCCTGCATAGTCTGAAGATAATATGAAATAGGAAAAGTTTAAAGGAGGTTTTCCTCTGACCATGGAGGATGATTAACCATGAAACAAAAAGGCCATGAATGCACTGCAAGTATTTTTTTCCCGAAGCACTGAATTTCCATTTTCCAAAGTGACTTAGGTACTTAGAGCATAAATCTCACCAGCGTTCATTGAGACTCACATGCATTTTCCAACATTTGCAGATGGAGTAGAGGGGGGGAAAAAAGAAGTCTTGATCTTATTTTCTTACTTCTTTATGATTCTTTATCTCATTGATAATCAGGATGGACACAATTTTTCAAAAGCCTGTGAATATGCTAACCTGGCACCTACAAAGCGAAAGCATGAAGTGCTACAGTTCTACAGCTAAGAAAACAGTGATTACTGGGAAGAATTGGTAGGAAAGGCATATATTTTGATTGGGATCTCTCTTCATTTCAGCAGCCCTATTCTGAGAGGAGGCATTTCTCCAGTGCCACTTTCTTCATTTCTTCCATATGGCTGGGTCACACTATTTCCATATGCCTTTGAAATGATGTATGGTCCTTTGTGGTACTTCAGAGAGACTCTAGAGAAGAGCACATAAACAAATATTTCCTCCTTTATTTTTGCATCCTACCAACTGTATAGGGGTTGGATTGTAAACCTTTCTGTCTCATGCATAGTACTGAGAATGTTCTTGACATTTAACCCATTGCAGTGGCAACACATGCACAGGACAAGTGTGAAATTGTAGAACAGATGAGTCTTTCTATATAAACAGAATTTTCATGCAAATAATAACTGAGGCAAAATTTTGCCACCTTTAAGCTTAGAGAGTTTACATAGCAATTTACCAGTTTGTTCATCTTGAGGTGTACTTCAAGTAAAGCATACTAGACGATCCTTAACACAGGTCAAGGAATGGAGTAAAGAAAAATAGAAAGACAGTAGCAGATAAGTTCAAGGAGATGAAACTCATAGAAATAAGTTTGATTTAAGACCAACTGGAAAGTTTCAACAGTTCGTTGAAAATGTCAAGGCTTCAGGTTTTTGCTTCTGCTTCAGTATTAGAAAGAGAAGCGATCCCTGTCAGTATCAGTCTCCACCACAACTCTCAATGACAGGGTACTAAACCAGGTGAGAAAGCATCCAAAGCAAAATGAGGTATCTGCAGCAAAAATAAGTGAGAGATTTTCTACCTAAACTCATATGTCAGACACTGCACTTTACAATTTAGCTACTCCGAAGAAAGACAGTTTTTATTTTATCTAGTTTCTCTTGTTTTGATCAGAAACTCCATTTGAGATCAGGAAGCCTTTTCTAGTCAAGGTCTTTTGAACTTAATGAACTCCTGTAATCATTTAATTCAACTCATTAGCAGTTTTCAGTGAAAGAGTCCTCAACACTAGAATCCTGCTTAGCAATAGTATCCTTGCCAGCGTTTTGTGCTCAGATGATTCTGTATTAGAAAGGGGAAAGCATTTGACTGACTTGAATATTTGAAAATCTAATAGGGATACAAATAACTTTTGACATATAATTTTAATTTATATTTGTAAGGGGTGAATTATTTTTGTAATGTTTTGTCTTACAAAGGTGAGTTCGTAGTACATTCTAGATATGAAAGAAATCACTGGAAATTCTCATCTATCCCATGTCCATTGCGTGTCCAGTTTATACTCATATTCAACAAAATTAATTTGAAAATCAAATGTTTTTCTCTAGACCTTTATCTCTTTTCACTACTTTTTTCTCTCTCCTTTGTACCCCTCAAATTTTTATCACTTTTATCTCTCTTGCTTTCAATTAATGTTTCTTAAGACCAGGCAACATTTCGCTAGTAGTTGGCTATTAAATCCATTAAGGGAGAGAAGTCAAGTAGTGTTGAATTCAAGTTGCTTATTGTCTTCACTTCTTCTGTTTTGCAATAATTGGATGGTCATTTCAGAGTGTCAGTCGGTGAAACTCTTGTGCTAGATGATTAATGGGTATACCTGGATATTGGAGCTTAAAATACCAGGAAATATGAACAAAGATGTCGTGCTTTCTCTAAATTAAGCAGTGAGCTTAATGATGAAAGCAGACTGAGTAGATGTAAAGGTCCATATGCAGAAGCTTATGTTGTTTCTCTGCAAGACCAGATAGGTATTTTACGTTTATAACTCAAAACACTAAGTTGTTGTTAAATACAGTGCTCAGCACTGCTATGGCTCATCTGGAAGTAAGGCAACAGTCATTGCCTGGCAATGAGAAAGTGTGAGGTGATGCTGGCTGATATGCTTCAACACTGGGGCAAGAGGCCATAAATTGCCAAACAAAGTACAAGCCACAGCAGTGGAGGTTTGACACATGTCTAACAATATTTTGCCTTGCTTGGAGCCACGTTAAAATGCCTTTTTGTTCTGTCTGCAATTCCTAATACTGAGGAGTCACATTTCTGTGAGGAGTCTGATGGAAAATTAATGTGAGGTGGGGCTGTAAAACTCTGACCAAAGGGCAGGAGATGTACAGGGCATGCTGCTACTAGGACTTGATTCAAACAGGCAGATTCTTCCAGTGCTCTTTCCTTCCTTTTAAAGATTGCTTCACCTAATGTGCTCCTGGGACTCTAATCGCACACTTGCAGGTATATGTTCAGATTCCTCATGTAAATATGATTTCATCTTTTCATTCCTATCATTTGCAGTCTTCAGCTGGAGATACTGGAGCTGTGTAGATTCCTGTTTTTCTTGTAACCGTTTTGGCAGGCATGTGTCAGTTTGATCGATAATGATGTCTGGATTAGGCAGTCCCAGTGGCAAAAATGGACTCTTCTTAGGCTTATTGCCAGATTTTGAAAGCCACTATAATGACATTCTGCCAAGCAAGCAAGATCTGAATGCTGATTGAACCCCTTTAAAAAAAGTGCAGACTAATAGGCGTTATTGCGTGAATAATAATTAGCACAATTAAGTGGCTGGCGCTTTGCCTGTGAAATTTTCAGAGCACACAATTAAAAAGCTCTACAGAGTTTTGTTGAGTATTGTTGGATATAAAATAATGGAAAGAAGGAATTACCAAGAATGATGCAATCTTGAAGATCATTCAGCTGCAGCATAGGAAAACTGCTAAGGAAGAAAGTTTCAACAGAACAAATATATTTGAAGGCTACACAATAGCAGTGCAAATTGTGGAAGTGTCCTGTGAAACCTCTGAAGTGTAGTTCTTCCAAGCATGATAAAATCTTGCAGATGCAAATTTTGTGGTCCTCAAAGGTTTTCCTCTCATTAGGAAGGGTTTTTTGTTTTATTTTATTTTATTCCTGATCTCCTTCGTAAAGTTCTTGAAAACAATGAAGGGGTTAGATTAAGACACTGAAAAGAGCTAATCATCCTTTATTTCTCCTGAAGTTTATGGACTGAAGGAATGATGCACTTTATAAGTCACTTTTGACTTCACTGAATCATCCTTGAAGAAGTAAGCTGGGCATGAGTAGTGAGTACTAATTCTGTGCATTTATCTAATACTAATTCTGGGTAGATACACAGAATCTAATAACACAAACAGCCCTTATTGTTCAATAGATATGTTCAAGATGTTCTCAAATAAAGACTATTTTCTTACCATCTTCTCTATTCAACATTTGACAGATTTATAGTTTAATACCAGCATGGTGGTGTATTAGCTTAACACCTGCTCAGGCTAAATAATGCTAATACTTATGCGGGATTTAATAAGGAATTAATAGATATGAATGGCCTTATAGAAAATAAAGTCTGTCAAGCAAACTTTTTTTTTAAAAAAAATATGTATTTCCTTGTAAAAATAACTGTGGAGTCTCAAAAGCTTTTTAACTTGCATATATGTGATCTTCCGATTAAACATTAGGCTAAACAGCATTACAGGATTAAAAACTGGGTAACTGGTGGATCTCTAAAAGTAATTGTCAATGAGAGATTGTCATTTTGAAGGGAGTGGTTTTAACAGGGTGCTTCAGAGATCAGTACTTCACCCAGCACTATTCAATATTTTCATCAGGGGTTGGGAAGTAAGTATAAAATTGCTGCTGATAAAATTGGCAGGTGACACAAAGATTGGCAAAGTGGTACATAATGATGAAGATGTCAGTCATACCAACTGAACTGAATTGCATAGTAAACTGTGCCTTATTCAAACAAACTACATCTTCATGAGGGTAAGTGGAAAGTTATAGTTCCAGGAAGGAAATAAATGTATATGCAGGCTGAAGCACTATGTCATTAAAGCAGTGAATCCAAAGAGGATTTATGGGTGATTGTACATAAACAAATCATACTAAGTTCCCAATGCAATGTTTTGATACAGATGACTCATGCAATCAGTGGATTTGTAAACAGGGACATGTTTACTAGAAGTACAGTGTTATATGTTTCTATAAAGCAATAAGACTGATATTAGACTATTAAGGAGGGTTACAGTGTCCATATTTTTAAAAGGGTTATTAGAAAACTGAGAAATTGCAGCAAAGAACCCCAGAAATTTTTGAAATAAATATTTCCTGTAAGAAAGTTGAGAAATTGAGTCTCCTGAAGTAACTTGGTTACAGAACATGGGTATTTCCACAGGGAGAAAAACTATGGACATTATAGGGTTCTATAGCATACTAGAAAATGACATAAGAAGAGAAAATAGCTGATAGCCAAGCCAGATGAATACAAATGAAGAAATTTGCACAGATTTTTCATAGCATAGACAGTTAAGCAGCACCACAAAATACCAGTGAATATCATGTGCTCTCCAGTTATGATATTTTCTTTACACAAAACTAACCATATTTTGGGAACACAGTCTCAGCCAAACACAGTCTGGCCTCAGTTCTGTGGTAAGTGAGAAAAATTGTAGAACTTGTTGGACTATACGAGCTGCCTCTTTTTTATTTTTCCTCAAACCCCATGTAGATATGAATTTTAGTCATTTTTTTTTTCCTTACATCTTTTAACGTTATAAAGAATTGGGAAGAAACCAAAAGGCATTAGTGAGATATTGCTAAAATCTTAACCTAGTATTGCAATGCATTGCTAATTGATAGTCTAGTTTCTGTCTGATTTTTTTCTTCTATCTTGATGGACATTCAATAATAATAGTATGATTTTAATTGAAAAACACAAACATAGTAATAATTACTTACCCCGCAAAGATTTTGGAGTTATAGAAAAGCAAGATATTTAAAGCAGGTATAGTGAAAAAGAGGTTTTTTTTAATAAAAAAAAGTTTACTATTTATTTTTATTTATTAAATTAATTATTTATTATATTGTTTATTATAGGTTTTTGTTTGGTTTTGGGATTTTTTTTTTTTTTTGTTTCTGTTGCTGTGACAGTAAATCTGCTACTTAGCTTAATAGGAGATCATAAGGAGACCATATGGCTTTCCGTGAACTGATTCTGCTTCTGTTTAAAAATTCCAAATTGGCTCAGTCCATGAGAGTAAGTGTCATGCTTCGTTTTCATACATACAAGTGATTGACTGAAAATAAGCTAAAACAAATGCTCATCATCTAGCTTGATTTAGTTGATTAGATACACTGAAAAAAAAGTGCTAATTATTTTTAACTTTCCATAGAGTTCTATATGCCCATAGAAAGAGACTCAGGATGTTCTTCTAAAAATAGGTGTTGCTTTCAGTTACATTAGACAATGACTGATGATGATATAGTAGGTGCTGATATCTTAATGGTGGCTAGTGTATTTTCTGTAGTTACTGGTCTCTCTGCTGTTGAAGTGTTTGTTTTTCAAGAGTGATTCTCTTTGGAGCCTAAGCCAACCCTTTTCAGTTAATTAATGGGGATCCATTCCTTATAATATATATGCAAATTTCTGAAGCACATATTTGGTTAATAGATAGGAGAAGAGTTCACAATCTGCTCTTTACTCTTATTCTTTGAAGACACTCCCCACCTGAAAACCACTTAGGGGATGGAGAGATTACAAAATCAAAAACATCATTTAATAAAAATAATGCAACAGACAATGACAGAGCATTAAATGGCAGATAGGAAGTACTGAAAAACAAAGTTATTCAAAACAAGAACAAAACATCAGAGAGAGAACCTCTCACAAAGTTAAAGGCAGTAAGTCACTTCATGATAAAAGAAGTAGTTAAAAATATGAATTCAGTTTATGAAACATTAGAAATCTCCCAATAAGATGCAGTCAGATCTTGACTATATGATGTTTGTATGAAGTGAGAGTCAATAAGGAAATGTTCTGAAACCTTCTGACATACACACAAGTCATAAAAATTAAGTAAGCCACTTCAGAATGCTTTGCATTGAAGAACTGTGTAAAGCCTCCTTGTGTCTTACCTTAATTATATGATATGAATATATCAGTCTCATGGGAATTTTAGAAGCTCATCAATATTTGCTAATCTGCAAGTTCCTGATGAGAAGAGGTATATAGCATTTCTGCATATCTGAAGTAATAGAAGCATTAAGCACCACTTAAAAAAAAAAAAAAATTTAGAATATTTTCCCTTGTACATGGAAATAATAAGGTATTATGAAAGCTATGAAAAGGCTGAAGGCAAAAAAAAATAACCTTTGGGATATACTAGTATTAACTTTCTTTTTTATCCCTGCCTCTTATAAACTTGGAATGGTAAAGAAACAAGATAGTGTTTTAACCCACACTTGTGAACAACACAAGTTTAGCCACTGTGAAATGAAGAAAAATCTTAATTATCATATGCAGTCACAAATGAAAGTGAATGGAAAATCAGCCATTAGAGCAAGAAACAAACTCAAGACCAGAAATGTTCAGTAGCACATGAGGTACAGCCTGCTGAAGAGAAGGCTCTGTACTGGCACAGAAAAGGAAAGAAGGAAAAGTCTCGAGAATGTTTCACCTCAGAGGGCTGAAAGATGGATAAAGTTGTGCCAAGGAAGCAAGAGAAAACTCAAACCAGCTCCTGTAAGGCTGAAACACTGTTGTGGCCAAAGGGCAATGAAACAGAAGAAAACCTAAAGGATAATATAAACCTCTGGGTATCCCCAAGAAAAGACATCATAGCAAGTTGAAATCTTAATACACTAAATATTTTGGTCCGTTTTCAATCAGCTCATCTTTGACAAGGCAATTCTCCACTAGTTATAGGCAGGATCCTCTCAAATCCACGCAGTGAGGAGAAGGGGATTTTCTTCCAACACCCCCATCTCACCATTAGTAAATCCCTCTCTTGGGTGCCTAATTCTCCTTACTGACTGTAGCGGGAGCCTGAATGATTATCTTATTATACTCCTTGACTAAATTTTAGGGAGCAGAGGCCAGATAAGGCTGCCTTGGTGCCAACCAGTTTGGGGGCTGCTTGGAGGGAAGGTGTGTATTGGCCCTCACAGCCCCTAGGTGCTACAGAGATGGAAAGCATAAAGAGGATTGCCTTCCACGCCACAGCAGAATGAGTAATATTGTCAAGTGATTTACTTCATTTCCATTTTTTAAATATTTGAATCTTATTTTCCTCACCTAGTGCTAGCCAAGGATACGAGTAAAGGTGGGAATGGCTTGTCCTGAAGCTACAAAGCAGCTCTTCACAATCATTTTCACCTCCCAACCCTGCTTTATGTGGCTTTGGCAGGAGACACATGAAGCTCTCCCCTACCCCATAGTAACATTTCAAACTGTGCCTAGGGGTATTCTTCACTTTTGAGTAGGTCTTGGCAGTAATAAAGCATTACTCATCTCTCTGCTTTCTTTCTCTCAGACACAAGAGCAAACATACAGTCAGTGATAGCTCCACTGAAATGTTACTGTATAAAATAAGTGAGCATGGCTTGCATACATTAGCCCATCATGGAGAAATGGAATAATTTGCTTGGACACTATGAGAATATAAATTAAATGCAAAACTTGCCTTTACATACTTCTTACTGCAACTTGGAATAAATTGCTATTTGTTTTGTTATGATGGCCTCACACTTTTTTAATATGGAAGATAAGCTGTGTCTTGAAATGGTGAGAGGTGTGTGTGTTTATATATGTATTTACATGCATACATCCATATGTGCATTTTCACATATATATAGAGAAAATATATATGAAGTTGCATATAAATATATAAACATATCTATATTTACACACACACATATAATATAGATATTAAAGAATACCTTCTGTCTTCAAAGATTTTATGATCTATTCTTACCAGATAATGCACTGATTTTTAAAGGGGAGTTATCTGCTACCCTAAGCGAGCATTTCCCATGAGGAAAGACATCATAAAACTGTGAGCATGGTGAGTTTCTCCAGATGAGTAAAATTGGAAAAATTTCTCCTTGAGAGCAAAACGGCAAGCTGATTAAGTCAAAGAGGTGTTATAAACCCCATGGGAAAACAACATGCTTTATTTTTGAAGTATTCCCAGCAGAAGCCTGGGAAATCTTACATGTCCTCTCCCCACGATCCATCATTATAACTTAGCTGTTTGCAAATCCTCAGCAGGTCATCATATTTTACACTTACTAACCATGTAAACACAACCGGGGACTCCTAATTACTGTAGATAATCTCAAAAACTTTCCACTTTTGTGAAGTGTATAGAAAAGGCCGGGAATATAGTGTTTTCGATGTCACTGTGTTTTGCTCATGTATATTTGTATAGCTGTCACTTTTCTGGATCTCTGACTACAGGTGTAAAGCATCTTTTTCTAATGCATATAATAGCTCATAACAACCTTGGAGATGCTCACTTCTTGTTCTGCATACAGCAGGTGGTTTTGCTGTGCTTTTGCTAAATTGTTTAATCAAAGTGCTTCATACTGAAGGGTCCATGAATAAATATTGTAAACATCATCAGGGGAAGTGATTTATATTTGCTTCAATTTTGCCAGGAGAAAACCTAGATTATCTTGAATTAGCGACTGAAGTTTTTTCACATTAGAGTTTGTCAAGTATATTAAGGAGCACACCACGTATGAAAAAGAGAGCAGATTTCACAGGTCTGCAGGTAAATGCTTCCCAAGTCACCCCTCCCCCCCAAAAAAAGTTATTTATTCTTCTAGTTAGGTAAGATATACATCACTATTTTTTATAGCTGTGGCCCTGAAAATGTATAAGTTACTCTCTTCCACCTCTGGAAAATGGAGTTTTGCTGTACCAAAGAAGAAAATCAGGAGCCGCACAGGGTTTACCCAGGGAGGGAGACAGGGAATAGGCAGACCTAGAAGGAAAGCCCTGCATAAAGCCAGGCCAGCCACCACAACCCCTGCAAATAGCTCAGCACCTTTGGGAAGCACTGAGCAGCCTAAATTTGCAGGGTTCAGACACAGGGAAAATTGATGTGGGGCGAGAGAGTCGTGCCTGTTCCTCTGCCCCCACTTGCCTGCTGTCAGAGCCAGCTGCCTGTTACACCTCTGCTTGAAGTCAGCCTGCTACAGATCCAATTAAACACACGGAGTGGCCCCTGGCTGTAATTATTATTTATTTATTATTTAATTTACTGGGCAGCAAAATGAAGATTGGCATAATTATCACTTCCTATGAGAACATTTTAGGGAAACAGATGAATACACATATAGTATGCATTTGCCCCTTACTAGTGTTATAGTTTAATCTAATCTGAACTGTGAAACATGGAGCGTGTTGGGACAAGAATAAAGAGTTTACTCTCAGCAGAACAAATTTACTTTGCTGGAGTGTTGAATGGATTCACATAGGTGGAGCATGGCTCAGCCTCAGCAATTGCTGTGCCATCCCACAAATAATTACGTGGGAGAAATCCCATTATTAACAGCAACCATTGTGCTAATGGTTTTGTACATTATGAATTATTTTCATAAGTTTAAGGAAAAAAATACAGAGAGATATCCGCTAATTTGCTTCATCTGAGTCTGTGGTTTATGAATTTTGTGGTTGTGGAGCTTATTTAGAGGTTCTTCCAACCCCTGGACCACTGAGCTGATGCCCCAGACTACTCACAGCTTTTCCTGAGTGGAAGTTACTGTCACCGTGTAATATATATGTACTCATTACATGTATATGTATGTATATATACATACACATATATATATACACATATATATAAAATGAATGTAGATGAGTATTTGTATGTGTATATATAATACATATAATACATATGTGTGTAGCTATTTTTGTGTTAAGTTAGGACTGTGAAATGATCTGTCTTTTTTTGGAGGAGAGCAAGGGTAGTATTCTCTCTGAAGGAGACACAGGAGGGATCAAGATTCAGTTGTATGAGCTGGGGGACAGGGAAAGGGCAAGGGAGCTCTTCTGTTAATTTTGGTACTGGAGAATTCATAATATGACTTCTTTTTTTTTTTTTTTTTGAGGTCTAATATAGTAAGGAATACATGTAGCAATCACATAAATGCTCTGAGGATATATGCTAAATTTTACTAGGAGTGTTTGTGTTATGACATATATCTTATAGCCTGGACCAGATTCTGCTTTTCCTGGAGTACCTATCTTTCCAAAAGTGATTCAAGAGAGCTATTTGTGTGAATGATAGTAGCAGAATGAGAACCTCTGCTTCTTCATCTGCCTTCCTCCTTTTCAGTTCAGTAATAGAAATCCCACTGCTAAGCTTTTACTGTGCTCAAACCAGCCCATGATGAAAAGATTTATATTTGTGTTTAGAAATCCAGAGACATATGGTGAATGAGAAAGCTGGTCAGCACTCAAGAGTGATTGATTCAGGTTTGGTCTATCAATTAAGTGAAAGAGCAAAGAGTAGTTTTAATCTTTTTTTTTTTTTCAGGAAAAAAAAAAAAAAGAAAGCTTGGAACTTCACTGGAATATCATAAGTCCCTTAACCATGCCCATGACAGCTGACTTGTACCCATAAACTTTGGTGCATTGATCTATTAGTTCAGCTACCTCCATACATCTTCTCTTACATAAATACGTCTGTGCGGTGACTTTTTTCCAGCCTCACCAGAGGTACCCTTATTTGGAGTGATCTAATATGTACAGTGGTATCTGCACTCGCAATCTAATATCTGCTTTGAATAGCCATACATAATTCACGGGCAGCAGTGTGGCTGCACGGTAACCTCAAGCTAAATGACTTAGTGCTCGAGCCTTTCCCTGCACACGGGGGAAAGCGGCGCTGGTTAATAACAGCTTCCCTCTTCCCCTTTTTTTCCCCAGGAGAAGGGGGGATGGGAAGGAGCAGCGTAGGAGGTCTAGATAGATGCACCAAAAAAAAAAAAAAAAAAAAAAACCCAAAAAAACAAAGCTTCCTCCTTGTTCACATTTTTATCTGATGCCTATTGGATTCATTCCCTTGCTCGTGTCAGTTTTTGGAACCAAAAGTGGTTCTTGCACACAGGATTAACTTCAGGCTCCTCCTCCGTGTGGGCACTGCTCATTCTCTGCATCGAGGGCAGCCACCCTCCACATCAGTAAATCCACGCTGGCTGCCAGACCTCCATCTATTAACCTGATTCTCTGCCGTGAGGTTGGTTTCTCCCTGGCAAAGTCCTCAGCATGGAAACACTTCACACCTTGCGCTCCAGCAGCCCTTGCTAAGAAACGAGGAGGGGTGTGTGGAGATGAAAGCAAAGCCCTCCCTGGCCTCCTGGGCTTGTGAAATAGAAATGAGAATTTCTAATAGAAATAGAAAAGGAAACAGAATAAACATCAAAAATAAGCCCTTTGTGGAGAGCAAGGGACACTTTGCATTCCCCCTTCTCAGAGGAGGGAACAGGTGAGAGGTGAGAGAAGAGTTAAGTGATTTGCTTGAGATCCCATAGGCAGTTGTTACCAAACATAGAAATTATGTGTGCAGTGAAGGTAAGAAGAGAGGCTGCAATTAAATAAGCAACTTCTCTGATTGTGTTGTTAAGTACAAAGAAATAAGAAGACAGAAGACGTGTGGACTTTAAGCTGAACTTTTAAAAATCCAAACACAGGTGCCATTTTTATGTGATCGTAGATCCTGTGTTGGATTTGACTTGTACTTCACTCATTTATTTTCTTTCACATGTCCTTTTGTTTTCTTTTGACAACAGATATTTTAATTATTAAATCCCTTGTTTTCTTTAAGCATGTCAATTCTCTTAATAATTCTGTTTTGTTGCTTCTCTTGTTTTATCTGACTTCTATTCCATATCAATATCCACGTTCTGATACAGCCACGTTCTGTCTCATACAATTGCTCATATTTTCCATTTCTTTAATTGCTACTATTAGTTGTTAGATTCTGGAGAAACATCTCCTGTCAACATACTTCAACTCAATTCTGTCTGTCGTTTCCATTTTTTTTCTGCCCACATGGACTGACTTTACTGAGAATTCAGAGAGTAACTCTGGGATGATATCTCTACAGCACATGAACCCTCCTTGAAGGACTATATTTCACTGCTATTTCTCATAGGACTCCTTAGGAGAGACTCCAAGATATGCAGAACAATATAAAATAGGATATTCTATTGCAGAGTGCGTAGAGTATTTCATGTTCTTTTGTACACAAAACCTGGAATCCATGCCCAAGAAAATGGTACAACTTCTATAATCAACTATTAAAAAATATCCTGCCTGGAAAATAGATTTGCATAAATTGATTGCATAACTGATTGCATAATTCTAGTAAATTTGGAAGTTATGGCTGCCTGTCATATTGCTTTTTATTTCTGTCCACTTAAAAACAGACATTAAGCATTAGGAGTGAGATGTTTCTCATTAAAAATGAAAAATTGCATTCACATTATTCCAAATACTCTCACACTTTGGTTCGATGATATTACATGAGTGGAAATTCCTCACACACACACACACACACACACACACACAATTTTTGTACTGTTGTTTTCAGTCTTTCCATCTGATGGTTTATTCCTATCTTAAACAGATTGTTTCTGTTCTCTCATTTACTCCTAATATGAATTCTTTCCAAATTCTTCTATCATACTCTGCCCCCCACCTTTTTTTTTTTTTTTTATTTGGGCCTTATATGAGCATAGCACAGTATATGAGCCTAGATACTTTATCTATTTAAGCCTAGCTCTATGAGCATGTCATAATGCCATTACATAAACCAACGCTCTCAGTAGCAATCACTGTCCTTAATACAACCAAAAAGCTTGCTTGTGTCTTCGGCCCTAAGAGAAAACCAAGGGCAGTGCCAAGTCTAGATATCAAATATTCCTGTCCTAGTTCCCCACTTAGATCACTGGGTCATGACTCATGATAACCAAGATCTCAAAGAGCCAGTCATTATTTCCAGCTGGTGCCTAAATATAACAAACTGTTTTACTGCAGCAGAGAGATGAGCTTTTCGCAGATCTACGGAGTGAGTGTCCCGGAACAAACCTCCCCATTGATTCTGAGCAGAGATCCGTACTCAGGCTGCTGGCACACGGCGACTCTGGAGGGCTGCCTTCCCAGGATTCCACAGCGGAAGAAATTCCAGGAATTTGATCTTGACCACAGAATTTATGAGGGCATGCAGAAGTCCCTCATGAGCTGCGGGGAGCAGGAAAACAGTTCAGAGGCTGCTGGGCTTCTTCTTTTTGTTTTGTTTTGTTTATTCTCTTTTGGGACTTCACATGGAAAGAAGAAAGAATCTAGAGGGAACTTTGGAAAGTTTTCAGCACTAGCTTACCTCTGCTTCCACTAGAACACAAGGCTAAACCCCTGCTATCTTCAGTGGGAACTGAGGCAAATCCTTAGTATTTTCTCATTGTTACACAAAGTTTTCTTTTCGTGTGTTCAGATATGTTAATATTCACCTCAATAGAAACTTTTAATAATAAATTTTTAAAATGTACTTTGTGTTGCTACAAAAGAGCACTTTGTTCAAGACTTAAGCAATGTTTTTATGCCAAAGACAAAACAGGTTATTTTTGCTTTTGAAAATGAATTCGTAGCCAAAGCACACAGGATGTTTGCAGTGATCTTCTTTGGTGGTAGCAGTGCTTGTGCTCTTATATATTACTTCCATCACAAAGTCTCAGATTGCTTTCTAAGGCAATGTTTCTGCACCTGGAATCTGTAAAGTATTGGTGAACCAAAAGATGTTGGGAAACAGTCATAAAAAAAGCTTTCCTTGGGAAGGGAAAGCTTTTTTTCCCCTCCAATTTACCGTACTTCTGCAGAAGAGCAATATTTTACAGAACATATTCTACATACTGCATACGTGCACCTCCAAGTAAGAAAACAAAATGAGGGGAAAATTAAAATAATTAACCGAGTTTAACCTTATTTTTATCTGAAAGTAAATAAGTAAATGAAAATCATTATGGTGACCTTAGGCACGTTGTACCTTAGCTCTGATATTTTTCCTTCTGAGAAAATTGAAGTCAGCCCAGAATTAAAATAATTGAGGCACAGTCTTTTACAGAACCCAGGAAAAAAAAAAAAAAAAAGAAAAAAAAAAAAAAAGAGAAGATAACACACATCTAAGAATCAAAAGGGCCATCTGCTTTGGTGCTGAGTTGTTTTTTGATGTGTCAAGACTGTTTTTTTTATTTTTTTCTGAATGATTAATGGTATTGAGATACACATCTATATGAGAAAGCCTAAATAAGGAAGTTTTTACAGGTCAATATTTTATTGGAAACGTTATATATTGGATGTTAGACAAGTCTGCAAGGATTTCAGGAGGATTAGTGTAATCAGTATTACATTTTATAGTTTTCCTACTTAAGCTTGTGCCCTCAGACAGCTCACATCAAAGCAAGAAAAAGATATATGCATTTGCTCTCAAATAAGAGCCCAGTTTATTTTGCTTCTTGACCAATGATATAGGCCAGTAAGTTTGAGCCCATTTCTCACACTTGTAAAAAGCCACTTGTACAAGTAGTCCTACACAATGGGCTGCCTTTGGGGATAAAAGTTCACTTCTGATATGTTGCTTGATTCTTTACTAAATCAGAAGATGATATCTTCTGTAAGTTTTATCTTTGACTTTTTTTTTCCTCAATTGTATTTGTTATTTTATGGCTTTATTGTTTTATTTCAACTATTCTCTCATTAATTCTCATTTATTTTCATTGTTTCTATTCTTATTGACTTTGCTTTCTTTTGATACATTGCTCATCTACCAGATACAGTTGTTCAATATGAATTCTGAAGTGACTGAAATCAAGTGTGTCAAGGCTGCAGGGAATATCTGTGGGATTTGTAGTAGAGTATCAAAGGAAACACACATAATGTAATAAAAGAACTCTCTATATCATGAACCTGAGGGTCATATAATTGCCATCTAGAGCTGTTTCAGTCATTTTATTATATTTTTCCTTTAACACAGGTCTTGTTTTTGTAGTAATGACAGCCTTCCCAGCATAGAACAAGAAAGCACAATTTGAGTTCTGCTATCCTTTTTTCTGTAAATCCCTGAATGAATCACAAAAAAACTTTTCTTATAAAGTGGTTGAGCATATGGTTGCTTTGGGTTGTGAATCCAATTAGAAATCATACTACACTATCCAAAAAGTAGGGATGCCTTTCAGAAAAGCTTTAACTTTCTTTTGCTGTTTTTCTCGTTCATAATATGGAGGTGATAGTAACAAATAGGCATATCAAATTCCTGAAAACTAAACCAGAGTCATGCATGCAAGATCAGATTTTTATCTAGATGGAACTGTTGATATTTTTTTCTAGACATGAAGTTAATATTATTCATTTTCAGAGTTTTTGTACTCAAAATGTATTATTTTGTTTTTCTAAATCTGAACAGCTGTATTTCATAAACCACATCTTTTGTCTTTGTCTAAAATAAGGACACTGATGATCAATACTTACTGATTAACTTCTAATCTTCATAATACCTTTGAATAAAGTTTGTCAAAGCTTTTATAATGTTGGTCCTTGGTATTAATTAATAGCTTGATCTTGGAAACAATTCATAGGACAATTTGATATCATGGCTACCTTTTCTTCTAGCTGAGAAAAGAGTAAAGAAATTTAAGCAAGCTATATAAATCTCTCTATTAGATGATGCTAGATCTCAATAGTCTTGACTTGACTCAGAAGCCCAAGGTTAATTTATCTCTTCTGGCTTGACCAGAGAAGGTGGACATATTCTGTTAGATGTCAGAAACACAAATTAACATGACTGGACACAATCAATAATTTGTGCTAAGAAAAGCTCTAGGCAAGGATAACAAGTTTGAAGGTGTGCTGGTAAAATGAAGTAGAAATCTTAGCTTATCTTCCTACTCAATTTTTAACATTCACACAATAATAAAAGCCATAAAGTATACTAATAGAGTGTACTCTTTAACCTAGACATGGATCAGAAGCTGGGAAATATTAAGAATGGCACATTGAATAAATACAGGCTGAATGTTGTCTGATCAAGGGCTAAGATCCTCATAATAAGCAGTAAAATCAAGCAAAGGTCAAGCACCTAAATAGCATGACGTAGTGTGCAGAGAGGCCACTGTAGCAATTTCAAAACATCTACAGGTTGTAATCTTCATAATGTTTTAACTGATCATATGAGATGCATGAACTTAACTGGATCTAGTAAAGTCCTTTTCCTTGTATGTTTCTACCTCAGGAAAATTTGTACCTGTAAGTTGGGTGGTCTCTTGCTTGGAAAGGATAAAACTTTCTGGAGCTTCTCCTCAACTTTTTATAAATTAATGCAAAGTAATTAAAATTACTCTCTATTATTCCTTGCTTAGATGCAGATATCAAACTAACAACTGATACCTTCTTGGTTTCTTTATGATAGTGTATCTTGCCCAGTTTGCCTAGCTCTAATTCCTCCTAGAACTGTGAAATGCTCTCTGTGGTGCTAGAGCACAGCCACAAACTGAAGCATCAAAAGTTCCACAGGAACTTGAGAAAAAAAATCTTACCAGTGAGGGTGCCAGAGCCCTGGAACAGGCTGCCCAGAGAGGTTGTGGAGTCTCCTTCTCTGGAGATCTTTAAAACCCGCCTGGATGCAGCCCTGTGCCACATGCTTTAGGTGACCCTGTGTGTGCAGGGGGGTTGGACTAGATGACCTCTGGAGGTCCGTTCCAACCTTAACCATTCTATGGTTCTATGGTTCTATGATTTGATGATTCTTTGATTTAAGCTCAAGTCACATGGTCTGAGAAATCACACTACCAGTTTTACATACCTGTGGGGAGTGATGCCAACTTTCTCCTATTTCACAGTAATCTCATTAGTACCAACTACAAGAACATACTACATGGAGTGCAGGTAACTAGACAAGAAAACAACCATAAATCTGTCTTAACAGATTCGACCGAAATCATTAGTACTGCATAGGCTGTCTAACTCTTATAACTTCCACTTGTCTCTACTTTCTTGAAGAAGAATGAAAAGTAAATAATGATTTTTTTAAAATAACATTAATTGAGATCTCCATGGAACCAGAGAACTGGACCAATCCAGGATAAGTTTAGCTTTTGAAACAGTATATTTGAATTTTAGTTTGAAGTTTCCGATAGAATGTGATTCACAAGAGTTTGATCTGAAGGAGAGATGTGTTAACAATGTTTTAGCACATAAGGATCACTTGTGTCATTCAGATATCTACATGCAAAAAAATAAGTTAACTCTTTAGAAAAGTCTAACATTTCACATTACATTTAGAAATGTAATACATTTCTAAATTTTGAAAGCACATCAACTTACATACTGTTGTTATCAACACTTTTTAGTGTCCCTCTTCTTGGGCCCATGTTTCCTACGTCTAAACAGGAATCAGTCAGGAGTTGACTTCAGCCCTGTATATACATATATGTGTGTTGTGATTCACTATCCAGGCCTTAAACAAGTATATTTGCCTGGAACAGGCTGACCTCCCTATGTGTATGCAAGGAATAAATACTGTCAGTATGTTCATCTTGCCAGAGTGATTTAATTACCAGATCAAGACTGATGAAAAAAAATCACTTCGGTGACTAGAAAAAAAAAAAAAAAAAAAAAAAAACCTTTCATGGCTAAAATATTTTGTTAAAACAATGTTTATTTTGTGTTGCTTTTTGAAAGTCCAAGACCTATAAAACCACTTGGAAATTTTTGTCCAATATATATACTGGTAAATGTGGACAGATTTTTTGCTGTTAGATGATCAAGTTGACAAAATGCTTCCATCTAATCAACAAAACCTCTTTATTCAGTAAAAACAGTAAATAAAGTAAGAGCTGTAACAAGCAAAACAAGTAAATGCTTCCTACTGGACATAAGACTCATCTTGAGGGGTTCACCATGAAGATTCTAAAAAGGTGAAACATTTCATTTAAAAAAGCTCATTACTAAACAAATGCAATACAAAAGTTTAAATAAATAATAACTGGCTACATTTTCCTATGCATGTACATTACACTTTTATGCTCTTATTTTGGTTAAGATAGTGTTCAATAAAGAAGAATGAAATCACACTTGCAAGTTTCAATTTGTGGACTAAGATTTTGGCACCTTTTATAAGTATAGAGATTCTGAGATTTTTCTTTTGGAATATCAGCCCACAGATTATCTCAGTTACAATAACTATCCTTAAAAATGTATCTCCATGATTTAATGGCTTTCGTAGAGGCTGTTGTTTAAAGGTGTAGAATTTGAAAAAGAAACTGAGTGATGATCTTTTATCATCTCATCAAACACTGTTACCACCAAGATTCTGATCAGAAAGATGTAGTTATTTTTCCTCAATAAATATATGGCTCACAATAGAAGAAAGAAAAAAAAAAAAGGAAGAAAAAAATGTTGTCTTAGCCAGTTTGGAAAAAAATTTCAGTGTAGACATTTTGGGAACATTACCAGAATTATATTTTTAGAAAAGACAAAAGATCAGGCAGTTTTAATTGAAAACTTCTAAGGGCTTGTAAAAGTCCTTGGAAAGCTTTGCAAAGTCAATGACTTTCAGATCACAGCCTAAAAATGTGAAATGCTACTCTTACTATCAGTAAACTAGTAGGATGCTAAAAGTAATCTTGGAAAGATTATTTCACAGTGTTTTTTAGAGGTAGTAGTACAGGTTTCTATTTCCATTGAATATTTAATATGTTTATTATTAATATTTTATACATGGAAGATCTCAGCTAAGGTCCTCATACTTCTGTCTGCATATGTAGGATCTCTTTGCACCCAAGTTCGGAGTATATTTATTTGTCTAAGTGATTGATCCACATATACATTGCAAATCTTTGATTTATTCCTGGGTAGAATCACAGACTCACAGCTTAAGTTCCCTAAATGAATCTTTGGCTGCAAAATTGTAATTTAAAAAAAAAAGGACAGAAAAAAAAATGCAGCCAAACAGCTCATTCAATATCATTTTAATTCAAGGTTCTGGGGATGAAATCCAGCCCTTCTTACAAGTACAGAATGGAAAAGATTCATATCGCCTAATTTCTGGATGTCTAAAAATCAGTTGTCTGAATTATTTACTTTGTGTTCCCCTTTATAATCAATGGAGAGAAGCGAGTAACTCTATAGAGCAATTCATCTTCTTCTAAGATAGGAAGGATGAATGCCTTTTAGGTGTGCTTATTTCTCTGAGTTGACTTAGAGGGTAGCCAAGGATGACTAAATCAGATGAATAATTTTTAAATGTCTAAAGTTAAGTGAGATGAATCTCAACCAATAAGTGTACACATCCTTTTCTTCCTATTTCATCTTTATTTCAAGGACTTCAATGGTGATATTTCTCTTGAGCAGAATTTAGTAATTAAGGACATGTGTTCATGTACTTGAAATAAGAATGCTCTTGAAATTTTTATACGTGTAAATCATCTCTTTTCTCACACTACAAAGGCATCATCTCTCTACAGAAAATAAATATTTCTTAATGGACTTACAAACCCCATGAAGTATTCAATTATTGGCGAAAAAGACATTCAGGAAATAAGTAAGTGAAAATGGATGCAGATCTTGGGGATAAAGTGCTGAGCAATTCAAAACATATGGTGTGAGAGAGAAAAACTACTTTTTGGTCTTGAAATCAGAGAAGAAATCCTCACTGTTTGAGGGAGTCTGCAGAGCTAACACATGGAGAACTGTCTGCAGACCAAGACTCAGCTGACACGTGAGTTGGTAACCTGACATTTTTCAGACTCATCTATAGATGAGTTTAGGGAAATGGGACAGCTGTTTTCTACCTAGTCCCCTCCAGACATAAACATGCTTCCAGAACAGAACTTGCAAAAGACCACAGTAGTTAATGGCATTAATAACATACAATGAATCTTCTAATTATTTTTATCTATACTTAAGTACTTCAAATAATTCACAAAAATATGAGTAAACAATATATTTTATATTGTTTTAGGTACATGCATTGATACATGATTAATACATTGATTTGTAATCTGAATTATTTGGCTTTAAATTTCTAATGGTATATTTGAAATTTGGTCCTTTAATTGTAATGACATTCAGTTTGATGACAAAAGATTAAATTTACACAATGAAAATGTATGATTCATTCTCTCTTTCTTTGTTATTTTCACAGGAGCAGTAATTCGCTATTAATGTTTTTTAATAAAATGTAAAATCACTATTATTATAAAGACATTATCATTATGCCAATAGTACTAGAAAAGAATCACATCTCTGATACGTGATTAAATAAGCCCAGTGGGAAAAGAAATGGAGGCCAAATTGCTGCCATATGTCAGATGAAATCACCTGGGTGACCTTGTAAGAATGGCTAAGACTAGCTTCCAGACTCTGTGACTTGCTGAGTAGCAGGACTGAATTTAAGTATTATTAATATAAGGTTTTAATAAAGTTGCCTGACCATGGTCAATTTGCTCTTTTGAGTCTTTCTAAAAAAATTTCCATAATTACTAAAGTCCATAGGCCCTAGAGCTTATAAATGACCTCTTGTTTGTTTTCAGTGAAAAACAGTAGAGGCAGGGAATCAATTTAAATCAATATTTTCCATAGAATTGAATAGAGAATTTGGCAGAATGACTTTTCATTCTTGCTTTTTTTATATCTGGAGTCCCAGTTGCACTTTCATACAGGCAAGCATACCTTCTCATAACTTCAGCAAGAGGTGCCAATTCATTCTCAGTTGTGCTTCAAGAGTCCAACCACACTCATAATCAGGTTGAGGAAAGGTTTATCATTGACTACAATGATGATAGCATTAGCTCTTCAGTGCAAAAATTGCTTACTAAGGGCTCAATTTGGCAAGGCATTGAACAACTCCTGAAGAAATACCTGACTGTTCTCTTCTTATGGTTCATTCACCTTCAGCTTTGTATTTTCAGAATTTAGATCAAAAGTCACAGTTCTTTTAGACATCATGTCTCCTAAATTATGTAGACCTTACTGAGACCAAAAACAATGGAAAGTTGGAAACAGGATGAGGCAAATAGCTATCCCTCTCTAACAAAAATATTTCCTGTCCTTAAAGCTGCAGTCTTTTATGTCTTCAACTTCTTTTAGCGGTTTATTGCTGCAATATAAAATAAGTTGTTATGAATGGGAAAAAAAAGTGTTCAGCTAATTGAAATGATATTGAACATTTAGAAGTACTTGTTTTATTCAGTACTCAGAAATAACTAATACTCAGCTTAATTACTCAGCATTCCAAAATGTCTTTTGAATAATAATAGTGCTGCAGGGCCTTGAGTTTAGGCCATTAAAGTGTCCTTACTGCCCAGCTCTCCAATGAATGCTTTAGGGAGAGTCCTATTTTTACTGATTAGCAAACCTCTATAATCTATTTGAGAATACAAGTGACATCTTTCTTTGAGTACCCAGGACCCGTGACCTCAGGGAGATGTGCTGTGTCACAGACTTGACTGATAGAAAGGCAATATTCCTCCTTCAGACTCTAATTGGAACTACTCTGTACAGCTGAAGAATTGAGCAACTCCTTATTATTCCATTTAATGGCCTTTTTGCATTTGCAAATCATTTATCAGAATTGTCCCCAAATGAAAAATAATAATAATAGCAAAGATATTTGGCACAATATGTTTGGCTTCTTATCCAAAGGCTTTGTATGGAGGCACCGAAGTACCGGGGATGATGTCATACCCTGGAGCGGGTGCAAAAGGGGAATCATTCTTAATTTCTGGCTGACTTCCCAGGCTTTCTCTTGGTCTTGTTCTACCGGAATCTGTCACAGTGCTTTCTGTCACAGTTGTAAAATACTTTCGGAGAAACATAAAGTTTTTATGAGAAGAATGATAAAAGAGATGACTTATTCTAGGGCTGGGGGTTAATATTTGCACTTGTGGGTTGACTTTGAGAATTAAAAATAAAAAGAGATCAAGGGAGAAAGTCAGAGTCCTTTATTTCCCCTTGCAGTATTCAGTAGATACAGCAGCAGCTGTACAAGCTCTGCTATACAAAATTTAAGATACTGAGCTACTGTCACGGGATTCTGAGCATGCTGGGTTTATTGGTGGATAGACTCCACTGATAATTATTGCCTTTTTAAAGAAAATATGAAAATATCCTCAAAATTATCATATATTTTATTTCAAATTCAGATACTTATGATGAGATCTCCTAATCCTTGGAAACACTGGATATATGGGCTTATGCCTTCTCGCTTAACTCACACAGTAGCCTGTATAGAATGACTTGTTCGTTTTCAACAAACAGGCCTGTCCAGAGACAGAATACTTTCCCTCCACGTGTTTGCCCTTTTCCTGTAATATTTACTTAGAGCCACCTAATGGGAAATGTCATTGAGGTTTTTGAGTATCTTCTGAAGAATGGGAACATTAAGATACTAAAACTGCATGCTGTCAAAAACTATCTTAAGTGGTCCGGTTCATCAAGTAATACAGTAAATAGAATTAAATTGGAGGACTTTTTTATGTTTCAATGAACAACGAAAGACTCTTAATACCTGTGATACACTTTTTTTTTTTTTTTTTTTTTTTTTTTTTTTTTGAGGGAGGACATTCTCCTAGTTCTTGAAGTTTATTAAAGCTTTAAGCTGTCAGGTTATTACTGTCAGTTTCAAGAAAGGAAAGAGCTACTGATGTAAAATTAATTTATTGAATAGAATTGTTTTGCCCCAGGGGAATAACATCACCATTTAATTTAATTTCCCCATCATATTGTCTCATTTGCAGAAGAAAAAAAATAACTTTCCTTTTTAACAAAGTATTTTATGCTGAATGATGAATTTGTCCTTACAGCTTTGCCTTGTTTTAGACTATCAGTTGTCATAAAAATGTTTGAGATGTTTTCTACTTCCTGCCTTTTTGAAAATACTGACTTGTAAAACTTAGTCAAAGACTCTAGCCCGAGCTTCTTGGCTTATAGACATATTTCCACTGACACATTTTGGGCTGGATCAGGCCAAAGGGGAGGAGAACACAGAATGTATTGCATATTAGAAAATACAGCTGGAGCATTTACCAGCCTGCCCAGGATGCCTTCAGTCTCCCAGGCAACCTGACCTTGCTCATCTGTAATGAAATTAGCAGACCCAGGTGGGATGTTGCTGCTGTGCAGTTCGGTGGGATGGGATTTATTTATCACAATTTTAGAACTACTCTGTCAGATCAATTCTTTGCCAGGTCCAACCTCAATGGGGCCAGAGGGCTTGTGGTTGCAACCTTTCTGCCACCTGTTTGGTCAGAAAGCTGTTATACTGTGTGTAACTCCTTGGAAAAGGGAAAATTATTACTGTCTTTATTATTTCTATTAAAAGAAAAAGGCTTTGCATTTTGCCCAGATGGGAAGTGATTCAAAAAGTGTGAAAATTACTTAGGGCAGCTTTTAGTTGGAAAATTTCTTAGCACTGTGTTGGTCCTCTCAGTAACAGAATCACTGCCTCAAGTAGAAATTGTTAAAAGCAGAATACAGTGGTCATGACACGTTCCCATCTCTTCAATAGTTATAATTCCTAGAGAGAATATACAACAGAAGGCGGGGTTGCAACATGGTCATGTGTACACAAAGCTCCTAAAGATGTTTTGTTATACAAATTGGTGATTTTGCTCTTGGTATCTGACCCACACCAACTTCAAAGACAGAAATGACAGTTATCTGAAAATCTTTTGCTACAGATCCAAAAGACTGAGGAGTTTTAGACATCTGCTGTGGCATGCTGCCTTCAAGGGCTTGCAGTAAAGTTAAGGTGAAGCACCAAGAGCCAAGCTAAATTAATCAAGCCTTAACATTTGAACTTTAAGGGAATTCAATCACAGTACAGTCAAAAGCTAATATATCTACTTAGAAGACTAATTGCTGTAGAGATTTTGTGTGTCTAATAGCTTCAGACTCAAAGGTACCTTCCTTCAAATATGTGCGATGGAAGAGGGAAGGGTCATTGGTCTCTGCTATGTTCCTTCCCACATATACTATAAAATACTGTGGTAACAGTTTAGACACAAGGAAAGATAAGGTAAAGTGAGCTAAGACCTCGGAGAGATCCTTGTCGGGGAAGCTGAAAGCAAAGATAGGAGCTAGTCCCTTTGGGAGGCTGGCTCACTGCAACAAAGGCAACCACTCTACCTCTCAGTGATAGTGATTACAAGCAGAGGTCAACCTTGCTCTGAGAAGTGCCTGCAGAGGAAAGATCTCTCTGGAAAAAGAAGCTTTAGAAATCTTAAGGGAAGCACAGAGAACCACTCCTTACCTTCTAAGTTTTTCTTATTTCGTAGCTCTCTATTTTGATTATTTCAAGTAACTAGACCTAAGGCAGTAAAGTACATTAGGGAATGTGATCTTTCTGTTTTTCAAAATGTAAACTAAACATCTGGGGTTTTCTTGAGTGTGTTTTTGTTTGTGTGCTTTTGATTTTTGCTTTGTATTTTTTTTCTGGTGTGCCTCCAACAACCTCTGGTGTTTTTTGATGGTGAAAAGGAGTCCAGCTCCTGCACCAGGCATAAACTCTTTTTAGGGTATATCTAAATTTTGTCCAGGTTTACCTTCCCATGTCAAGCAAATAGGTACAATTGCTAGTAAAACTCTCTATTTATTTATTTTCATTGTTTTTAATAAGATCTATTATTTACCAAAGCAAGTTAGATTCTGGGGGGGCTCCTGCATCAACGACCATTGTGCTCTGAGTGCTGAGAATTTGATGGTTGTGTGTTCCAGGCACCAGAACAGGGCTTCTTTATACAGAGTCAGCTTTGGTTACAGCAGAGGAAATGGAATGACCAATATCAGGAACCTTCAGAGATAAAAACTTCAGAATAAAGCCTTCAGAAGCATCTAAAACATCCTAAGGCAGTTTTTGATAAAGTCTCTTTAAAAACAAAGATCACGTTCTGTAAGAGGGAACTGTGTATATTCCACAGAGAGAGGATACATGTGAACCCAACCAGTAAGGTACTCACAGAATCATAGAATGCCGAAGGTTGGAAGGGACCTCAGAGGTCATCTAGTCCAACCCCCCTGCTCACGCAGGGTCACCTAGAGCACGTGGCACAGGGCTGCATCCAAGCGGGTTTTAAAGATCTCCAAAGAAGGAGACTCCACAACCTCTCTGGGCAACCTGTTCCAGTGCTTTGTCACCCTCACAGTGAAGAAATGCTTCCTTAAGTTCCTGTGGAACTTCCAATGCTTCAGTTTGAAGCCATTTCCTCTAGTCCTATCCCTGTCCACCACTGAAAAGAGGCCGGCCCCCTCCTCCTCACTGCCTCCCTTGAGGTATTTATACACGCTGATCAGGTCCCCCCTCAGCCTTCTCTTCTCCAGGCTGAACAGACCCAGCTCTCTCAGCCTTTGCTCATAGGGCAGATGTTCCAGGCCTCTGATCATCCTGGTAGCCCTGCGCTGGACTCTCTCCAGCAGCTCCAAATCCCTCTTGTACTGGGGAGCCCAGAACTGGACGCAGTACTCCAGATGTGGCCTCACCAGGGCTGAGTAGAGGGCGATGATCACTTCCCTCGACCTGCTGGAGACGCTCTTCTTAATGCACCCCAGGATCCCGTTGGCCTTCTTGGCCACCAGGGCACACTGCTGTCTTACGGTCAACTTGTCGTCCACCATGACACCCAGGTCCCTCTCTGCGGGGCTGCTCTCCAGCAGGTCCACCCCTAATCTGTACTGGTGTCCAGGGTTATTCCTCCCCAAGAGCAGGACCCTGCACTTGCCCCTGTTGAACCTCATGAGGTTTCTCACCGCCCAGTCCTCCAGTCTGTCCAGGTCCCTCTGCACCATTGACAACCACTCTCTGCACCCTGCCATCGAGCCAATTCCTAATCCACTTCCCCGTTCACACATCTATCCCACACCTTTGGAGCTTGCCCAGGAGGATGCTGTGAGGGACAGTGTCAAAAGCCTTGCTCAAATCCAGATAGACCACATCTACCGCTCTGCCCTCATCTATCCAGCTAGATATTCCTTCGTAGAAGGTGATCAGGTTAGTCAAGCAGGATTTCCCCTTGGTGAATCCATGCTGGCTACTCCTGAGCACCTTCTTCTCCTCCATGTGTCTGGAGAGAGCAGCCAGGATGAGCTGCTCCATCACTTTCCCGGGGATGGAGGTGAGGCTCACCGGCTTGTAGTTACTCGGGTCCTCCTTCTTGCCTTTTTTGAAGACTGGAGTGATGTTGGCTTTCTTCCAGTCCTCCAGCACCTCCCCCGTTCTCCAGGACCTACTGCTGATGTGTCTTCAGGAAGCACAAGGAGGAGGATGCCAGCCACTACAAGTCACTCAGCCTCAACTTGATCTCTGGGAAGATGATGGAAAAAATTAACCTGGAAAACATTTTCAAACAAGAGACAATGGACACAACCCAAAATATAGTAAAATCCATTTAAACATAAGAAAAATATTTTTACTGTAAGGGCGATGTAACACTGAAACAGATGATCAAAAAAGAATGTGGAATTTTCATCTTTGGAGATATTCAAAATCTGGTCATGGTCTTGGGCATCCTGTTCCAGGTGACCCAGCTTGAACAGAGGAGTTGAACTAGACAGTCCTCAAAGATTCCTTTCTGTAGTTCTGTGGACTTAGCTAGAATGTCAAACTTCTCACTGTTGTCTCAGCGATGCTTACTTTTAATAATCTTTAGGCTTAAATTTCTTATGAGTAAATGGGACCAATAATATTGTTGTTTCTCAAGATATATTGATAACATTTTGTTCATTGTAGAGTTAGTTTCATTCCTTCATCCCCTCATGGAAGTCTGAAACATCCCGTATGGTTACTAAAAGTAATAGGAGAGACTGAACAGCTCCTGTCAACGTAAAAATATAATCACCACCTCTGGCAAGACTTCTCAAGAATCTTTGGCTATGATTTAAAACTGTTATCTGTGTAACCTTCTGTCTGCCACATCACAGGCACCTGATGAATGCTTCTTCTGGAATGAGCTACCCTCAAGGGCAGTGTCTGTGGAAGAGTCCATTGAGTTTACATCATTTGAATACAGAATTTGCTTGACGGTGTAGGAGTATAGGGGAAAAAAAAGTGTTTTCAGTGATAAAACAAAGCTCTGCCACCTGTATTGTAAAATAAACTTTTTAACAAAGTAAAGAGAAGACCTTGGAACAAGTTATTAGCGTTTGAAAAAGGAAAGAGCAAAGCTGTGGATCACTAGGAGTGAAAGTATCTCATAAAATAGAAAAATCAGATTCTCAGACTTGTAAATAACAAAGCTCAATATTTAACACAATAGGGGGGAAGGAGGGAAGTGAATACAACATATTTTAAAAAGTTAAGCTGAAAATTTTAGAGGGATAGTCGGTGGGAGTTTATATCCATTTTGAGACAGCAGGGGAAAAATAGCTCCAAAAGTACACAGGGGCTAGTTACTGGTTATTGCTGAAATGAATTGACTTGTAAGCAGCACTAAGAGCTTCAGTTAAAAAATTTCATTGTGTTTAAATGGATGACTAAAGCTTCAGAGAAACTTGGTTCAAGGAAATGGAGAGGTTCCCAGCTGTGTTCACTGGCAGATTACCAGCATCAGGAAGAAGGGGAAGATTACCATTTGTACATTGCATTAAATTGCATAACATCAAATCATCCCAAGCTTATCCCAAAAGAAAGACATTGAAGAGTACCAGAGTGGGGTCTTTATCGTAGCATCTAGTTGCAGGAGTGAAGATATGATTCATACAGATTAGGAGGGAAGAAGGAAGGTAATGCATTATGCATTTAATATGGAGGTTGCTAACCCACTGAGGTGACGCGAGCCATATACATTAATAAAATTATGCATGCACTTTGCCCAGTTGTGTGGAGTGAAATTTCTTCAAGAAATATTATTAGATAAAACTGCACGCTTCAAGGTAAACTTCTGTAAAATCTTTGCTTTGCACAGGGAGAAGAGAGTTTTACCTTTGGCAGGATGCAGAAATCTGCACACTGCTGTTTCTTTTCTTTGATTTTTGATTGGTTCTTATGTTGCAGGCAGAGGGGAAGTACTAGTGCTTTGACCCTTTCCTCTTTGCACTAATTAAATAAATAAATACAATCACATTTTGTGTCACTGTTTTAAAACTACAAGGGATGCTAGCATATTTCGCTAGCCATACAAGAGCCATCCCTTCCTTAGCAAGAGCTGAATTTCATAGGAAAACTGCATGAGAATAAAGATTCAGAGGGATTATAAATGATTTGCACTTGGTCTGTTAATCTTTCTCTTCTTGTTCTTTCTTGGAAGACCGACTGAACTGTCTTGAGCACTGTGATATAACCAGTAAGATTTTCCTCTGCTATGTCTCCATTTTTTTGTTTCTCTAATCAGTGATGGTAAAGTGCTATGATTAAGCTTCTTTTCTCCCCTCTTCCCTGAAGAAAAAATTCTTAGTGGACTGAACTGGAAACTTTCTGTTAAAATATATTTCTTTAATGGAAAACCTGAATAATGTGGTATCTCAAGTAATTTTTCCCCCCATTAAAACTTACATATAATCTAGAATCATTAAACCATTTCAGTTTGTCAAGAAAAATAAGTTTTACTTGTCTATTTATTAAACAAGGAAAAGAACATGCTGGACTTTTTCCTCCTTCTTGTCTGGGGACCAATGTAGACTATAAAATCAGAGAGGTACACACTTTTTTGCATCATGTTCTTCTCAACAGAACTGACCAGGGACATCCATTACTCAGACCTAGCATGGGTACCTGAATCAATAAAGCAGTGTTACTACGGATCCCCATGACACCTTGCTCTGCTACTCCTTGCACAGATTTGCACATTTGCAGACATGCCATTAATAGGAGAAGAACATATTTATTGGAGAATAAGGGTGGATGAAAGACTAGGAAGTAATTTTTTGCACCATTTGCACTCCCACTTGCAGTTGCAATATCTGTGCAAATAGTTTATTCAAGAACAATTTTAGCATTGTAAGCCTGGTGTGCTCTCATGCTAAACCCAGCATGTGACATGCAAGACAATGTTCCACTAAACTAACTAGACTAACTACACACAAGCCTGCAAAGCACTTTGGTTTACTTAAGGGTCTAAAACAAGCTTCACATATCACAAATGTCTCACAGGGCCAAAATCAGGCTCTTATTCTTTCTAATGTTAGTGGATGTACCTAATCTGTGTGTGTGTTTATGTATGTGCATCTGTATATCTGTTCCTGCTGAGAAAATACTATAATGGCAGTAAATCTGCTGTCTCAGGCAGAATATTCTTAAGGATTTTTAAAAAATTTCCAGTTTGTATCTTGTAATTATTATGAATCAATTGAGAAGCCAGTGGTTCCCAATGGTGGATTTTGTGAGCATTTGACAGCAACCACTTCCATTTTTATTTAGACAACTTAATAATGAATTTCATCTGGGGTCTGGAGCCGCCATGGCACTTTGGCAAATACTAAATCACAGGGAAGTTAAAGCACAATAGCTACCTTCACCATATCAAATGTTTTTCACATTACTTTGCCCCTTTATTCAAAAGCATTACTCTTTCAGTACCTAAGGCATTAAATTACTGTATTAATTCTTTTCTTAATTTGTATATATTTGATATAGTATCTATTTTTAATTATCAGGAGTCTTATTTAATTTTGACTTCATTAAAAATTACATATGGAATTGTGTGCATACTCATCTCTTCTACATGTGGGGAGATGCAATATTCTATTAGCTGAAAATAGTCAATTAAAATGTTCAGTGCATAAACACAGAAAATGTTTCCCCTTATCAAAGATAATACAGGAGAAGGATGGTCTTGTGGTTAAAATGTTCAGTGTGTAAATACAAAACACTGCTTCTCATCAAATATAATAGAAAAACTTTATGATTAAACAGAGAAGTAAACCACCCATGTTGCATTCCTGACCCTCCTAGAACCTTCTGATATGGCTTGTGGCAAGTCCTGTGCAGAAAATCCTCTAACAAGGGTGCCATGCTGGGAACGAGTGCTGTTCTCCTCATGCATCTGTATGGCAAATTTTCAGCACTGCTCTGTTGATATTCTGAGTGTTCTTTGCTGCCTCATTGCACTGATATTACCTGTATGGTGACTCAGGGGCTTGTGAGAAGGGAGAAAGAAGTTCTGTGTTGACAAATGTTCATATTCCTCCACTTTGCTCTGGGCATCTGAGTGCTGAGGAAGCTGAGTGTGGTCTTTGCGGTGTCTGAAATAAAAATTTAAAAAAAAAGTTTCTCCAACAGCAACTGAGCTAATGGCATCATGAAACACTATTTTTGTGTTCCCCACACTGTCCATTGCAATAAAAGAAAGCCACATGGAATGGGTAACACCTGAGCTTGGTTGTTTGGATCTCTTCCGCTTCCCTGACCGTGATTTTCAGAAGACTCATAGGGAAATTAAAATCTTTAAAAGTTATTGGGGTCAGTGCAGAGACAGACAGATAGATGTAGAGACAATCTTCTTTTTTCTTTTTTTTTTTTTTTGTTTTTTTTTTTTCCAATTTCTATCCACATCTTTAGTTGCAGCTACTCAATGGGCTGCTTGTAATTAATTGTATAGACCTCCCAGATACGAACACAGCTGCTCTGTCACTCTCTGGCTGAATTCTCTCACAGTGTGGTTCAAGTCCATGCTGAGTAAGAACAAATAAAGCAATAAAATATTAAGCAGAAGACTTGGGTGTCCTGTTTTTTAACATTAAAGTTTAAGAGAGGCATAGGAACTGGTCAAATTCTGACATTTTTTGAAACTAATTTTCACTTTTTATGTAATTTCATAATCCAGTGTCTCCAGGTCAACTCAGGCATCTCTAACACCAGGCAAAAATTGATGGATAGTAATCTTGGCCTGACACAGCTCAATTCAACTCAGGCATCCAAATCTTTTACTGGATCTAGCGTTAGGTTTCGGTTACTAGCACTTGGCTCTCCTTGGTGGTATTTTGATGTTGTACCAGTCTTAATCTAGACTGAAATTGCCTCAGAGTTATGTTAAATCTGCAGCAGATTTCTTCGGGGACCTTGTGTCAGGGTGGCTGAAGATTCAAGTGCTTCTTTAGTATAGGAAATTAAGAATTACTTTTGATAAAAATAAATCTGAATTTCTGAAAAAAAAAACCCACAATTTAATAATTTCCTTTAGCCTTTTCTAGTGTTTTCTTATACATCATACAGGATCTCCATCCAAACCCAGCACTGCAGCTGAGCTGGACAGAGAGGCAGGAAAAGACCTCAGAAATGCACATGCTGGTGCTTCTTTCCCTCACAGCATGATTGCTCTTGCTAGCTATGAGAGAAACTGTAAAAAAAGGCCAGTGCATTATGAAAACGATTACCAGAGCATATTTTGACTTTGCCAATAAAAATGCGGGACTTTATCAAAAACTACAAACTCCACTGCATCACACCTGACTGAACATGATACTGCACCAGGGGACAGGCACAGCTATTTTAAGATAACTTCAGGTCTGTGATCTGAATGAATGTGCACCAGTAGGAAAAGTAACTAGAAAAAGTCTGTAATTTTTCAGAGAAGAGGAAAGTGATTAACTTTGACTGGACCAAGACTATTCAAGAATTAATGTTGAATTCAATGAATGATTTTGTCAAAAGAAAAGAGTTTTTCATTATGCAAATTTTTTTCTTCAAAACTAATGAAATATTTCATCTTTTTTCATAAAAAGATGCTTGAGCTACTCCTATTGGGATAGCATTTGTCATTTCAAAGTTGACCTTAAAAAACAAACAAACAAACAAATAAAAAAAGACAAAAGACTTTGAAACTTAACAAGTGAAAATAATGAATTCTAGACCAGATGACATTTCTGGGCAAACTCCAAACCACTCTTTTATTTCCCCAAAGGAAATCTGTTTTAGTATTTTCAAGCAATTCTTTTTCCTTCTTTTTTTTGTCCCCCAGTTTCATAAAGCAAAATTAATTTAAGCTTTACTGTGGTCGCTTTTTTGATATGAAAGAAAGGAATTTTGAAAATTTGCAATGATAGAAAATACATATTTGAATCTAGAAACTTGCGATTTGCAATTGTAACAATGTCCTTATCTCATTTACCCAGAGGGAAAAAAAAAAAAGGCGAGGCTTGTGTTGCTCAAGTAGAAGATGGAAATTAAACAATGGCTTTATAGACCTATCCATTCTTCTAACACATCTCATGATAATAATATAAAATTACAACGGGATGTACTGCATGGTTCTATGGGCAGGTGAAGATAAGTTTAACACTTTTTTGTTAATTATCAAGTGTATTTTCTAATAAGAAAACATCAAGTTCATTTTCAAATAAAACCGAATCCTTAAGAATTCTTACAACCCTTCTGTGGACTGAGAGAAACATTGCAAGGGGTAAATATGGACCTCTTTTCCAGAAGAATCTTGTCCATTCAACATGCCTACTATTTTATCACTAAAATAATACTTTACCTAATCTACTACTGGTAATGGTGCTAATACACTTTACCTTTCTAAGCTCTATCTTATGATTAATCTCCAGGTTAATATGATATTTACATGATTTCATTTGAGTCATATCAGTAATGATTAACTTTGAAAACCATCTGAATAAGATGCTTGCATTCAGGAGTAAATGGATCCAATAATATTTCTGTTAGCTACATTTGAACAGCTATGTAAATGCACTCCAAGGTTACCTGTTCTGATTACTGAATTAACAAGAAACATGTGACTTTAATCACATTAAAGAAACCACTATAAACTTTTTCTATTCTTATCTCCAAGGTCCAAATACTCACACATCTGTCACAGAAATTTCCAAGGATTTAGCTCATTCTCTCAAAGGTATAACTGCTTTTTGTTTTATGAACATTACTGCAAAGAGACTTGCTGTAACAACAAATATCACAGTGAACTCAACAAAGACTGTCTTAGACTGATAAAAGTACAAGAAATTCATTGCTGATACTGGAACTGTCAGATTTGTCAGCTTCATGAATCTAAACTTCAGATCTAATTCTACCAGCATATGTTTTCCCTTATTTTTCTATAGAATGCTATGGATTCTTCACTGTATTGAAATGTCAATAAACAACAAAATAATGATAATATTTATTGTAACTAATACTCGATCAATTTCTCATTATAAATAGTGTTTCAAAAATGGTATTAATCAACTTGATCAAAAAATATGGTATTAATCAACTTAAAAAAAAAAAGATGCTCAAATAGAAAGATAGATTTTTTTACCACACGACCACACAGAAATAGAAAGTTGGCGGGGAGTGTTGTTTTGTTGTTGTTTTGTTTTCCCTTAGAAAATCTGGTCTCACATAATATCCTCATAGGAAATCTATGGAAGCGTGGACTGGTCAGATGGACAGCGAAGTGGATCGAGAACTGGCTGGATGGCAGAGCTCAGAGGGTGGTGATAAATGGGGCTGAGTCCACTTGGAGGCCTGTGGCCAGTGGTGTCCCCCAGGGGTCAGTACTGGGCCCGGTGCTGTTCAACTTGTTCAGCAATGACCTGGACGAGGGCACTGAGGGCACCCTGAGCAAGTTTGCAGATGACACCAAGCTGGGTGGAGTGGCCGACACTCCAGAGGGCTGTGCTGCCATCCAGAGCGACCTGGACAGGCTGGAGAGCTGGGCAGAGAGGAACCTCCTGAGGTTCAATAAGGACAAGTGTAGGGTCCTGCACCTGGGGAGGAATAACCCCAGGCACCAGTACAGACTAGAGGTTGACCTGCTGGAGAGCAGCTCCACGGAGAGGGACCTGGGAGTCCTGGTTGACACCAAGTAAACCATGAGTCAGCAGTGCCCTTGTGGCCAAGAAGGCCAATGGGATCCTGGCCTGCATCAGGAGGAGTGTTGCCAGCAGGTCAAGGGAGGGGATCCTGCCCCTCTACTCAGCTCTGATGAGGCCTCACCTGGACAGTTCTGGACTCTCCAGGACAAGAGGGATGTGGAGCTTCTAGAGAGGGTTCAGCAGAGGGCAATAAAGATGATTAAGGGAGTGGAGCATCTCTCATATAAAGAAAGGTTAAGTGAGCTGGGCCTGTTTACCCTAGAGAAGGTTGAGAGGGGATCTTATGAACGTGTACAAATACTTGAGGGGAGAATGTAGGGAGGAAGGGGCCAAGCTCTTCTCAGTGGTGGCCAGTGATAGGACAAAGACCAATGGATGTAAGGACAAGGACCAATGGATGAAACATATGAAGTTCCATCTTCACATGAGGAAGGACTTCTTCACTGTGAGGGTGACAGAGCCCTGGAACAGGCTGCCCAGGGAGGCTGTGGAGTCTCCTTCTCTGAGGATCTTCCAAACCTGCCTAGATGCCACCCTGTGCCCCGTGCTCTGGGTGTCCCTGCTGGAGCAGAGCGGTTGGACTAGATGATCTCTAGAGGTCCCTTACAACCTTAATCATTCTGTGATGCTGTGATTCTGTGATTCTTAGAAGTAGCTGACTGTGTCAATGACTTTAACTTTTTTTTTTCCCTCTTCTTTCTTAGCTCCCACCACTGCTTGTGAAGGAAGACCACCAAAGCTGAATGCAGCCATCCTTGCTGCATAGCATAATCTTGCTTCTAACTGATGAGAAAGGAAGATGAATGCAGAGGTTGAAAGAAATGTCCATGAAATATCTTCCTTTTCAAGCCATCCAACTATTTACAACTGCAACTGCTCTGTGACCTTAAGAATCTGCACTAGGTCTTATAACTGCATCTACCTATTTATAAAATAGGGGTATACTTTCCGTACAGCACAGGCTTACCAGAGTATATCATCAATATGATAAGTGAGATATATTGAGACCATTTTACATAACTTTTCAGAATAAAACTAAGAGGTTTTACTACTGTTTTCATGTAGTTATGGGGGAGCTGACTACCTTCTGTGAGGTGGCCCATTAGCTCTATTATGGCCTACATTTAAATATTGTCCAGTGACTAACTGGGTTCTCCAGAGTCCAATGAGGGCCATTCATCTGCTTAAAATCTAAACACGAAGTTTTACTGCATCAATGCTTCCCATTTTCAAGGAAGAACCTCAAGGAGGAAGAGAAAATAAAATGTTGTACACTTGAAAACAAGCTGTAAGTTATGGAGTAGTAATGGATAATGCCAAATTTTAGCACAATTCATCAATTTAAAGAAATTTTAAGGTTCAGAAATGAAATCTTAAATATGCTGGAATCAGTGACAAACTTTTTAGATGGCAGTGAAACAGAGTCTAATTTTAAAAGTAGCCTTGGGAACCTTATGCATGCAGTCTACATGCCAGGCAAGTTGAGGGCAGAATTCTATGAGAAGGTACTTCATTTTCTCTGCTCACACCTTGAATATCATTTTCCAGACAGCGACATACTGTCTTGAAAAAAAAAAATGACCATAGGGCAGGTCAGGAAGAGACATGGCACAAAAGACTGCTGGACTTGTGCTAGAGAAGAGATAGAGGTCGGAGAGTTTGGAAATGGGGAGCAGGATAGCGGTAATGAGGGAGGAACTGGATGACGAACCCAATTGAATCCTATGTCAATGAGACAGGAAGGAAATGAGATTTGAGTAGTGGTGAAGGAACAAGAAGTGTAAAACTACTTTCCTATTCCTTAACTTTGAAAGGCTGGAGCAAAAACAACACATTTACAAATCTGAGTTAGATTGGTATGCCTTATTGTGCTTATGACACTTATATCATCTCAGTTAGTTAATGAATGTTTGGCTTATGTTATGGCAGATGTCTAGAAAACTTCTGTGCTGGTATCTGCTAAACTGAAGAGACTCTTTTATGTTGCCTGCTTTGATTATTTCCTCGTTTTGCTTAGATTAGACTAAGGAAATAGTCTGTGTGCAAGGTCATATAACACTTTATAACAGGTTAGAGAAGAAGAACTGAAAAAGGCTTAATTTAATTCTACAACATAGTAATTAAATAAAGAAACAATGAACTACTCATCAGTGAAAGCTGGTGAAAGGGTGAGTAAATGTGACCTGGTGCTCACTTAGCTGTGTCTGTAAGGGATTTCAAAATAGCACTTAAGCAAGTTTTCTAGCCTATTTGGTACTAGAGATATTGCGCATTTACAATGTATAGGAATATCTTTTCATTGTAGACAAACACAGACTGTACATATACTGTAGGCAAACACTGCTCTTCTCTCTCCTCTGCTCTCCTCTCTCCTTTCTCTTCTTCCTTCCCTCCCCTCCCTTCTCCTTACTCTGCCCTCGTTCCTGCCCTTCTCCCTTAACTTCTCCCTATCCCTCCCTCAATTTCTTTTCCTTTTCCTCCTTTTAAGAAAAATAAGCGGAAGTGTAGATTTAAGGGGAAAAAAAAAAAGGAAAATTGAGCAACTGAACTGTCTCCAGATCAATACTAAGGATTCTACTAAATTTCTCTCTTAAGAGTATTTGCTCAAAATTTCACTGAAGTCAATGGACAGATTCCCGCTGATTTCCTTTGGGATTTGATGAGGGCCTGAGGACAAGACCAGAGAGCTCAGTTGATGTTCACAGTTTTCTGACTTAGATCCACTCCTCTGAGTAAACCTTTTTTTTTTTCAGAAGAATCAATGTTAAAATTTTTATGGACTTGAATCCTGGCTCTGCAGAAACTCTTTGCATATATGATAAAAATCATCTCAAACCTTTGCAGGAGTGGCAGACAAGTAGTGCAAGTAGTGCAAAAAAAAAAATTATGTTCCTTGCTTCCCATGCTTTCTGGCATGCTCTAACTCCAAAAAGATTCTCAGATTTATGCAAAATATTAGCTGGCTTTATTTTTATTAAGGGCATGCTTTATTAATCTTAATAAATCAGTTTGTCGGTTGCTTTCTGACTGCCTCTCAAGTAAAACGGGGATTGACTGTGCGGTAACACTGTTTATGTCATGCCTGAATAGTTTAAGGTGAGGCTTTGAGTAGTTTTATTGCTTTTGTTTATATAGGTAAACCCAATCTGCGCGTTTGAAATGATTGATGAAGTGCAGTCCCACTTGGAGTGTTTGTCATCATTCATGTGCTGAAGTGACATTTCTTTATGTATTTTGGCATAAACATATGCAACTACTGGCAAAGCATTTGACCCTGGAGTCTGACTATTTGTCATTCTAATCTTTTTTTTTTTTTCCTCCCCCAAAGTCAGACAAGTTACTGTATATTTCATCTGCATTCATGTTGCTAATTATTCAGGAGACAGTAAAACAGTCCTGTGGCTGGAAGTGCATAAGTTGCTGAATGTGCATTCTTCATTGCACAAGTTAGGTGCTATGCTGCAATATAAATAAAGTTGGGATGTGTGTAAATGTCAAGAGTGACAGCCATATTGAGCTGCAACAGCTTCTCAGTAAAACCTGAAGCCTATGATACCTCCTATCAATAGAAGGCAAAACACCATGCATGGAATTTAGCAAATCAAATGCGAGCAGAGATTAAGTAAAATACATTAAACATAACAGTCCTGGAATATATTTTTCCAATAACATAGTTACAATGAAAAGCAAGTAACCAATAATTCACATTATGTGGACAGAGATAAATGGATGGTGTCTTAACCTCCAGGCTCAGGGTTCAGACTCCGTGTTGTCTTGTTCGAAAACAGCTGATTATTTATTGGGGAAAATGTCAGAAAAAAAATTAAAGTGTAAAGTAATTTTCCCAGGAAAGCAATCACATGTCATTTACAAAATATATCAATTTTTTTATCTGAATCATAAAAATGTGATATCTCCCTAAAACTCATTTGTCTAAATAGCAATTCTGTACAGTGCTTATATATCTACAATAAACCACATAAATATGGATATTTGAACATATAAAGAATATGATGAATGTGATTGACGGAAGATCAGCCAAAGTCCTGATATCAAAGGATGCATGTCCTGAAATTACACATATAACTGGTATTCCTTAAAAATTTGGAGAATATGTTCTGAATATGAGCATCTCTGCCTGTATTTCAATATTTAAGTAAAAATGCCAGTTGCAGAAGCATTGGCCTGTTCAGGATCAGTTTTCCTAAGTGGAAGACTGCTGCAGCTCTCTTTCTCCCACCTTCTTTACTTTACTCTTGTGTCTTACTGAACAGAAGACTGCCAGGCTTCTTCGCAGGCCTTTGAATGGCAATGCAGGCACGGATCCTAACATGCTAAGGTGAATTTTCACCCTGTGTTCCAATCTACTCCACACCAGCTTCTGTAAGTGCTGGTGGATTTTTATTTTCTGTCATTTCTACATACTGTGATACTGTGAATATAATAAAATCAGTGGCAAAATTCCAGCTGAGTGATTAAGACCAGTTTCTTGCAGTTCAGGGATGCTGTGGATATTATTTTTTTCCATGCATCTTCATTGAAAATCTACCAAAGAATTAGCACTTACAAGGCAGAAAGCTGTACGTGCATTTTAGGGGCAACTAGGAGTTTCTGACATAGACAAGAGCTGGTGTTTCAGACAACAAGGCTAGGATGAAGTCTACTGACAGTAGGGTTGCAGAGAAGATTTTCTTTGAAAATCTTGTTGTTAAATAGTTGTTATAAATCGTTGTTAAATAGTATTAGAGAAAATAAATATATCTAATTAATTTTTCTTCCTTTTAGTTTGCCTTTTCTTTCCTCCAAAATCTTGCATGTTGAAAAACTTAAATTGTGGAAAGTTAGGGAGGACCTAAATGACCATTCACAAGCTAAACAGTTCACTTTGGAACTATATTTAGGCTTCACTGTAGATGAATGAACGTAATCATGATTGAACTCCACGATCTTGCAGGTTTTTTCCAACCATAATGATTCTAGGATTCTATGATAATCTTCTACGTGGAGAATCTAAGTTTATTGGCCTGCCAAAGAAACTGCACTAGTTAAAGGCACAAACATGACCTGCCCAGACTGTTACTTATTTTTTCCACAAACATCTGTAAAAATGTATGTGGTTAGTCCCAAATTACCAAATTATTCGATGCTATGGTTAAGTTTATGTGTCTTTTAGTATGCACAAACAATAAGAAATTTTGCTTAACAAAAAAAAGTTTGATTTTGACAAATGCTTGCACTAACAAGATAAGAAATTGTCATTTCTAAAGAGAGGTAAGTATGACTTCCACAGATTTTTCTTAAAATTTCCACCCATTTACATACAGATAATTATCACACATTTTCTTTTGGAAATAAAACACACAGATAAAAGTTAGGTCTTGGTTTGGGAATGTTCAGCTAAAATAACAGAGGGACATTTCACAACATTCCATTTCTTTATTCTTTATTTATAATGCATCATGCTTATGCAAGTAAAAAAGTTTTGTTCTTCCTAATAGTCTTTCACTTTTAACATCAGGTTTTGCTAGTTGAATTGTTTGGGAAGAATCAACTATAAATCAATAGCATATCAACACTTTCTAAAACCAACAATAATTGCTCAAGAAACAGCTCTTTATGTTTTGATCAAAACCGTAATATTGATGAAGAACAGTTTCAGATTCTTGTAGCTGGATACGATTGTATCTCTCTTCCTGACTGTTTTCTGGACTTTTCCTGAGGCTTTTGTTTACCATTCATTGGAAATATTTGTTATCTGACTGCCTGTGATGTTCAGCAATGGGGATGCAATTCTTTGAAGTTTCTTTTTAAAAAAGTAAGTAGAAGAAATATTTTATTTGGATTGGTCTACCTGTAACAATTATCAAGACATTCCTTATTTTCTACCCTAAAAATAGACAGCTACTGTATTAATGTAATTGATGGCTGGCTTCTTAATCCCTCTCTGTTTTCTTATTTGCAACACTTAATAGTGAAATTCTGAATTTACTCTGTGGAAGAGCATAAGTATCAGCTTTGCCCTTTTTGTGCTCAAGCATAAAAGAGGATTGGGCTACATGCAATTTTTGTAGTCTTATAACCGTATTCATTTAGAAATGGATGTGCTTAAATGAATACAACCCACTATCTAGATGAAATTATACAATAAATATTCTTTTCTTGGTACAGTTTAATCAACATGAATTCATTACCCTGATGAGTCTTCCAAATACCTATTTTTTGTGACTTTTTTTTTAATTTGTTACATTCTACCATATGTATCTTCTATTTTTTTTCTAACATTTGTCATAATCATTCAAATAAATTTATATTTTGAAATTTAGTGATTTTGTAACAATAATAACTGCTTTATTGTATTGATTAGCTTCCTTCATATGCCATTCAATTACAGCCAGGAGCAAATAAAGTGGGATTTGGTTCAAGATTAAAACATCTAATTTTAGATATTACATGTGTGCTAAAATTAAATAATCTAATTTTAGGTATTACATGTGTGCTAGACAACTAAGATCATGTTTTAGTCAAAGAAAAGATAGAGAATAGTGTCAATGGAGCCCACAGTGCCATTAGTCATGAGATCAACACCTAAGGAAGGAGTCCATGATCCAAACACCACTAGTGCCTTCCAAAATGCTGTGGGGCCAGAGAACATCTGCAGTCTACTGAAGCTGGAGGCAAAGCACCATAACCCTGGGTAGCAATAATCTTATATATGTAACATAACACACTGTACTGGTACCAATGCCTATTTACAATTCTGCATAAGATATTAATATATTCTTTTTTGATATTTCCAATGTGTTTCTAGAAACAAGGACCTGTAAGTATTTTAGAGTTCCAACTGTTTTCTGTGATCAGAAACTAACAACACTGGTCATTTGCATTTCCCTTCCCTTTTCTCTTATAGATAGCTTTATATAGTATTTCCTATTACACTTGTCAGGGACCTTCATTTTTAGTTTTTCTATTAAAATTTTACCATATTTCAATCACAGCATTAAATAGAATCAATTTCCAGCATTATTCTAGTCCCCAAAACTCAGAAAAGGTTACCATCATGTTCACACAAATACTTTTATTCACCTTCTCCCACTCAATATAACCCTGGCACAAAAAGAGAGAAAAGAAGAGAAATGGGAAATAATTGTCCTTTCAATGGTGATACATTTCTTTGTACTTTTTGTCATAGGAAATGACATAAACTTGGAAAAAAAATCTCTGAAAAATGTTTCTCATTATCGAATCTGTGTATGTGGTAAATGTATCACAGCACTGCTAAAACCCATGATAAAAACTAACCCGTTCTGCAAATGGAGATTAGCAAACAATATGCTTCCCTTGGTTACAGGTGCACTGTTGTTTTACATCTGATTTTTTTTCCTGAATAGACATTACATAAATGATGCATCAAAATATTTGTAGACTGAGGCGGAAAGAGAGGATTACGTGCTGGGCTTGTTTCTCTGTTTGGCTTTTTTCTCAAGTTTCACTCCTTCTGGGATGTCACTGTTTTAGAATATGTGATAATATGTTGCATTAGATATGCAACAAGTCATGTGTAAAGCAAATACAGTACCACTTAAAGCGAATGTCTCTCTTGATAAAAGAATGTATTCCAATTACATTAATCCATTAATGGTTCATTTCCTCAGATAATTGGCTACTTACGTGCATCTTTATTTGCATCCACTAAATACACAGCCCAGAGTTACCAGTATCTATGCTAAGGCTAATGATTTCATCCTAGGTTAACACTTCCAAGATAGGACCACTTCAAAACAACACAACCTCAATGAACAGATTCACCAAAAACTAAATGTTGCTTATTGGCTTGTTTCCTGCATTCCAGTTACAGCACAGTCTAAATCTATAAAGTGCTTCTTTTAAGAGTAGAATGTAGAGAAAAGTCAGTATTCCACGTTTACTGCGTTAAATACACAACCTTAAATTTTCATTTATCATTAGTATGGTTTGATGACGAATAAATATCAAAATTAATAAAGATCATTAATTTATAATTTAGATATTAAATGTTGTACCTGTTATTAGGGAAAAGTGTCATGATTTTGGCACTTACTGGCATGATTTTGAGAAAAAAAAATCTCTCCAGCTCACTGTTTCATAAATATATGCTCTGGTTTATTAGAAATAAGCTCTCACCTTTCAGAAAATGTGAGAAAATTTGAGCTTAGTCTCTAATTTCTGACTTACATATACTGTTGCTATTTATAACTTTCAAAACTTGGTTCATGCATGTCTGCTAGGTCCTGATGATGATAAGTGAACTGATAAGTGTTGACTCAAAAATCTCTTGCCAGATATTTAATTCTGAAAAACCATGAAGAAATCAGAAAACATTTTTTTTCCAATATTTTGCCCCATATTTCCTCCCTCTGTCTTTTCTCCTTTTCGTTTTTCTCATCTTATTTTGGTCTAATCAAATATTTCTTGCAGAGTTTATTTTTCACCATTTTGGCAGACTTGTTAACTGTTTTGATCAGGCCTCCCAAAGTTTTGACAATGTCCTTCTCCTGAAGGAGAAGATTACATATTGTACGAGTTCAGATTCAATGGCTGCTTCTTGTTTCAGGCGCTGACTCACTTCTGAAGAACGAAGGTCTCCTAAGTCACTCTTTCTGCTGTGAGACAAAGAAAAGAGATGCAATATTTGATCTCTAAATTTCTGTATGCCCAGAAAAAAATGGCATGGATGATGACGATAGCATCTCTCTTACTGAGTATATAATGTTTTTCTTGCACAGTTACATGAACCTAATAACCATATCAATCAAGGTTCTTGAAAGCAAAGCAATATATTCCACTGAAGTGTATGACGAGATGCTGAGGTTAAGAATGTGTTTGAATTTCTAGATGGATGACAAGGTTGGCTTTTTCTTCTTTCAAAGTTAACTGGAATATGAAGAAGCTGAGAAATGCTAGACAAAGTACACTTATAGAAGGAGACGAAGTTTGCAAACATAAGGAAAAATATGCTTGTATTAAAGATCTTACATTTCAATTGCTTTTCAGCTCCTGGATTTAAACATACATACATAGATAAAACAGATTTTTAACAAGGATAGAATGAATACAGCAACATCAAATATTGAAAATGGAGCAGTGACAAGAGTATGGTTGTTTCAGAAGCTTTCCCTCTCCAAGAGCTAGAGAGGTAGCTCTGATATGTCCAGCTCTCAAAAACAGGAAAAACCCCGGATTCTGGGAACAAAAGCACCTGGACAAACGAAACAGCTAGGACTAGCTGGACGTTCTCCAAGTGCAGAATGGGAAAAATGAGGTCCGGCTTCTGTCTTCCTAGGAGTTTACAATGTCTCTGTGATGAAAACAAAGCAGTTTCATTAAAAAGTAGCCTTTGGACCTGAATTCTTCCAAGAAATTTTGTAACTACTGCAGAAATTGCTATATGATTCCTTTGATTTTCCTCTCATGGCTAACCTGGAAGTATCCTTTGTTCTTGGGGATTTTTAGCCTTTTTGCTGGCCTTGCTCTTTCCACTTAGATTCCCTAAAAGAGGGGCTCACTTCACCTCCAGGTCTTACTGGATGATTTTAAAAGGAAATACAGTCTGTCTCCACTTTCTTCAGGGTGAGGATTCACAACAGTGTCAATCATTTTAAGATATATAAACCAGACAATTGACAGTTTAGTCCCCAAATTATCAAACCAATGGCTTGTTCAAGCATTGAATTCTGATAATTTAGTACTTACATTCTTAATTGTCAAACTGCCTCAATCCCATTTATGGCCATTCACCAAAATATTTCCTTAGGAACAGATATTCCTTCTGCACCAAACTGTAGAGCAACAGAAGAGGGTCTAAGACTGTGCCATCACTTCTGTTGTTAAATGTTCTGAGCATCATGTCCCTGACTTTTCAGACTAACATGTATGCAGGCTGTTTCATAGCTTATTCCTGGTGTAAGCAACTGGATTTCCTTTCTACAGGAACATGGAGTTAAGGAACAATTGGGGCAAATACAGAAAAATGTGGGTAGAGGGAAGTGTTTCTGGATACCCTGGTATAGCCAAGGACAGATATAGTAGCTAAGAACTCAGTATCAAAAAAAAAAAGACCACATCACTAAGCCAAAGCAAGTGACAGTGAGATCCTTTCTTACTTGGTGCAAGAGTTTTCCTTCACACTAGATTTACTCTTGTCCCCTGGACTGAGCATCCCACTTCAATACACTTCAATATTGCCCAGAAGATTGTCTAATGATGGACAGCTGTTCAATATTGTCCAGCTGGTCCTTCTGATAGGACTTGGATTACATTTAGTGTATACCCAAATTATCCAAAAAGAACCCAAATCAAATCATACATAGAAATCCCTCTGAAGCAAAGCGATATTCAGTTTTATTTCAGAACTCCTCCACCACTTCACAATACCATTCTGCTTCAAAATAAATACTAATGAAGACACTACCCACATAATCTTTATTTAAAATTGAATATTTGAAGATGTTATTGTGGATGAATGAATGAAGTCTTCATTCACTTCTAATGAATGAAGTGTTCATTCATTAGAATGAGCGCTTTTCAAAACTTCACGTATTTCAAAGTATACATATGCAGATAAAATATATTTTTAAACTATATAGAAGGGACAAGTTTCTTCAATACATTGTAAGAAAAGTGTTTATTGGTGACATAAAAAACATTGGGAGAGTCAAAAAAAAGAAAAGAACTTTTCAATTCTATCTAAAGAAGATTGGATAAGAGTCTACTGTGTTTCTAAACGGTAAACAGTATCTACTGTGTTTCTAAACAGTAAACACAGTTTTCCATTCTATGACAGGTGTTTTTAAGAGAGTGTTGACTTTTCACTTCGCAAATGTATCCAAAAGCTCAAATGTGTGTCTGGAGCCTACGAAATCTTTCCAGTCTATCCACAAAGTCCCTTCTCTTTCTTCCTCATCAAGCTCATGATATTTACTTCTCCAGCAGTCCCAATCTTGTAGTATATCTCATGACATCTTTGGGCAGACAGATTATGTCATTAGGTCTTCAAGGAATGGGCAGTACCTTTCACCCTTTTCATCTTTTCCACACCTTTCAGTAAGTCTGATATTTCTCTCTTTCCAGGCCATCCTTTCTCTCCCCAACCACATATCTTCACATTGGCCTTTTCTTGTTAGTATGTTAATTCTCTGAGTCTCGCTATGGTTCTTCTCAGCCTTTTAAGTGGCCTGGGATAAAATATGATATGCTGAAGTTACCTATTCATCAATGACTACAGAGAAATGTTGTCTAAACATTTCAAACCCACAAAATCAACCTGATCTAAAACAAACTTTAATGTTGTGCTTAGAGAAGAGAAGGTAAACAGATTGATCCTTTCCAGACTCAGCATAAGTCCATTAAAGACCCTGATTCTATTCAAAAGGCTGCTTGAAAGCCTTGTTCAGAACTTGAACTGGAAACAAAACAAACTTTTAAACTTCTGAACAGAGGTTCATGGCAGAGAAAGGGGAAAGCGGGAATTCTTTTCTCTAATGGAAATTGGGATCTCAGTGGATTTCTGCTTTTTATCTAGAAAAGAGCTCTGTCTGTCTTCTACCCTCTAACTGGTCTGAAGAAAGAAATTTTAGGGTTTTTGAAGTGAAATTGGGAGAAGAATCACAACTTCCTGCAATACACAAATACTTTTCACTAGCTTTTTACAGCGAAAATTGAAATTTCCTCTCTTTTGTCTAATCCCCAATTATTTTAAGGCACGATTTCCATTTTGACAGTAGCACATAGCTGAATTCATCCTCGGTTATCTACCTGTTGCACTTCTTACATGTGAATAAGGCAAGTACACAGTCACTGCTACTACAACAAAGCTATCCAATCCATAAAAACATTGCCATAGAGTTGTCATTTAACAATTGTTTTTACTGAAAGGCTACTGAAGGGCCCTTTATTCATTTTAGTCTTCTGAGTTCTTAAGGAGTACTTCATGAGTGCTTACATGACTGTAGTGTATGCTAATGCAGTAGTAAGTCATTTTTTTAATAGAGATAGAGATGCAGGCTTTGCAGTCTCTGATGAGTATGCAATGGTATATTTTTGTGTTTTTATTTGTAGACTGGTGTTTAAACAAGAATCTTGAGAACTGAAGTTTGTTTTGTGCTCAACACCTCTTCAAAAGCTTAGTATGTTTTGTAAAGTATTGCAGGTCTTCCTCATGATCTTATTCTACTTACCACATTTTTATTTCTTTGGAAGATGTTGAGAAGTGGTGCTCACTCTTGTATCACCTTTTACTACAAGAAAAGAATGAACACATAATAAGATTCTGTAAGCTGAGAATCAAAATCTTTTTTTTCTAACACATAACTATTTCACGTTTTCCTGAAATGAAATCAGATATTCTCCTCTGCTTAGTTTTGTGTGTATTCTTGGGATATTTAGTAATAAGAAAAGGGGACATAGTATCTATTTCCCGCCCATTTAATGCAGATGATTGAATTTAGTTCTAACAAAACAAATATATTTGTATGTTTCCTTACAAAGTTTGACCACAAAGTTTGTAGTCACTTGGCCCTCATCTTCCTGTCTTAGATCATCCAAAGATTTCTTTAATGGTATGAACACAATGCTCTGTCATACTTACTGCTCAAATAAATGATAATTTAGCAAGTCATTAAAACACAGTGAAAAATACTATCCATTGCAGCATTATTGTCTTGAACTGAGATGCTCTGACTCTTTTGGAAGAGATGTGCATGTCAGGGCTGAGTCCTGATTACAATTACATTGCATGGGCTGGAACTGAAACTCACCTACTGGTGGAGTTTTTTGAAGGAATTTGAGACAAGTTGAAAAAAAGATGCTAACGATGTTCATACTGTTTTGCCCTTTTAATTTTTTTGTAATGTTATTCTATTCCAAATACCCTCTCTGGGCTATAGCTAATGCAGAAGTAAACTTCATTTGGCTTTTTGATTGGTCCTCCTGGTTTTCATTCGTGGATATCTTTATGATTCTCCTGTATTCTTTCTTCAAGGTTGACTCTGCAATTATGCTACATTATTGAGATAATTCAAAATAATATATAGACTTTTTAGCATTTCCTCTGTACTGATGGCTTCCTTGTCCTTTTTCTCTCTCTCTCTCTCGTTTTTTTTTTTCCTAATGATGTAACACTGTACTTATTTAGCTTTTTCATTTCTCTGACTTTTATCCCTTCTGCCACTTTTGGGGTTTAGTGCAGAATGAGATGCAACTCTGTTTGTAAATACTTCTTTTCACAATCACAAAAATGAGCAAACATCAAACCAGAAAAAGCATAAGCATAAGCTGAGATATGGAAGAAGGCTGAGTTTCTGTTTTTCCACTTTATTCTTATAGTATATAAGGATCAAGCTCTTCTGAACATCACCACTTGTTCCACAGTTCTGGTTTGATTTCTTCAAGTGTCAGATGTAAAAGGCATAGCTAGGTAAGGTCTGGGAATACAAAGGAAGAAATTGGTTAAAATTTCTTTCACTTCATCAATTCTGATAAGGCATAAGGAAAATGTTACCAGACATTTATTTAATATGTCATTATTTCTTTGACTATTCCCCGACCAAGAGTGTTACCAATTAATGACCAAAACACACAGACTGTGAAAGGCCTCATGCTTGACGGACACCTATATGCTCAGTAAGGATGCTTGTGATCTACACATCCCACTATTTTGCTGCCACTTTAGCATGTTCAGCATCTGTGAAGGTATGTCCCTCACTTCATAGCTTACATACGATTCTAGATAATAATTTTTAATCACACAAATTGACCATTGACTCTATTCTCTTGAAGAATCAGGAACTTGACCTACAAGATTAAGAAAAGTAGAATTAAAATGGCACCTTAAAGGCAAATATTTCTATTTCACCATTCTAAAAATAACAAAATGTAACATTTTCTGAAAATAACAAAATGTGAAGCATGCTAAAGTATAAACAGTATAACTGTAAACCAGTCAAGTATATAGTCTGTCGCCTGGAAAACTAAAGGAAAATAAACTGTTTTCTAATTATTATCTTTGCAAATTCCTTATTCAAATATAGAAAAAATGCAAGAGATTTTGCAACAAATATACACAATGAATGCAAAGAAAAATATATCTTAGAGCATCTGTTCTTTCTGCAAAAACCAACACATCCCACTAAATGAGATAGAAATGCCAAGTATCTTCCTTTTGTAAACTATCATAGCATCATTATTTCTAGTAATACCCAGTTTCAGTTTTTATCCTATAAATCATGTGAACATTTTAGGAGAAAGAGAAGCATGATTACCTAATACTATGACTGCCTCATCAAAGATTTTCTCTTAAATGGAAATAATGCAAAGTGAGACTAACACAAACTGGAGGCAAGGAACTGCAAACCTTTCTACAAACATTTCATCCATTAAATATACATCTTTCTGTTACCTGGCTGTCTTATAAGACAAGGACATGGACAACTGTTGAAAACTGTGCAACAATTGATAAGGAGACTAATTGTTTATCAGAGCGAAAGGGTCAAATGTGTTCTAGTACTCATCCCTTTGTGTTAGACCCAGTCTTCTGGGGTGAGAGTGCAACAACTTAGAGTGACATCTAGCACCTTTGGAATAAAAATTGTTTTCCCCTCCTCACTTTCTATATATTAGCTCCTGGAAGACCTTCCAAGCTGTATGTAACTGAGCAGACTCTAGCAGCATAAGTTGGTCCATTAGCCATAACTGTTAGAATAGCTGTATTCTCTTAAGCCCTTAGTTCCTTGTTGACCTTCAGAGATCTAACAGATTTCAGAATATTTCAGAATATTTCAGAATATTTATTTAAGGTTGGAAGGGACCTCTACAGATCATCTAGTCCAACCTTCCTGCTCAAGCAGGCACACCTAGAGCATGTGGCACAGGGTGGCATCCAGGCGGGTTTTGAAGACCTCCAGAGAAGGAGACTCCACAACCTCCCTGGGCAGCCTGTTCCACTGCTCTGTCACCCTAACAGTAAAGAAGTTCCTCCTCACCTGGAGACGGAACTTCTTGTGTTTCAGCTTGTGGCCATTACCCCTCGTCCTATCGCTGGCCACCAGTGAGAACAGCCTGTCCCCTTCCTCCCTGCATTCTCCCTTCCTGAACTTATACATATTAATCATATCCCCTCTGAGCCGCCTCTTCTCCAGAGAAAACAGGCCCAGCTCGCTCAGCCTCTCTTCATACGAGAGATGTTCCATTCCCTTAATCATCCTGGTTGCCCTTCTCTGGACCCTCTCCAGAAGCTCCACGTCTCTCCTATACTGGGGTGCCCAGAACTGAACACAGTACTCCAGGTGCGGCCTCACCAGAGCTGAGTAGAGGGGCAATGAAATGATGAATGTGAATGTGAAAGTGAAATGTGAAAAGTGAATGTGAAAGTCAGAGAGGTCTAAACAATGGTTTTAATACAGAGTCTTTCATTGGTTTATCTTTTCCTGCAAAGAATTTGCTTTCACTATTGTCCAGCCAGCAAGATTTTAACTGGGATACGGCAAAGATATGCTTGAACTCTTGTCACTTACAATACAAATCCTATTTTATAAAAATATAAACTTAAAAGCCTAGTGATTTCCAGGTCTACGTTATTTTTTAGTATTTATTTTCAGATTTTTTTTTTTTTTAACTAGCGTATTTTCATGTTCTGGAAGGATCTCTCTTGTGTTCTACCTGATAATTTATTAGTCAAAGGAAACTCTATTATGTTTGCTGCTCTGTTCCTAAACTGAATATTTCTACCAAGTCTGCATTTGAGGGTGACAGTTCCAGCTTTAGCTGCAGACAGTATGTTGAAATATATTATTAGGCGTTGAAAACAGAAAGGTAGCTGTACCAAAAGTCAGCAAACATTTTAAAATTGATACTACTACTGTAGAATAGACACACACTTTGTTATTGATGTTGTCTATTAAATGCTTGGTCCTTACTGAAAGGAAAAAAATCACCATAATGATGTCCTGAATTCAAGTAGGGAACTCTGCCATCTCTTTATTTCAACTATTTTCATGGGCAAAGCAGTCTCAGATGGGGGGATCTGAATTACTTTAATTTGCTGCCAATTAACAAACTTTAAGTTATTGATTCCAGTAACAAGAAACAAAGGCGATGTAAACCATTATAGTAACACCAGGAAAAATGCCTCATCTCCCCCCTGCCCTAGGCTTAATTTGGGTGCTGTAGCTCTTCTGGCCCCTTCCTGGTGCCTCTGCCTTGATTTTATGGTGTGTTGAAAGGCGCAGGCTGCTGTCAGAGTTGGGGGCCAGGGCACAGCGGTCTCTCCCATTCCTGCTGCCTCCACCACTCTTTTCTTTGCCACTCCAGCGTGTGTTTCCCCACGGGCTGCAGTGCTCAAGGGTGTCCCTGCCCTACCATGGTTGCAGGCCAAGAAGAGTCCTCTTAGCTGTGCCTCCTGGTGCCTCTTTTAGCGTCTCCTCTTGTGTCTTCTTCTTCATCTACCACTCATTTCTCCCCCTCATCTCCCTTCACTTCCCGTTTGCTGTCCCTTTCTTAAATACTCTCTCTTGCTCTCCTGCCAGGGTGCAGTTTTGGCAGCCATTAGGGCACCAGCTGGAACCGTCTGTGGTTGGTTCGGGGTAGCTCTCAACTGCCTCCTGCCTTGGGCTCCAGCCACCCCAGCCCTGACAGGAAATTTGCTGTTTTTCCTTTTACAGCTATTTCAAACCTGTTGCCTTTCTGTGTGTGTGTGTGTGTTCTTTTTCACCAGACATTGAAATGGCGTATGCTAGGACAGATTGCCTTATTTTTTTATTTATTTTGAGGCACTGTCCAGTTTGGTAGCATATTAACATATCTGTATGACACTCCAGTTAGTATTACTGGAGATTAAATAGGTGGTCAAGGATAGTAAATAAGATTACCTCAGGGGGTAACATAAGAGCTTCTAAATTAATTGACCATTCGTTCCTATAAGGCAAGATGTTATTCTGCAGAGAAAGCCTAGTTATTTCCTATCCTTTTAATATATCAATCTTTAGTTTTAGTTATTTGCTTTTAAGAGGTCATACTTGTTTTCAGTTTCATAATCTCAAAGGCTGGAAATTTGCCCCTAATTTTTTTCCTCTTTCTTTCCCTCTCCTCTCCTCTTCCTCTTCCTCTCCTCTCCTCTCCTCTCCCCTCCTCTCCTCTCCTCTCCTCTCCCCTCCCCTCCCCTTCTCGAAAAGAGCACCACAACTGCAAGGATGGATGTAAAGCAGGATTTCACTCTACACCGCAGCCCCATGGATAGTTTCCTGATGACCCTCTGGTCATCAGGAAACCTGGTCATCAGGAAACCTGCTCACCTGCCTTGGGCAGGTGTCCTCTAGATAGCCACTCTGCACTTGGGGTTTGTTACTGTTTGAAACATGTGAAATCATTTGAGGGAACAAGGACTGAAGGGTATTGACTTTTACAAATCTTGTAATAGAGATTATATGTAGTGCCTATTCTTAGCTTTAATAGGCAGTAGGCTGCTTTTGCTCCCTTTTCCATACTGTGCAAGATTAAGATCATAGAGAGGTAAATCACAATAAACAAAGGGATCTATAATAGAAAGCAGTGGTCTAAGGGACTTTCAAAAAAGGCAGTAAATCTTGAACTCTGGTTCTTGCTTTACATACCTTTCTCTCTCACTCTGATCAAGTCAATTTGGGTTCACTTCACCAAAACAAGGGCACTGATTTTGAGGAATTTATTCTGTACTGAAGAGCAGGGTGACCAAAAATTGAGAGAATTGAGAAAGCCTTCCAGAAAATAGGAAAGCTCAGCAAAATCAGGCTAAAGCTGATAGATCCCATTCTTCTGATTTCTACTGCATTTTCTTTTGGTGTTGGATAAAAACATTGTTATATAAATTTTAATTAATTCGCTGGAAACAAGTTGCTTGGTATATGTAGTCCTCAACTATTTGCTTCCCTTTCACTGAGGTATCCTCACTAGAAGATAAATCAGCTAAATAGGTGGTGTAACAAATGTGATTTTGTTAAACGTGATGTGCTGGACACAGTGTATGATGATTAGCTATATTCTCAAGGACATGTATTTAAGTACTTTGCATGGAAGCGTGTCATTAGATGAGTAAGTTTACTCTCTAGTTCCCTTAGTCTAGCAGGCTAAAGGTAAGAAAAATACTGTTAAAAGAAGACAATTGAAGAGTCAGACTATGAAGCATACTCAGCACTATGAAATCACGATGTTTTAAGAAAAAGGTCTAGCATTGTCACCCGCTAAAATTTAATTCAACAAAAAGCTAGCAGGGGAATGTCTATACCATAAGAAGCAGAAGTCAGATTGTTTATGAGATATAGGTTATAGGATATAAGTAAGTAGGTTGAAAATCTCCCTATGTATATATCTAGAAAGGCAATAATAGTCAAAAGCAACAGGACAGTCAAAGGATTCATATGCAACGCAGCAAAGGATTCATAGGCCACAGCTTTCCCTGAAGGCAAGGAAGCTAGGAGCATTAATTCACCCATGTTTTTTGGGAAGGTCTTAGACAAGACAAGATGCTTCAAGATGTAGGACAGGCAGGAATTCTATTAGCTTCTGGTAGACATGCTCATGGTTGTGAGGACAGTAGTAGGTCTGTATAACAGCACCAGGCAGTAATTCAATTCTGCTTTTAGCTTAGTTAATAGGATGTTTCAAATCATGTGAAAGTCTATGTTATGCTGATATTGATTCTTAAGTTTATTTGGCAAAGGAGGATGTGAGGAAGTGAACCTGCAAGGAGCTCTTCCTGAGGCAGTTAGAGCTGGTTGTTACCCTCCGCAGAAACCAGTATTTCATACACTATTGATCAGCTGGAACTGGAGAAAACAGGACTGATGACTGGAAAATTTAAATAAATTATTATAAATAAAAATAAATAGTCCCAGTCTGTTGACTAGGTAGAACCTATTGAACTTCATTAGAAACTTGAATTCAGCAGCTCCTTATTCTCCTAAGCCTAATAATGTGATACACTTAGCAGCGTAGTTTACAGTGCATCTTTAATGAAATGATGGATACTCATATCTATTTTTGATTTTTATGACTTAAAAAGGTCATAAGCAAGCACATTAAATGTTGGGATACAGTTTTCTTCCTCAGTCTCTATATTCATTTCTTCAACATATATTATTATATCCTTATATGTCATGGCCGTTTTACAAACTTCAGCAAAACATTGGCAAACCACCAAAAGGTGGAATTCTCTATAAACTGAACCACATGCAAAAGTGTGATTTGCAAATGCAAAACATGTACAATTTGCAAAAAGAAATTTTAAAAAATCCTGAAAAGAGTATCTACACAACTATACAGAAGAGTAATAGTTCTCTGTTAAATAACTGCCTTGTTGCTTCCCCAAATTTTGTACTCACTGGTGATTCACCTGATATCTTTGCAAAACTGCCCCCCCAGTGTGTTCTAAAAATCAGTGACTATAACAATGAAGAAATAAATAGTGCCAAAGAAAGTCTATTCTTTAATTACGCAGAAAAGAATTATAAAGAAATCTGAATATATTCTACTTATCAGATGTTTGTTAAACCAATAGTGTTGAAACATTAAAAAAAGAAAAGAAAAATGGATCCTGATTCTGATTTAACAGTGTAATTTTATTGACTACCAAAGAGCGGCTCCTGATTTATACCAGAGAGATCAAAATCAGACCAGTTCCTCTGTAATAGTCTTCCTAACATATCCTGTACGGATGAAAATCTAAGAAGTAAGATTATGGGGATTTATTCATGCATATTTGGCAGCCTTTTCATATTTATTGGTCTAGCAGATATCATTTGAATTTGGTGCTTTTTTACTAAAGAGTCAAATAAGTTATTTGCTGTATGAATAAGTATTTGATAGCAGATCTGACAAAGATAAGGCATGAGGTATGAGTTTGCAGATGCAATAAAATGACTAAAAGGCCAATTTATCCCTTGTGCAACATCGCTGAAGTCAATGAATTTGATCTTTATGTTGAAAATCCAATTTCACACTTAAATAGATTATATATATCAGAATTGTTTGTGGGTTTATTTTTGTTTGTTTAGCGTTAACTCTTGTAAGAATACCCTGTAGGATGAGACCAATTATATATTCAATTGCAACTTATGCAATACAGAGTCTTTTTTCCAAACTGTATCACCCCAACTCGTGTAAAGGAAATTCCAATGTACCTGCATAGTAGATGCAATTAGTGATCATCAGTGAACAACAGGGATGTAGATGGGATATGCTACTTGAGTTAAATCAAATTTGGCATAGAGACAAAGCTGTCTGTGAATCTGAGAAATCAAAAAGCTGCAGTGAGGCCAAGATCTGGGGAAGAAGCAAGGAAAGTGGCAAAACCACAGAATAACAACAGGGCATGAAATTGGACTATCTCAAAGGTTAAAGCAAACCAACGCTTTTGGGGGTTCAAAGATCAGGGAGCCACAGCATACTGTAAAACAGAGCAGGGAAAAACACAGCAAAATCAGGCAGTTGGGGTGAAAAGTCTCACCCTTCTGTTCAAACTGCTCCAGTGTCTATTCCTTCTTGAACTTCCTCTGTCCGCTTATCCCTGAATGCTTTTAACCAAAGAATCCATATAGGAAAATGGACAAAACACAGAATTTGGATTTGCTGCAACTCTTCTAGATGTATAAGATTTAGAAATATTTCCTGTAGCAATTTTTGTCTCTTTATTTGGCACTTAATCTTCATGCATTTTAATCAGATATGCTCAAGATATTGCAAATGAAGAGTAAATATTTGGGACTTCAATATTGATATATGGGAAAAAAAAATCCAATGTCTTTCATTTTCAACAAGTTCTTTTTCAAATCATATTTAGTTTGGATTAGTCCTGCATTTAAAGAGTAACCTATTTCAGAGTGTTAGGAGATTGTTCTAGAAGGAGGATAATGTATGTGGTACTAGTTTTTTGTTGCGGTGCAAAGGAATTTCTTCTCCTGTGTGGTCTGCATTTGTGAAAACATACTTCATAAACTGCCTTCATAGCCCGCCAAAGCTACAGACACCTGCTTTCCTGAAAATACTGATCCTTCATGGCTTTGAAAAAATAAAGGAGATGAAGTTAGGTTCATCCTGCTTTGCAATGTTCAGAAGCTTATAACTTGTCAAGAATTTGTGTTGCCACATACACTAACATGGTTTAAATTTATCTACTTTCCAGTACAACACCAGAGTTCTCACCTGGGAAATATTTCAGGTCTTGAAAGAGATTTTAAAAGTCAGTTATCCAAATCTATGCAAGTGTCTAGATTCTCCCTGTAGCGAACAGAGGTAAAAGGAAATCTCCAGAGGGTGATTTATTTTAAAAGTGACATATAAGAAAGCAGATGTGCCAACCTTAACAGAGATAGTAGCCTAGATGACTAACCTTTAGGAGTATAAAGCAGGATGAGAAGGAAATCACTGTCAGTGCTTCTTCTCATCATGTTGAAGTTAGGTCTCACTAGCTCCAGAGCAATGCTAAAAATAAATCAGTGAGGACTACTTGATCTCATGGATATTTCAAAATTTTAAAAATTTGCAACTCAAATGGCAAGCAGTGTTTTCACCTTTGATTTAAAAGGTTCCATTTGATGATGGCTGCAAAAGGTTTCTGGTGACCAAAATTTATGTGTCCCCTTTACAGAAAAAAAAATGGTGGGAATGTGTGGAGGTGGCCTGGCAGGAAAATCACCTTTGACCAGGAAAATAACCAGGTTTCTCCATGCATTTCCAAGTGCTTTGCAATCCACATTAAAACTGATGTCTTCTGTACAAGAGAAAACAGAGAGAGAGAGAGAGAGAGAGAGAGGGTATGAAAAACACGTATAATTAGCAGGGAAATTAACTTAATGCTGAGAGGCAACAGGTGCTTAATCGAGCATCCAGACAATCTCCTCATTTTTTTATCTTTTGGGGTTTTTTTCCTTGTTAACTGACAGATGAGAGCTAATGATGATACTGATGAAAAAGAATAAGTTAGAAATTCTGAAGAAATCCCCTGAATAAGGAAGAAACAGCCAAAAGACTGGCAAGCCCACTCTCAGGAGCAATCAGAGAAAGCTCTGTGTTGATAAGCAACCAAAAAAGGAGCTAGAGGCACCATCTGGCTTTGCCCTTCCCTCAGAAAGGTCAGAGTCTGCTCTTGCTCTGCACAAATCAAACCAGTCTACAGCAGCAGGAGTGGGAGACCAACAACGGTGGTGTGAAACGGTGAAACGGTGTATTCAGGTAGCACCTTTCCAAGATAAGAACTACTCCCACCCCCACCCAGAAACCAGTGTTTTTAGGGCCAGAATCATCCTCAAAATGAATGAGGCCTCTGTAGAGGCAGTTGTTGAAATCCTACGGCAGTGTTACAGAGAGAAGAGCTTTTCTAAATCTTTCAGTCTTTTCTCCCATTTCTTATTATTTTCCCCCACAACCTCCTGAAACGCACAAGCAGTTTAGGGCACTAAAGCCGTCCTTGATTTCAGCAGTTACGAGGTGATGTTTCTAAGAGGTATGCAGTTTTACGCTTGAAATCAAGAGGATGTTTTCAAGCCAGGCAAAGCATTTTTAGCCACCACACTTCCTCTGCACCCCAAGTTTTGCATTCCTAAGAGAGCTTCTTTATTTGGCATGTAATGATTGGAGAGCTGTTAAAATCTTTACATTATCCCAATAACGTGTCAATTAAAGGAGACATTTTATACAGATTACAAAGATTTGTCTGAGGTGGCCACAGCTTTGTTAAAGCTGTTTTGTGGACATCTTCATAATTAATGGAAAAATCATTAGGAATTCAGTCTTTATTAACCCCTGTAGCTGCAGGGGCCCATTTCATCTTAATTGCATTCATTTGGCACTGGCAGTATTATACAGCATAATCACTAATAAATGATCTTTTAATTTGTACCAATCAAGAGAGCTTGCTTTCATGCCAATATTCCTGTTTCTTTGATGTTGACCTGTCTTGATTTTTGATCATTCGAACTTAAGATGATTTACTGGGAAATCAATATCAATACCGAATCTGCCGTATTCATACATCTGTGGTTAGGTTCAATTTGACTGTATTTTGATTGAAATAAGTAGTGCTTGATTATCTATTCAGATTTTATGAAATAATCAGGTTGGGAAATCTAGTACAGTATTCTTATTCAAAGGCAAATAATTAGAAATTGTAGGAAAACTGCAGAGCTGGGGCAGCATTAGAAGTAACACTTCAGATCCCACTAATTAACCAACTTTGTCTGTAATCTCCTAAAGGCCTTCACCAATAGAGTAATATGCTATTACCCATTTAGCGGGGCCAACAGGGGCTTTGGCTACACTTGTTAATAAGAAAATCTGAGGCCGTTTCTCTCATTATACCCCCTGTCAGCGCTGTCTCTTCAGTATAAAATAGCCATCATTGTTCTGTTGGTCAGCTAACCAGAAACCAGACTACTGTAAAAAAGAAAAGAAAATTACTTCACTGCTAATTGAAAAAGACTGAAACATTCCCTTATCAAACAGTTACCTTGTGTTATTTGAAGAAAATAAAAATGTTGGTGAGGGAGGGCAAAGACAGTTTTTTCTTTCTAATTAATATCCCCTGCTTGAACTAGAATTACCGACTTACCTAAATACAGACACACACAAACCCTTAGAGCTATTATTTTAACCTCTTGGATATGAATTAAAAATAATAATATTAAAAGACATGACACCCTTCCTAATATTGTAGCACTTACTCTTCAAGTACTGAATTAATTTAGTGAGAATTTACAAATAATTCTGTTAATTACTATGAGCAAGAATTAATACAGACCTCATCTAAACTCTGACTGTGCTGTTACACTGTGATACAGTTCCACTGCTGGCTGTGAAGTGAAGAGTTTGACTTTTTTGTAGGTGGGATCTCTACAGGCCTTTCTTCACAGATCTCCAGTTCATCAAGTTTTTCTTCTTATTTTACAAAGACATTTCCAATTTTCTTTTTAGCTTTTCTTTTCTGTTCTTTTTTTTTCATTTAATTGCCATGCCTTTCCCAAATTGGAGCCATATTGCTCCTAATCCAATACACCTACAGTCTTTATCCAGTAGCTTATATTTAGCTTCATTGCTTCTATACTCAGGACTTGATTTCTTCATTTGTCTTCACATATCCTGAGTTGTCATGCTTTTTTTGTCTAAAAGTTAGAGTTTATCACTCTTCTGTCTTTAAATGCTCACCACTGGGGAAATCCTAGACCCTTGTTAGTATTTTAATACATTATTTTAATATATTAAATAGATTAATTATTAATATATTAAATGTATTAAATTAGCATGTATTTAAAAACTCTCCTTTTTTGCCCCTAAAGTCTTTTGGGTAAACAGTAACAAGCATACAACCTCTCAGTAACAAGCACACAACCTCTTAGGAAGGATTATATTTGCCCTCAGATTCCTTGATTATTGTGACATATATTATGCCATGTACCGTGTGATTGAATATTGTTCTCAGACTCAGAATTAGACTCTTAATGGTTTACTCAGATATTTTTTCCAGCAATCTGTAGATATGTATCTTATTTTTTCTCTCTTATTGTTGATGAGACCAGTCTGTAATACCTCCTTTTTAAAAACCGCATAGTATGTATATTTTTTCTTGCACTCAATCCCTATTCTAAAGAATCACATGCCACTTACTGTATGATTTATTTTTACTTATAGATTTTTTCCTGAGAAATACTTAATAAAGACTTAAACTAAAATTCAAGACACTTCATGAGAAGGAAAATATTTTCCATATAGGGATTTCCATATAGGGATTAACCCTAAAAATTATCTTGATCTAAAAAATAAGGTCAATGAAAGACTATTGAACTCCATCTATTTTTTAAAATGGGTTTGATTTGAACAAAAAGGAAACTTAATGAGAACCCCTGTTGTTTTGTCCACCAGCATGTGTCTTTCTTCCTTGACTACAGCTTGTGTAGGACATCCACTAAACATGCATGAGAAGAAGCATCAGATTTTTTTCCTCAGACACTCACCAGTCATGGCAGATCTTTATACATTTATTATTCTCATCATGGATGAGTTCCTATGTCTGTTCTGAATTTGTTCACCTTTAATATCCATTTATGTTCCTCTTGTCCTATCTTTTTGTGCTGGTCTGAAAATAGCAGCTCATGTTGACATTATCTGTTCCATTTAAAATTTTAAATACTTCAATTAAATCTCCTCTTAAGTGATTTTTTCTTTTCTGACTTCTAGATTTAGATGTTCAGTTTGTCCTCATAACTTAGGTTTTCAACCTTGCCACCTGTTCAAGAACAACCATATCGTATCTATAATATATATCAAAGGTAACATTTTTAACTTGAATGTTGTCTGTAACTTTCTTAAACGCATATATTCTGCTGCCCTGGCTAACAGTCCAAGACAGTATGTCTTTGGAATCACTTATGAAAAGGTTCTTGTCAAAGTCATCAGCTTTAGTAACATATTATCTGTCTTTAAATGGGCGTTATACTCCTGAGATCAGAGCTTGAAAAATTTTTCTTAACAACATTAATTCTTATGTGATGTAGGTGCACATTTAGTGGATGAATAAAAATTCCTAAAATTTAGCTTGAATATTTTCATTACTACATTACTATTTATTCCCTGTACTTAGAGTTACTTTTCCTGATGTGCTTTATTAACAAAAATAGTAATAATAATTCCTAATTTAACTTTCTCGGACTTGTAGCTACGCACCATCACCTTCTGGTCATGCTGTTTCCCATTCAGATTGGAAAGTAAAAAGTCCCCTAGTAAAGCACCAGTACAGGCACATTTTCAGATTTTACATCAAATAGTTTATGCAGAATGCCATTTGCAAAAATGCTATCATAAATTAGAAAGCTTATTACTGAGTGCTGCATTGTTTCCATTTCAATACCTGACCAGGAGAGAACTTAATTTCTTCAGTGTAGGAAAAAGAAAGCACATGGTAATTACCCAAGGACAGCAATTCTGCTGGTAGCTGTATAGAAAACACCAGCAGCTACCAGTGAGATTTTCTTTCTTTTATGTACTGTAGTCACAAACCTGTGTGTAGGATATTTGTGCTTCTTTTTCTGGCAGTCCTACTAGGGGAAAAAAAAAAAAAAAAAAAAAAAAAACCCTTACATGAAGTGTGTAAGTGTCCTTGGAGACCTTGTAAGAACTAGAACATGAAAAGTCTGTTGTCTAGAGCCTCTATAGTGTTTGCTTGTGGCTTTCTACTATTTTATTGCAAGCAAGTATTCAGAGTAGTCATGTCCTACATCTCTCAGAAAAGAACTCTGTGGCTAGGTATCTTGCATAAGAGCAAACACCTAAGGAATAGTTGATGTGTAGGTTTTTCCAAGATAAAAAAAAATGAAGGAAGAAAGATTAGGATGCAGAATTTTAAGATTCTGTATTGGGTTTCTCCCAGATCTCCTGTGTGACTTCAGCAAGTGATGATGATGAGATCAGACATAGCAAATCATGGAAGCTTTACCACAGACTTCATGAAAGCAGAGTTTGATTTAATAATAGCCTGTCCCTCAATTTTCCTATCTGTCAAACAGGATAATTATCCTTACTTAATTCTCTAGAGTGTTACAAAAAGCATGATGAATTTCTCCAATAGGGAAACGTTATGAAACACAGCACCTTGGAAAGATACCTGAGCTGGCTCGGAGTGAACTGGCTCCAGAGCTGGCAGTGCGTGGTACTGTCAGCCGAGAAGGTTCATTAGCCCTGATGGAACACCTCAATAACAAGTTATACTCCTTCCTAGAACCTAATCGTTTCTTTGCACAGAGCTCTGCCATACTGCATAGGCATAGTTTGTTCACTGAATCACAGAATATTCAAGGTTGCAAGGGACCTCTAGAGATCATCTAGTCCAACCTTCCTGCTCAAGCAGGCACACCTAGAGCATGTGGCACAGGGTGGCATCCAGGCGGGTTTTGAAGACCTCCAGAGAAGGAGACTCCACAACCCCCCTGGGCAGCCTGTTCGGGCCTAGTATAATAAGCCTTGCCATATCTCTAAGTCTTGGGTCTCATTATAGTGTGGCTAAAGCAGAATCTGACACAGTGCAAAAAGAGACCTTCCATGGTGATTTGAAACCAGCTTTCCAATTTAGCAGAATCCGGAATATCACTCACTTGTTCCCAGCTGAGGTGGTAACCGGTTAGTAACTAAGGCTGGTCCTCTTCCTTTTCACAACAACCTGCTTACTCCATACACTGGGGAAGACATGAAGCACAGGGACAGTCACAAACACCATCACTGCGAAAGTAAAATTCTTCATCTCTCAGTCTGACTGGAGTTGTTCAGTAAAACAGACTTAATGGAAGCCAGAGTCTGTCCCCAGGGTTCTGTAGGTATGTTCTTCATTTCTTAAACTAAGTATTGGCTTACATGGAAATACAAGCTAGGTGTGCATGAAAATGAATAACAAGATGTAAAGCGTACAAAACAGGAAAAATATCATTGTCAGACAGTTTTGATGCTTGCAAAATAGGAGAGATTTTGTTTCACATTTCTTTTGTGACCTTCTGCAAGACACAGGAAAGGTATTGGAGTTGTTTAAATGTTGCAACAGCATGATTTGGAAAAGTCTCTTAAAATCAGGTTTTAAAAAAAAAAAAGGAATCCCATCTTACAACTAGCCTTCAGAGTGTGCTCCTGGGCACCCTTTTTGGCATTGTGCTGTCAGTGCGTTTGATTTGCTATCTGCATACGATGTTATGTGCCATATTGTCACAACTTAGGAAGAAGCAGTAAATTGAAGTCGAGTCCTCATTGGAATGAAAATCCCATTTTAAGGAGAAATTCAGATCTATTCAGTTTGACCTTGGAACTTGAATTAAATCTTTAGAAACTCAACTTTCTCCAGGGAAGTATGAGGTTTGTATGAGTTTGACTATATTAAAAGCTTGTACTACTCTGGTACAATATATATGGCAAGGTGGCTAATTTCTAATTTAGAGGACAATGAGAAAATCAAAGGGTTTCACCTGAACTAATTTTCACAGAGTTAATTTTTTATACTCAAAGCTGGTTTATAAGCATTTAACAAAGCATTAAAAACAATGTTAAAAGCTCGGTTTTGATTTTTACTGAAACATTTTTGTATGTTGAATTTTAACTTGATTTCTGAATGGAATTTTTATAGTTTGGGGTGGTATCATAAAAATGCGCATAAGTCTAGGCTGGATTCCAATTTTATATTGTAATAAGCAGCATTTTATGTATGGGTCTGTATGCACATTCAACAAATCATTCAGAAAGAAAAATCAAGTGGATGTGGTTATTGAAGATGAGGATTGCATTTACTTGCTTGAAATTTGATGCATATAATACATAAGGGGATGTCCTTGCTTCAGTCATAAAACTAATCCATTTAGACTGTCAAGTCAGGGAGTCAGACCCAGCAGGTTTTCACAACAGCACCCACACAGGAGAGCAAAGTCAAAGCCACAGCTTCTATCCTACCTGCAGCAGAATAAGACAATTACTAAATCCTCTCTCAGGGATGGCAAAATAAATTTATCCTGCTCTCATGGAGAGGCAACACCTGAGATTTCTAAAATGGCCAAGCATTTTGTTCAAACTGACTATCATTGCTGAGTAAATGCTGACTTATCTTCATTAAATCTGCATGCAGCAAATCAATAAGAAGTTGGGGTGCTTGTTTGTAGTAGTAACAGAATCATTTTGGCATGCTGTTAAGATGTGGATGACTCATTTTCGTGTGACTTCAGGAGTTGCCAAGAAATATTGCTAAACTAATCTAAGCCTGGCTAATGCAGAAATGATAGGTACGCTGCGACCTATGTGTCACAGGAAAATGGAAGGAAAATAAAAATCTCCTGGTGCATACAATTCCTCACATTGCAGTAAGAAATGTTTTTTAGGCTTAACTACATTTTATGTCTGTGCTTTTCCGGCAGAAATTCTCCGTTAAACGTGATTTTCTCACAATAAGGAATGTGAAAGGTTAACCCCAGAAGTTCCTCCGCCTCTACAAACTATCAGATGGCAAATGAGCCTAAATGTGATGCTCTGTGTTATGCTTTTATGGCCATGATTGTAGGAGCAGGCAGGAGGAGAGAAATTGCCCCCAAGATGGAAGAACATGAGTGAGCAAGGCAGAAGTGACCAGCTCCAGTGCTCTTGTGCTCTTGTATTTCCACAAGCTGGGGAAAGCCATGCACTACGGCTAGCCTGGGAAAAGAAAACATGTTAGTATCACTTTCAGGGAGCTTTGTCTTTTTTGGCTTTTAGTTGTAGTGGGAGGAGGGATACAAAACCCTTTACACCTTTATGGAGCTCCACCTGCAATATGGTGCTGAATAATACAATGCAAGTGGGAATCCTTCTGCTAACGTGCAGGGAAACAACAGCGCGCCCGGCATCAGTGACCTGCTGCGTTATTCGAACCCTCTTCTCGAGTGATCGCCTCTGCCAGGCACAGAGAGGGGTCGGCATCGGCAGCCCCTCTGCTAAGGATGCCAAAAGAGCATCAGCGTATGCTAATTGTGCTGGTGTTTTTCTTGTGTGAACTTTTCTTCTTCTTTTTTTTTTTTCTGTCAGGAACTCACCTGAGGCTGAAAGATAAGGCAGCAGGTGGGGGATGCTGCCAACCTGGGCTGGATCTGAACCAGGAACCGGGAAGCGAAAGTCTCTGAATACTCTCAGGCGACACTATGTCCTTGAATTGCTTTCCCACTTAAGAAATGGACACGGCTCTGTGGCTGAAAATGTCTGAGGATCCTGGGGCAAAAGATTTTACTGAAGAAACCATTTGACTTTTGAAATTTGCAATAATGGCCACAGCAGCAAAATATTGTAAAAGTATCACCAAAGTCTGGTGACTTGCGCAGCTCTCTCCTGTCTCATTCAGCCATTTCCTCTTAAACCCTCATGTGTGTGACTGAAAAGTGTCAGCTTGCACAAAGGGGAGGGGGAAAAGATATGATCAAGCTATAAGTCTGATCTAGTCAATAGGGGTAGCTTCTGGTCTTTGTTACTTGAAGAGGGAGAGGGAAAATTCACTGATACAACCAGCGATTTTTTGATGGGAGAGGAATCAGAAGGGGGTGGGGAAGGGCACTAAGAATGAGAGCCTTTGTTCAGTGAAACAAATGTTAACACCAGAATACAGATAAAACTTTATGTATTATTAAAGAATACATTTTGCTGTTGGAAAAATGTAATGCAACCTGGAATCATTTATTCAAACTGGTAATTCTTTTCATGTTGTCACATTACAAAAAGTCTTGACGTGTCTTGTGTCTGACTGAAAATAAAAAACACTCTGGTAAAGGCAACTAATAAGAAGGACTACATTTTCTTTAGTCTGAAAGTCATTGCAGAAAGAAATTACAAAAACATCGACATAATTTGATGGGAAAGGAGAAGGAAAAAAAAAAAGGAACAATATTCTGATAGGTCATTTTTTTCATACATGAGCATTTAGTCTACAGTAATCTACCAGGACTGTCAAATTTGATTGAAAGATAATGCAAGATTTTTTTTCTTGCCACAATTTATAGCATGTATCCATTAGGAATAATTATGGTTGCATGATTTTGCTAGCTGTTATCTCTACAAGTGTTACTAATGGTTTTATCAATTACTCCCTGTCCAATAACTGCATGGTTGTAACCTAATTTAAAGACACTCTATCACTAGGCTGATTTGTGTAGTAGTAAATGACAGCATTTGAGACACCAGCCAAACGACTCACTTCAATTACTTAGTTAGTCTCTAATAATTAACAATTAGTAGGTACCTAGGAAAAACTCAAGAGACTACTGCTTCCATGTTTCTCTTTCTTATCTAAACACAAGAAGTTACCAAGATTATCTCCTGCAAATATAATCTTATAAACAGAATCTCTTTTATTTTTCTGCAGCTTTTAGAAATGGCATTTTAATAAGGGTTAACATTTGAGGAATGAAACGGATCTGATCTTTAGGATGCACAGGTGCAGGACTACACATACTAACAACCTGAGGAGACACAGGATTATTCTTTGTGGTTTTGCTGCAAGTGCTGCAGTTCAAAAGTAAAGTCAATGTGCTGAAAGGGGAATAGTGCTGGCAAAATTGTGCTATTTTCCTGAATTTTAAAGTAAAAAAATGCTAGATGTGCAAAAAAATGCAGTTCATTACAGATCATTAGTGAGGTTTTATGTACAGCTCAGAAAGGTATTGCCTGCTCAGAACAAACTGGAAAGAAGTCTGAAATCTATTTTAAATGAGTGTAAAGGATGATATTCCTCTAAGGATGTTATCTCTGAGGATTTTAAAGATTTTTTTCCATTAAAAAACTCTCTCTTCCTAAATAAGACTTTGAACTTTAATTTTAAAGCAGGATCTTGCAGTCTGCAAGCAACTATTTCTTTATAGGCACAAAGACATTTAAAATAATAGCAACTGAACAAGGGTTGAGGCTTGTGCAGTGCACAGCCCTTTGCACAGTCCATTAGTATATTTGAATTTAGCTTGATGGGGCAAAATTGCCTGGAATAATTCATCATTTGGGTTATTGTGTCAGATCTTAGCACATCATCCTTTTCAGATTATCCAAGATCCCAAAGTAACAATCTTTCCTTAGGAGCCCTGAGGGTTGTATGTTTATAAAATGCTGCACTTTACCCACTCAACAGCCTGATGACATTTTCAGGCTTACATGTAGAACCAATATCCGCTACAAAGCTTGCACGCGGTTTGTATGAACATAGGAACTGCCATGCTAGATTAGATCAGTGATCCATCTAGTGTGGTCCCAGTCTGTGACAGATGCCAAATCCCAGATGCTTTAGGGAAAGGTGCAAGAAATCTTGTCAAAAAAACAAATGTAGAAACACCTGCCTGTAAAGGGAATTGCTCCCTAAACTCTTGGTAAGTGGCTGCTTAATGCCCTAAAGCATGTCTGTATATCCCTTAAAAATAATTATGAGAGTTCTCACTATCCTTAGAGCATCTGTATTACATTTCTTGTCTCAGGTCTTCTTCTAGATTGCCTGGGATAGTCCCACTTGCCCAAACATTATGTAGGATGAGGGTTGATCCAGGCAGGTTGTAAGACCCATCTGGGCAATGGGGCCAAGTTTCTTTCTCCTGGGAACCAAGTCCTGAGTGGAGTTGAACGGAATTGGGCAGTGTCTAGTTCCCAGCCCAAATGGACTCTCATGGTCTAAATAGCATCACAGAAAACAAGTTGTAACGAATTCCATTGGGTTTATTTTTTACTCTTTGACATTTTAAAGTCTCTTTTGTTGAATTTGAATTTTTTACTTTCGTTTCCACTGACCCTGTCATTTTGATTCTTAGAGTAAATAGTCTCCTTTTTTTCCACACCATACATTTGTTATCTTCAGTACTCCTATCATTTCCTTTACTATTCACCTCCACTCTAAAACTAGCAATTCCAGTCTTTCTATCTTTTTTTTTTTCTTAACCTACATTCATTTTTCTAAGCATTTCATTGCCATTTTGGAAACTTGCTATTTTCTACCATCTGTTGAGGTCAATTAGATACAGTATACTAAGGATACACTATTCATTTATCTGATGTCGTGAAAATATTTTTGGTTTTGTTCATTGCCTCCAAAAGCTTCTGTAAAATATATATCATTTAATAATATAAAATAGCAAAATTCATGCCTCTGGTTTTAGCTTAATCTGATGATGGTAGTCCAAAATGGGAATAGCAGAGCATTGCCCATTCAGTGAGCTGCTAAAACAATTCCAAGTCTGGGTTACTGAAGCCATAGATGTTCTTCAAGATGTAGCTTTAACCTCACCCACCCTTCTCAGTTCATCTGCATATTCTTTTGAAAACCACTCCTCGAGTATCTGTAGCCCAAATGATGTCATCAGGCACAGCATGCAACCACTACAAGTGGGACAATTATAATTTTTGTAGCTGATTAATCATCATGAAAAAGTAACAGTCAATTGACTCAATCATACATCCATGGTGATTAATCACACTTCACTTGTGTTTTTTACAAGTATTTTACCGACAGTGCAGATGTTGGATGATTTTTCTCCTTGAACCTTTTCCTTGGTCACAGATGTTAAGTAATCACCTTGTCCTGATACTTGACTTATCTAATTTTTTTTTCTACAGGCCCTGAAAAATAAATACATTTCTTCTGTAGAAAGAAAATGTTAAACTGGTTATTAATTTTTTGCAGGTTAATAAATATCTGACATCACCACAATTACCATCTGTATTTGTAGGTGTTTTCAATAAGCACATTACTCTTAAATTTGTTCTCTGTTAAATACTGATGGCAGGAGTACTAATAAAACATTGGCAGAAATGGATAGCAGACTTCCTCTCAAGTTTGGACTAGCTTCTAACCCAAATTCATTAAAAAGGTGTGCTTGATTGTAACTAATTGGCATACAGTCCTAACTACAAAAAAAAACAAACACACAAAAAATCTTTTGGCATCGAAATAAAGAAGTTCATAGGTATTTATATAGACTTCAAATTTTAACCTCAGTTAGAAGAGTCACGGAACTTGCTGACATGTCACCACAGACAGAAGTACCGTACTATATTTCCAAAACACAAATAAGTCATTTTCTACAATTACATCTATGCCAATAAGGTCACATCCATCCATAGCTGATGTCTGCCCTATAACTATTGGATTCTACCGCTTCATAACATATATGCAAATAGGGAAATGATTTTGTAAATATTTTTAGGAGCGCAAATGGGTTTCTAGGTAATTTTCAAACACCTACTGTAGAAGACCTCTTATACATAAAATCTGTATAATATTTCACATTTTGCCCTCAATACTGCAAATGGAAACGTTCTACTTTGTAGGCCAAATAGGATACTTACCTCAAATTATGCAAGTTTGACTGCCTACAATCATGTTTCACCCTTCAGAAGAAAAGCCATAGCTCCCAATTTTTTTTAGCAAAAGGACATTACCAACCTCTTTGCCCACCCTTAGATCATTGCTAAGATCAATGCATACACTGGAAATTGCTTTCATGAAAAGATGACACAGCTGCATTGAATTCTGCACTAGACTACAGTCATGATACTGTTAATAAAGAGCCTAAGGTTGGGTATAATTGTTAATACACTAATTCTAAAAATCCACTCAAATGTCACTTATAATCAGGATTTTCTACTGTGCTAGGACCCCTGGGGAAACCTTTGAAGCTTTGAATGGTGTACACGATGACAGGGATGAACATAAGAAGGTAGCAGGCCACCGATACTGTTTAGCTTAGTTGTATAAAACTATCACGTATAGAGAAGCTTAGAAATACTGGCAGCGAGGAGGATGGGAAAGCAAAGTGAGAGATGGAGAAAACACCCATATCCAGAAGGGAAAGCTTTGCACTAAACCCAGTTATTTCAAAGCATTAAGGGGAGAGGTGAAGAAACCGTATGGCTTATAATTTACAGTGGAAATACCAAGGCAGAAAAGATATTATAAATGAATTTTGCTGGGAAGATATCCATGACACAACTGTTTAAAACAATTACAGCAAACCTTCTAGTTCTTCTTTTGGTAGTATAGATGAAGCTTACAACAAATGTAAAAGATGGGATCATTACGAAACCTTTAAAAGGGAGCAAATCAACAAAGCAACTAAATGTGCTATATCAAAAAAAAATCTGATAGAAGCTAATGGTTATATTTTATTTGATTGTTAAGTTTATTATAGCTGCTCACGCTTATTGTCTCATTAATATACTATTTTTGAAGTTAATATTCAGAACATTTTGAAAATACCCTTTGTGTACTTCCTGGTGGTGCTTGTTGCACGTGATTTATGGTTAGTGCTTGGGCAGTTGTGAAATGAATGCACATCCCTCAGTAAAGAAACCTGGAGAGTTTGGTGGGTTTTTCAAAATCACGAGGGCTGCCATAAAAAATATTTCATGAATCTTTTACAGCTTTAACATGGCAATGCTAATAGCTGTGCTCCTACAGGAAATAGGAAATAAGAGCATAGCTGTACTCCTGTATTCATAGAAAGCATTTTTAAAAGCACCTGGGAAAGGGAGGATGTCAGGATTTATGCACAGTGATACTAGGAACAGTTGCTTTCAGCAAGGGTAAATTTTCTCAGTTTTGGTTTGGAAGAACCAACTGCCAAGGATAATAGCAGCTTGCTCTGCTTCCTACTTGTAGTCAACACAAGGCTTTCTCACACTCCCACCTGATTCTGTTTTTTGCACATCAGAGTATTTCACTCGAGCTGTAGCTTGTTCTCTCATTACTCACTTGCATGGATTTCTTTAATTATTCACGCTAAGTTTAATCATACGCTAAACATAGATAATTCTTCTTTGGAACTGCATTTCTCTTACAGACAAGGGCAGTAGTCTTTGTAAAAAAGGATGTGTCTTTTCCAGCGCCTGTGAGCGTGAACCCAAATTTGCTAAGATATGGATCTTTTTTAAAAAATCACATATGCTAAATAGAGATTCACTAGGATTAGTAGCTGGGATCCCAGTGGATTCCATCTGTACTGCAGCAGACCATGTGTGGAAGAAGCTTTCCTTACATTTCAGCTGTGGGGCCAGGCTACGAGCCTCCCTCCTGGGCTTTCAAGGATCTCTTTAGTTAGTGTGCACACTGCACAGGGGATTTCAGGCCATTTTGTTTGAAAGTCAGGCAAGAGAATGAAGGAATAATATGAATAAAGAGAAATAAATTGACCCTGGAATTAGGGCAGGATGAGTGTGAGGTGCAGTCCTATGTTACAAAGGGGCAGGAACAAAAAGAGAAGAAACGGAGAAAAGCTAAGAGCCATTGCCAACAGAGATGAGGTTCAGGCTTGCAAGTGCAGCAGACTGGGACTGTAATGAGGTACCTAAAGAAAGGCTACTGGGACAGTTGATGTGGAGATGACGGAGCTGGGAAAAGAAATTAGTAGAACTGCAAAACTGTGCTCTCTCCTTCCTTCCTAGTTAGATCCCTTCAGTCAGCTCTAACTTTGAGAAGTCACATGTCTGAGGAGCTGATCTCAGAGCCAGGACCTCTGAGACCTGTGCAGGTCTCAGTCCTGAGCTACTTTTTAGACTTGGTTATGTAACTAGTATGGCCCAAGCTGCCTGTTTCCCCAAAAAAAGTCTCTTGGTTAAAATGCTCACGTTCATGTAGACTGTTTCCACTTTCAGCAAAACAGCATTTTCCAAAAATGTGCTGATCAGCTCTAATTATCAAGGTTACAAACTGAATCATCTAACAGCTAAGAAATGCCAGAATTCACGCTGCCTGGACAACCTTAACTCTCACTTGCACATCTTCTTGTATATGCATTATGATGTAGTCTTTAACTATTTCTGATTGCTTGTTATTTTTGCTCATTTTATTCAAGGCATGGGATGCATCCGCACTAAGGATGAATTAGAGTTAAGTGATGAAGCTGGTTGCGGTCCTTAGGCTCCTGTTTCAGCTTGCACAGAGATGTGTAGGTTGAAGTGGAAAGGAAAGGGAGATGTCCTAATTAAAGCAAAAAATGATGACCAGGGGACCTAATTCTATCTAAGACTCTTCCCCAGAATTCCTCCAAGATGCTGCTCAAGTCATTTAAGCTCAGCTTTGCACAGGTGATTAGTTAGGAAATCCTGAACTGCTGTGGAAGCAAAGTGTCCATTGCTTTCAGGAGGAGAGGCAGAATTGTGAAGCATGGGAATATCATCCCATCGGTACCTTAATTTACACCCTGGTTTTTGATTTACTGAGTTTCACAGCAGTCACACCTGCAACTAAGATCGAGAGAGTTGTGCTTTGACTGCATGCAGTATTGTACAATAAAATGCGGAGGAAAAAAAAAAACAAACACAGATCTTAAACACCTCGAGCTGGGAACATAGGGCTAATGGGCCTTAATGTCCGTGTACTCTGCTTTTCTATGTAGAAAATCTAAATAACAATTGTGCCCCCCACATGACAAAGATATTATGAAAACAAATTTAATGTATGTCTGAGAAAAATTCAAACTGTAAAATATAAAAGCCACAAAGAATTTAATAGTTTTATCTTCAGAGAAAGGGTTTTGGAGTGGTCCATAAGATGCAAAACCATGAAAACTGGTAAGAGGTGTTAGACAGCTAGCTCTTCATTATATGGTCATCATTTACATTGTAGCCCGAAGGAGGAAGAGATCCAAAGGAAAAAGAATAGTGTCTCTTCATTTTATTAAAGATTGCATCAGAATGCATGTGTATAAAGACGTTACAGCCATTGCTTGACAATATGGTAAATGTAGTTTTAGAATTCCTAGGATGGTGAAATAAATATGGCACCATGAAAATGCTGGCTCAGTTGAAACAGTTTTTGCCAGTCCTGATTGGTTAGCAGATTTTGGGGAAGGTCAGTTCATAAATTCAGGCTTCAGGCTTGCTCATGTGCTTTACATGGCAGTGGGTGCTCTTGCTAGTGTGATAGGATTGTTTCACCGTCCCTTTTGATCTAGAGCTGCCAGTGTGACCTGCCCAGTGATCTGCTATTCAGCTCTGTAAACTGTGACAGGAACTGATGAGCATATAATGATGCAATGCTAATATCCCTGGGGAAGAAAACTTACACAGATCCTGAACCTTTCCTTGCTTCCATGAAATTATTTCTGCAACCTTAATAAAGCTTTTAAACCTTTCTCTACTTTCTCTAGCTTTTTACCTGTTATATAGAGGTTTGTGTACCCCTGTTCTCAAGAGTTACTGGCAAAAAAGTAAAAAAAAATAATGTACTTTAATCAGTGTAGGCAAAAGATAGCTGTATTCACTATCTTTTAAAATAGTCTATACTTAACAATTATTTTAATCAGAAACAACTTGAATGGTTTGTTTTTCTACTAATGTTAACATATTTTTAAAAAATTTTTACTGTTACAGATAGAGAGACTTAGAGCAGTAAAAATCTGAAAACAACATTCATTGTTATTCTTGATAAAATCTTTTTTTCTTTTTTACAAGTTCAAAGTTTTCAAAAACAAAAATCATTTCACAGCTTGAAAATCAGTACTTTCTTGCTCTTTCTTCCCTCATTCTTTATAGAACTGCTCTGTGCCAAAAAGGAATTAAGTCTCCTCAAAGTCAAAACTTCATCTCAAGTTTTATCCATGCTGCACATTCAAGCCCTGTAACAGAAAGAGAACAGCATTTCAGTAGGCAGTTGCCATCAGGACATTGTGGCACACTATTGTTTATTGAAAAAAATATAATATAATCCCAAACAGAGGAAAAATCTGTTTGATTAAATGGCTATATGAATCACAGGGTTAGACAATGCAACAGGGATGGAGGTTTCACTCATCACTTAGGCTAACCCCTTTGTACGTGGAAACTGATAAAGAAAAGAATCAGATGAAATTGCCTAAACTTTATCCTTTTTTCACCTAATTTATCACTGACTTTGAGAAATTAAATGCTAGAGCAAGCTTCCACAAAAGATATTAAGGCCACTTTACCTCATTGCAAAAATGTACTCTTAGAATATACACCAAGCTACATCTACTCAATGGCCATATCCACTGCCAATTAGCCAACAGCAGCCTCCATATCAAGGAAAAGCAGGCCCCAAGTGTTTTGCTCCAGTAGTTTCCAGAGTCATAAAATCATATTTTTTACTAATCTTCCTGAGTATACGGGAGAAGCTCCTGCCGCCAGCAACTACTCTCTTGAGTAATTTGGTGTCCTCAAAAATACTACTACAATACATCCTGAAAGGAAAAAAAAAAATCACGTGTTTTGAGCCAAAGAATGATCCCAGTGGAGTAAATGGTAAGAGTCCTCACACTCATCAAGCACGAATGCCCTTTCAGCATATAAAATACCTCACAGTTTTCTGTGGTCAAAAGGAAAATAAAAGTGTTTTGGTGGCGAGATTTAAGAGGTCCTTTAAGCAAACCTTAAAGCAATAAAGCACAAGGAATCAAGTTCAAAGACTGAACTGGAGGAATTCACAGGAAATAAACATAATGGATCTTTCTAACCAGAAAATCTGTATGGGAAAGATTTACACAGAAACCATCTCAGATGTCAGTTAAATAATACTCAAATCTTAATTTTTATTCTTTTATATTCCCTGTTACCTCATTTCATTTACACATTTGAATACAGCCATTAAATTATTCTATTAAGTATTAATATGGGTCACTAAACAGTATAAAATATTTTTTTTCCTGCCTTTGACCTTTGATTTGTAAAACTCAGCAGCAAGATAATCAGAACACTAGGAGTTAACAAGGTTAGCTGTGGCATTAATATTCCTTTGTATATATTTGGATTTACAGCTTGTGTGGTTTATTTTCTTGGTTTGTTGTTTTGCTGTGCTGGCTGGAAGTACTGTGCTAAAATTCACCTGCCACTCAGTATAATTTCTTGTGTTTAGAGCTCGACAACGTTCCATATCAGGCTAATCAATACAAGGATTTATGAAACATTGAAATAGAACAGTCTAAAGTAGGAAATTATTGTCAGTTCTAGTTATTAAAGATTTCCTATACTGAATTTAGTATAAGAGACTCCTTATACATCTTCTTTTAGGATATTTGTCAAGTGCATAGACAGAAGAGATAACTGTGGTTGGTTCCACTGCAATGTGTCTTTATTTGTTGCTTTCTATTTAGTGTTACCTGGAAGGAAGCAAACTATGTCATAGCTAGGTGAAATACAGATATAGTTTTACTCACCAGGAGCTCTTCTTTGACTTCTTTAGAAATTTTACCCAATGCACAAAACACTGCACAAATTTAAAAAAAAAAAAATTAGAAGAATGGAAACACAAATGATTGTGCATCCTTTTCTGTGATGAGCTATCTTACATTGCAAGCTGGATTACATGTATATGTATTTATGTAGGATATATGTACTCAAATAAGGGAAAACATATGAAAGACAAAAGAGAAGGGGAAATCTCTTTATTTCATGATGTCACTTAAAAGCAGGATTTGCAGTTGAATACATTTGTTTCTTTTCAGAATTAACAATATATTTCTTAACCTTTTATCTTTACCTTCCACAATTATAAAGAGATAAAGAGCCTTTATATCTACTCTCATGCTTTCTCGTAACTCATTCTATTATCTTATAGACTACCTAAAACTTGTATAGAATCTTTCAAATATTTCTTGTTTTCAGGAAGATTTAAAGACATTCACTGTTTACTCAGTACAGAGTTGGGCTTGACCTGCTGGAAAGCAGCTCCGTGGAGAGGGACCTGGGAGTCCTGGTTGACACTAAGTTAACCATGAATCAGCAGGGTGCCCTCGTGGCCAAGAAGGCCAATGGGATCCTGGCTGCATCAGGAGGATGTTGCAGCAGGTCAAGGGAGGGGATCCTGCCCCTCTCCTCAGCTCTGGTGAGGCCGCACCTGGAGTATTGTGTGCAGTTCTGGGCTCCCCAGTATAAGAGGGACGTGGAGCTTCTGGGGAGAGTCCAGTGGAAGGCAACCAAGATGATTAAGCGAATGGAGCATTTCTTGTATGAGGAAAGACAAAGCAAGCTGGGCCTGTTTAGCCTGGAGAAGAGAAGGTTGAGAGGGGATCTTATGAACATGTACAAATACCAGAGGGTAGAATGTAGGGAGAAAGGGGCCAAACTCTTCCCAGTGGTGGCCAGTGATAGAACAAGGGGCAATGAGTATAAGTTGAAACACAGGAAGTTCCATCTCCGTGTGAGGAAGATTTCTTGACTTCTTGACAGAACTTCTTGACTGTGAGACTGTGACTTCTTAACTTCTTGACAGAGCCCTGGCACAGGCTGCCCAGGGAGGCTGTGGAGTCTCCTTCTCTGGAGATCTTCCAAACCCGCCTGGATGCCGCCCTGTGCCCCGTGCTCTGGGTGTCCCTGCTGGAGCAGGAGGGTTGGACTGGATGATCTCTAAAGGTCCCTTCCAACTTGAACCATTCTGTGATTCTGTGGTTCTGTGATTTACTTTTTTTGTCTCACAGTTGGCAGATGAACAATTACTTTGTGTGTATAAAAATAAAATTTTATGAAGGTCATAATTTTTCTATTAATACTATACATTATAGATATATACATATATATATGCATATATATAATATGCATATATATAATATGCACACAATCTTCAATAAGTTTGATTACCTAAGGATATAATAAGAGTAAATGTAGTATAGCTATCAGTATATAAAATGATCTGCATCATTTATATGTTATGAAATGTAGAATATTGTAAACATTTTGTTGTAAACATTTCACTATAGAAATATGTGGATTTCTTTTAATCAGCATAATAAAATAATATACACATACACATATTATTACAAACTCTATACATATACTGTAGGCTAGTGAAATTTTTTGAAAGCAGCTTTTTAGAGTACTTGGTTTTTTGGATCTCCTTAGATATATCTTGAAATCTTGAGGCATCATTTTTATTTTGTTCTCATGAAAAAGGTGGCAGAGCAAAAGTTATCTTCTTGCTACTATTATTTCCCTTAGAGTTACTAAAGATTTATTTGGTACTTCATAGCATGTTGGTAAGTGAATTGCTATCAAACCATTCATGATTTAAAATATTTTCTCTTATGAAAATATTTGTGAAATATTTGTATTGATTTGCAGACAATTCCATTCTCTTCACTTCCTTCATTTACTAACTGTAACATAAGGGCATCTGTGAAGAGCAAATAATATGTCATAAAAAAGCTCATGCCACTTGGCTATAGATAGCATAAAAATAGCTAATACAGAAAAGAAAGGCACAAACCATACAATTTCTTTTGAACATGGCAAGAAACAGCTTAACATTTCAGTGTTAACCAATGAATGTTAAAAAGATCGAGTCTGACAGAGTACAAAGAGGTGGAAAAACAAGGTTTGGCTCAGTTCTTGTTGCTGCTTGTTTCCAACAGACATTGATCAACAGGCAACATGCAAGATTTCAGAAGTTCCAGTTAATTCACTTTAGTATTCGCCCCGTTTCTCCCAGTCATTCTTTGCTCTACTGAAAGTTCCCCTGGAAACAATTGTCAGCTACAATGTGGTGATTAACGTGTACATAAGTGACCAAAGCAGACGTTTCATCACTGTAATTCATATATCGCTACAAATGGGGGTGATCTGCTATTGGTTATATCAAACAAATTCTTTACAGTAGCCAAGGCTGGCTTGTTTGTAAAAAGGAGTTACTTTCAGGTCAAGAAACAAAATATACGTCTCACTCAAAGCTAATGTGCAGTTTTTGTCTTGTTACTTTCTATTTCCAAATCCTTATATTTTCATCTGGGAGCTTGAGACAGACAAAACAATAAAAAATCAAGTATCAGCAAGCAGTTCCAGAGATTGGAAGTGTAGAACAAGTTGCCCCACATATGGTCAAATATGTGTTTCTGATAACATAAGACACAAGCTGAGGAGAAGTCCTGAAAACCTTTAATAGGATAGAGACCCTGTTCGATAGCTGAACACGATCTGGCTCCTGTCGAGGCTCACCAGTGTGTTCTATGAGTATTCAATGCCAATATTCGAGACAACCCTGTAATGTCATTACAAGGTCCCATCACAGTCACTTGCACATTTCCTTTGGCACAGCAGATTTTTTTTGATGGGGGACAGGGTCAACAGTCAAGAAATCCCTGCCCTCTAATAAGACAGCAGGAGAAGAAAAATACTTACTAAGCACTTTAGCAGTTCTCAGGTTCATAAAAAAAAAATGTTGCGGAAATTATAATGTTCATGTTTCCTATTGGTCAGCTGCTAGAGAACCTTTGGGAATTCACTCAGTAGAAGCTCCAAGAACTGAGAGGCTTTTTGATTTCAGTTCAGTAAAGTAGCTATGTCTGAATTTCTAGTGTCATATAGAAACATGCTAGACTATATTTGCACAGCAGCATTCTCCCAGTCATCATAGCTAAAAAAATAAAAAATCAAAGAATTTCTTTTATTCTTAAGAATGTACAAATAAAAAGACAAGAAAAAAAGTAGAGATTAACACTACCAAGAAGAAAATGAATGAATTTGAGGGCCCCTGGCATCTGGCTATTCACTCTGCAAGTCTGAGTTGAACTTAAACTCTCACTCAAGCCTGCAGCCTCTCACATTGAACACATCAAATTTCAGTTTGAGTATTACAATATCCCACAGTTCTGCCCTTTTTTTTTTTTCCCTCTCTCCTCTAAATCTGCACCATGCAAACTGCAGGAGACTTTTTTTATCAGTCTTAGTCTGTATCCCAACTTCTTGCGCAAAGGTTAAAAAGAATGTATTGATTACACTGTGAAGTGTGCCAATGACATTTCTAAGGTTGTGTAGTACAAATCTATAGATAGCTAGGGAGTATTCATGCTTGATCAAGTTCTTGTTATTACTGGGAGAAGCTCAGACCTTAACAGATGAAAGATGTTTCTCAAATTACCTTTCTCTGTAAAACATTTTTCCTGATTTGGAGAGTTTTACCTTCCCCCTTGCTATTAGTGCAACACAAATCACAGAGAAGTCTATAGAAAAGAGCCAGGATGAAATCCTGGTTATGGGGCATCTGTCACCAGCCTCAAAGTAGTCCTTATTTCACTTCAGATTCTTGATATAAACAACAAGGAAAATAAATCTTTGTAAGCAAACATTGATCAAGACAGTTGTGTCAGATCAGCTCCCGGAGCCGCTGCTACAGGCAGAGTGATATGGGTGTTTGTGGTTTCCAAACATTTCCAGTGTAGCGTAGGATAGCAGTTGTTTATCACTAACACTGCATGTAGCTTTTGGCTCAAGTGCTAAGATGAAAAAAATGTCGTGATGTCTAGTCCCATTCCTCAGACATTTGGCATTTTCTTTTCCTGCCTCTTTTGATGCTGCCACTTGACACTTCAGGCCAATCTCCTCTCAATGCTTCTGCAATGGGACAAGAATTTCTGGAGCTTTGTACCCTATTGCTGTCTTTCTTTGGTTTAGTCAGTCCAGTAAAAGTGGAATTAGTTAAGTCTGGCTTCTCATGAATTTGTGTCCTATGGTCAGATTGCCTCATGTCTTGCCATGTGTAAGTTGTGACTCTCTTCAAGTTGTTGGGGCATTTCTAATGCTTCTCTCTCAGGCAACTTCTCTGCTTTGATGAGCATCTTGCTGCCTCTGAAACTGTTCTCTCAGGTTAACACAAGTAGGCACCCCCTCTCCTAGCGCCTTTGGGGTATTGGCAGCCTATCTTGGGCAATCTTACACACGTCAAAACTGCCAGCCCACTGCAAATTTAGCTTAAAACCTGTCTGATCAGATAGACAAAAGTGCACAGACTGGCAAACACAAGCACTTGCTTCTGTAGAAAGGCAAAATTAAAAGAATTCATTTTAAGTGCTTTTCTGACAGTGTTCCTCTGTAGGTGCATGGGCAACAGTAACAAGGGCTCAAAATTTTTCATCAGCACTTTTTATCCAGCAACTGGCTAGTTCCATATACCTTTTGTTGCTTTTATAACTAAGTTGTTCTCAAGCCTACAGAAAAAAAAAAAAAAAAAAAAAAAAAAAAAAAAAAAAAAAAAGGGAGAAAGCATGCAATAGCCCTTCAAGGAAATAAACAAATCAGCCTCTGAGTCTCAAATGAGTGCTGAGACACAGGTCTCAAGGCTGACACTTGAGCTCCAGACTTTAAAATCTGCCTTGCCTGTGTGTCAGCCATGGCTGTGAATACAGAAAGGCTAAATGCCTTTTTTTGCCCACAGGAATCCTGTATGCCAGAGAGCAGCTCCATTTATGAGTCATTGGCTAAGCAGATGTCAAAAACCATGATATCTGAAGTTGATTTCTGATAGTAATATATATATATATTTTTTAAAAATTTCTAATGCTGAAGTCACTTCTCAATGATAGATTGCTGCCACTTCGTAACTGTTTTCTGCTCCATGTTCATCTTCCGTAAGAGCTGCCACAGCAGTGTCGTGTAGCATGCATCTGTGTTCAGATAGAAAGATATTATAATCTTTTAAAGTAACCATATAATTTACTCTCCTAACTAAGACTGACTTCTAGGGTTTGAGTAAGAACTAGTACCTCTATTACTGATACTTCATTCTGGGCTAAATTTAAGAGTTTGGAAACAAAATCTCTTCTTTTAATCACTGTCTATTAATAGGCACTCTGATTATCATTGAAATTTTCCGTATACCTAACTTTCTAATACAAATGTAATATTGTAAGTTTTCAAACCTTGATTCTCTGTCATCTAAAGCCTCATACAGATCTGCACTGGTCCTGTGGGAAGTTTGTATATTTTCATGGGATTTGCTCATGTTAGGTACTTTTTAGTACATCTTTAAGATTTCTTTATTCCTGGAATATTTCTGGAAGAAGAAGTCATGATTCAAGATTTCTTTCTAGAAGTATCTTTCTCTACAAGGTGCAAACACAAATTTGGCCTTGCTCCCAGACACCCATCTCAAAATCTGATAGCACAGAATCAGTTCCCTATGGGTTTGCTGCCTGTGAGTAGTTAAAGAGTTTATCCAGGACAAAAAAATAAATAAATAAATAAACACCAACAAGAACAAAAAAAAAAAATGCTAAAATTTCATATAAAGGAAGGGATTTTTTTCTTATCTATTCAGATGTACATTCAATCTTCTGATATTTTGTTCTCCATTTTTATTTTTTTCCCTCAAATAACTGGGTATTATCTCTGAAATATCTCAATCAGTAATAATAATAATAATAGTGCCATGCTTTGGTATGATCCCTTTCATTTTTTGATTTTGAAACACTTCATAAAAAATGATCATTATTATTATCTTCCTTTTATATATTTCAAGGCCAAAGCATAGATCACTTAAAGTTACTTATCCAAAGCTACTCAGCAGAGCTGAGAAAGAAACCAAGTTTTCTGTTGTCCTCATTTCCTGTACCACACTAGTTTTGTAAAGCTTGGAAAATTTAGATGGAAAAGCGTATATATATTACATATGCAGATATAGAAGGAAGAAGGAAGCAAAATCAAATAACTGAGTAATAGTCCTCAGTAAATTACATGGTATACACACTTAAGGACCTTTTGTAGTTCACTATTCAGATTTTTTTGTCTGCCCTATTTGGAGTTGAAGGGAGTTGTGTTTTTCTTGATGCATCTTCTTTTGGAGCTTATATTATAAACTTAGTCTCTCTTGAAAAAAAACAACATTTTTGATAGTTGTCACTTTCTCGTGCAGAACGTGCAAAATGCAGACTTTGGTAGGTCCCCTCAATCAATGTATTCCCTATGGTCCAGATATTTTAGTAAAAATTGTTTCAGGTTTTTATTCAAATAAGTTTATACATTTGCTAGGATGACTCTCCCACAGAGACTAAACTTCATACACTTGATGTTCTTAGAGCTATGTCCTTTCATCTTTCTAGAACAAAGCCATTTTGAAAATCTCTCAGGCTTTTTATAGCTTTATAAATCCGAAGGGACTTCTTTCCTTCCCAGAGACTCTCAAAGGGGCTTCAACTTGTACGAGGGTCTCACATGCATTGAACAAACAGTCCCTCCCCTCTTGATTAAGCCTCACTTTACAAAGGCCCAGGCAACATCTGTAGCTTGCTTTAGGGGAATCCCTACATCTGAGTTATGCAGGCTAGCTATTTAGAGTTCAGTTCATATGTTCAACAGACATTGCTTGTAGATGAGGTCCCCTGGAGTTGTTAATTAGATAAACATCTTATTGCCGATCTCCTTGTGAGGTCATTCATAGTTGCCTACAGAGAGATCCAGGGAGACCACTGTTGGAGGAAGACAGAACGTTTTATGATAATAAAAGTTCTCTAAGATGCTTTTTGGGTAGACAGATTACACAATGCCTTTCCTTCCCTGCTAGTGCAGAGTGCTTTGACCAGATGCTTGTATAGGTACAAGCTAAGGAAAATAGGTCTATTTTGCCTTTATGTTCTGTATTATGCCATATAAGCTTTTATAGTCCTAGTGAATAGACCAGATAAGAGGGTGATTGTTTCTGTGGGATATACACAGAAATATGTAGTGATATCACGTGACCCAAAGCATTAGAAAGATCACTATCAATATGCAAGTCATGCTATAGAGTAATGCTACCAGTGCACTAGCTACTTATCCACTTCTGCAGTATGGCTCTGAGCATCATATGTTTCACTGATCATGTTAGTCCTGTTTTCTTCTACAAAGTTGGACATTCAGGAAAACAAACGCAAACAAAGTCTGTTTTCTAACATATACACTGAGTGCAGGTCTGTATTTCAGCCATGTGAGCTAAAACAACTTGCTTTTACACCCTTTAGTGTTCTTTTAACATTGGTTTAGTTATCACCAGCTTTATGTTCAGTATCATGGAGCATTTACTTTGTTAAACGCATAGCTATGAAACAGGCATATTATTGTGGTCAAAATGACTGAATGCCTCAAAACAATGTCAGAGATAACATTAGGGTTTTGCTTTAGGCAGGAATTTAATGCTTTTGACTAGTTCTGCTATATTCAATGAAGAACAGAGCTGAACCCTAGGCATGGCTGCTCCCAAGATCTCCACACAGTTCTAATAGTGAGTATACAGATGCTGTAGTCACTTTTGCATGTATTTGCATGCCATTAAAGTTCTGCATCTACTAAGCCAAAAAAGTCAGTGACCCTTATACTTGTATTATCTAGACTATTATCTAGACCCTTATCTCTGTACTTATCTAGAATTTTACTTCACAGTTCTAGACCTTTTAAAGAGAGTCTAATATCAAGGATTTTTTTTCTTGTTCAAAGTAGTAAGCATTTTGAATAATCATATCAATTTTAGATATATATGCAAGTTAATATGTTAAAGAGCATCTTAAGATCAGTCTGTGAGAGGGCAGCTCAGGATTTGTTTTTGAATATGAGGCTCACATAAGTATGCAGAGATGAAAAGGGTGATTTTCCTTGTATGAATGTGTGAGTACCCTTTTAATCGAAGACTTCTGTCAGTTTCTAAGACTGGGTCTTTTCTGTTGCTTTTTACTCTGCTTAGGTTTTGGTTAGTGATGCAAAGCTAGAGTGGAGCCACATTTCTGTAACAGCTTCCTTTCTCCACCATCCCACCAAGCCCTAATCAATGCAGCAGAGGAGAAAAGAGCTTCCAAAGAGAACAACAATATAATTTCCCATAAATAATAAAATTTCCCAATAAAAGAGAAATGGTGAAAGAGAAAGAGAGCTGTTTGGCAATGCCTATCGGGATATCCCTCTGACACAGCTGTGCTTTGGTCTCCATGAGTGGTCAGGAAAAGAAAGATGAACTCGTTATTTGTATTCCTAAGCTATTTGGAGTTCAAAATCACAGATTCAGAGAGAAAATAATGGGATAGACCATTTTTATTGTGCAGTGCATTTGTCCCACATCCAGGTCATTAGCTAAAGAAAGACTGTTTCTATTGCAGTTTATTTACTAAAGGATCTAAAGGATCTAAAGTTTAATATAGCTTAAAAGTCAGAGATAGAAACATCCTACTGAAATGTCATCTACTTCTTAGAATCCTTAAGGCTGGAAGGGAACTCTAGAGATGATCCAGTCCAACCCCCTGCTCTAGCAGGGTCACCCAGAGCACGGGGCACAGAGCGGCATCTGGGCGGTTTTGGAAGATCTCCAGAGAAGGAGACTCCACAGCCTCTCTGGGCAGCCTGTTCCAGTGCTCTGTCATCCTCACCGTCAAGAAATTATTCCTTAAGTTCCTGTGGAATTTTTGATGCTTCAGGTTGTGGCCATTTCCTCTAGTCCTATCCCTGGCCACCACTGAAAAGAGACCGGCCCCATCCTCCTCACTGCCTCCCTTGAGGTATTTATAAACACTGATCAGGTCCCCCCTCAGCCTTCTCTTCTCCAGGCTGAACAGGCCCAGCTCGCTCACCCTTTCCCCATAGGACAGATGTTCCAGCCCCCAGATCATCCCTGTGATGACTACTTGCTAGTGAATGATGCTCCTGAGATTAAGAATGTAACTGATGATGGATAACCTTTCTGGATTCTTTTATTATTTGCTAAATTACATACAAAGAATAGTAAATAAAACTTGAGATGACATTTGAGCCACAAACCTTAAGAAAATGAATAAATAATTAAGTAATTATTAAAGATAACAATAATTATTAAAGACAACAATTGTGTAGTATGGGAAAGGTGATGATTTAATTGCACAATTGTGAAATTAGAATGCTAAGCACTGGGATAACAGCTTCAAGAGACACATTCAGTTAAAGGCTCAATAGCATAGAGGACATTTCTACTCTGGATAAAAGAACATTTCAAAACTCTTGATGCAAAAAAAACCCAATGTCTGAATTCAATGCAAAATGAAAAAAAAAATGTTTTAAATGATAAATTACGTTTATAGAATTCTAAAATAAAATATCTTTTATTTAAAATAAGTCATAGTAGATCAATTCTTCAAAATCTAATACTGAAGTATTTATCTGATCTTTATTTTATCAAAATCAATTGTATAAAGACTAAGTGAAATAAGTATCATAAAAGTAATTTCAGCAACAGTTGCTAAGGTGAGATAACTGAGTAGCATGTTGACAGCCATTCTTGACACATATGCTGTTAATCAAGAAGACAATGCTGTACCTGTAATTATGAAAGAATACTATATTCTGAAGCAGATAATGTTTTACAGTATGTCAACTCAAAGATAAAGGAAAAGCACTCAAAGCACCCTCTGCATTTAACTGGATTAGAAGTGTAAATGTTTTGTGTAGTATCCACCATTTTTTTACTGTAATTTATAACAATGAATTTTTATCTTCTGAAATTGATTTCAGCCTTGTGAAAGGAGTTGGATTGGCATCACAGGGTACTGAATTCTCAATTCATCCAAATTGCAGAGATGTTGCAGGCATTGCAATTTTCTATAAGCTATCTTGTCAACATGTCTCAACCCTGACCTACTTATGGCACCTCCAAAAATGAACATATTTTTCAGTCTCTATGTTCATTCAGCCTTTGGTGCCTTTGCTGAGATTGTCAATTAGTGTCCCTGAAGAATGTAGCTTTTTTTTTTTTTTGATGCGGACACCGAGCTTTGGACCACCAAGACATATCTCACCGAGTTGTTTCTATTAACAAGCCAACACTTGCTAACAGCATCCAAGTATGATATCTGACATGAGTTTTACTTCTTTACCTATATATATGGTATGAAATAACTGTGCTGTGTCACATTCTAGCACAAGAAAACTGTTGGCAAGTGCTGATGTATTTTCTCTTAATTCTGACTGCCATACACATCTGATTAGCCATTGCATAATACAATCTGCTCTGTATTTGACTGAACTAACAGTTTCCACTATTGTGGACATGCATAAGTACCTAGAAAGATGGATAGGCTTGTTGCCATGAAGGTGATAGACTGCACACTCCACCAACAATCCCTGTGTCATTCAGTCTCCTGTTGAGTGTGAATTTAAATCTCTTAAATCCTGAACATTTCTGTCCTTTGAATATTATAAAATTTAAATCCTATATGAATTCCTTTGAAAAAAAAAAAAAAAGAATCAAGAACAAATGACAAGATTAAGAAACCAGTTGTTCATTGGTTTTAAAAATCCATCATGACTTTTCTAAATCTCAAATTCTTTAGTTAGGTTTTAGTTTTCGTATTTGATGTGCTTGATCTTAAACCGTTCGATAGTAAAATGAAAAAATTACAAATCAGTCTGGTTAAATTAGAATACTCATAAAGTGAGATGCCATAAGAAAGTCATTTATCATATTACAAAGTTCACTTACATGGTTCAAATAGATGAAAAATACTACTCAATAAAATATAGCATATACATCAGGATCAAAAGCAACCCTTTTCTATATCCATTGAGATTATATGTATCTCTGGGTATTGGGAATAATCCTACAATAAAGCATAATTCCTTGGAAGTCTCCTAAACTTCAGGACACAATGATTGGGAGAATGACTGTTCCTAGTCCAGTCAGAGTCAGAAGAGAAGCGAAGCAGCCAAACTATCTGCAAGCCTAAATTTAGAGTGAGGAATGCCACCATCTGTCATTGCCACCTCACCTTATGGATGTGATTATGATTGACTCTTAAAAAGTATTGGTCCTAAGTAGGATTAGTCTTGGGAATAATTTGGATATTTTTACATTTTAGTTTTCTAGCTTCAATTCTTCATGATTAGATGTAAAATAACGTAGGGAAATGGCAGGAAATGGCAGAAACAAATGCTCACTCATCTTTGGTAAAAGCGGAATAGCAGAAACTGGTGTAAAGCTCAGAGGGTCAGAAAACATGTTTAATGAGAAAGCTGAGCCTCTGAGATTTATTCACATCCTCTCTGTGAAAAGCCTTTCACAAGAGCCAGAGATGTGGAGGACCTTCTTCACACCTCCAGCCTTTTTACATGACCCTTGCTTGAAAGGAAAAGAACTAGCAAATTTCTTTTAGCATGTTTAGTTTATCTGGAAGGGGGGGTATGTGTAATTTTTAAATTTATATGAAAATAAGTTGAACTCCAGTTTTCAGTTTACAAGATTCACACTACAGGAGTTCAGGCTCTTAGCTTTTGGCAAGATAAGCTATGAAGGCTTTGACTAGCTAAACTGAAAGTTACTTTTGAGTTCAAACTGTTCTGTTCTTTCTTCTTAACACTTTTTCAAGTTCATGTAGGACTGGGAAGACAACCATCTACATCAGGAGTCTGCAGATTTTGTAGCCATTTGTAGTCAAAAAATGGCTGTCTTCTCAGATTATTCTTTGCTTGAATCATCAAACTTTTAATACATTATAATGACAATGTAGTTTCATGTAAAAAACATATACCATGATTTCATATGTCACCAGTTTGGACACATGGTCTGTTTACTGAATATTCTGTTTGTCTAAGCTTGTGTGTGAGCTCTCTCATTTTTGAAAGGACTGTGCAGAAAATTGAAAGGATTGCTAGAAACTTTCCATTCCATAAAAGAATTTGTATGTGTCCTCAAAAACATCCAATTTCTGGTGGAAATCTACAGATGCACATTCCCTTTTCATTTTGTAAATTTAACCCTCATACACCACACATTTAAGAAGACCTAAGTGCCTGATTTTGAAGAGAAGTTTTTTATTTCTAGTAGTCTAACAGAAGTAGCAAGGAAGTCATGTCCCAGGGCTATATAAGAGCTTTTCACTGAGTATGCTCATCAGAGGTATTTAATCACTGCCTGTTTGGAGTGTAGCAAGGCACATGAAGCTGGTGCTTAATGAAGATGCTGTTACTTTTTGGGTTATGGCTTTGTATTTGGAATTTAAATGAAGCATTTGTAAACAAAAAAAAACTAAAATGAGATTCAAAAAAAGTATGAGAATAGTTCACTTACCCAATGAATCATCCAAATGTGAATCCAAATCTTATACCCTGTCTACAGTAGGTAATGACCATGAGCGTCTCTGTTCGTTGTGTGAAACTAGACATTATGCTTTTAATACATCATGAATTTATTTCACTATTTTCTACAGTTATCTTTTTTGTTACCTAAGACAATTTGCCCAAAAACATTTATTTCACCAGAACATTCCCCAAAAGGGTGTGTGATCATTTCTGAAAAGTTTTTAGTGTGTGTTAGTCCATATATAGTTAGATTCTATACGTGTAAAGTATCAATGGTATAATCTAATCTCTTCTCCTCTCTTTTTTTCTCTCTCTCTGTCTCTCTTTCTTTCTCTCTCACTCCCTCATGCACATAGGCACATACACAAGGAACATTTTTGCCCCTGAATTCCCAAATTGTTCACACAGCATTCAACAGAAATGTTAATAAAACAAAACAAGCCCTCCTCCCCTTAAAAAAAAAAATAAGAATGCAACAACAGGAAAAGGGAGAGGTGTAAAAAAGAAGTATCTGCACTGTTATACAGTACTAGGGAATTCTAGGGTGCAATGCACAGTCTCACACTGTGAAAAGCAGCTCATCAAAGCAGCCTCACTAAATCACCTTGCACTAGTGAGTGCACAGGCCAAGTACCCTCACCCCACAGCAGCCAATGAGCGCCTACCTATTTGTAATGCTGCAAACACAGTTAGCAACATATTTGTTAGCAGGTGTCACTGTGATGAGAAGAGCAGACGGCAGTCAGACTGTAATTATTGTGTGAACCCAATAGGCGTTGCATACTTCATTTTGGAACACATCGCAGAATTCTTTAATAGCTGGCCTGATTATTAGGATCTTACGTTAATTTGTGCAGAGCATTATAAAAGTTAAGCAAGGAGATATTAACATTATACAAATGAGTGTGGTTCTGCCTGTTAGCTCGAACATACGGCAAGAAACAGAATGACACTATCCAACACTGCAAATTTGCATTTAACAAAATCGCTAAGTAACAATTTTACAGTCATCTTAATTTGCATCACTAAAACCTGGCAGCATTTCACCCAAAATGCATTAGCTAGAACTATTTATAAGATCAGTATCAAGATTTTCATATAGAGTCAGTGAATTAATACGATTGTTAGAAGAGCCACTGCAATAGTGACGTCTCAGCTCCATAGAAAGGTACCATTAAGGATAACCATCAATGTTCTCTGAACGCTAGTAAAACAATTCTTAGAAAAATGACTGTGACAAGGTAAAATAGGGTCGAAGGTGGGAAAATGCTATGCAGCTTTGCAGGGCAATCAAATATCATCATTTTGTGTACTGTCTTAGGTGTGAATGTAAGCACCTCACAGTGGGGAAGTCTTTAATCCATATTTGTCCAAAACAGTGCAGAGGAGCCAAAACTTGCATTGATTTTATCATTGTGTTTGTGCAGCAGGTGTGAGCTGATACAGGCACTCTCATGGTCTAGATGCCCCAATTCTTCATGTCAGGAACCTCCTCCCATTGCAGATCAAGCCCTGCGTTTCTCCCCAGGGCAGCAGGAAAACAAGGCAGGACGATGCAAACGTGGGTCCTACCTCAGCATGGAGCCAGAACATAAAAGGAGGGTGTGCACCAGAAGAAGATAAGAAGCATTTTCAGTTTAAGCAATACATTAATTTAATTATAGAAATTTAATTAACCTTTTTTTGCCTTTGAAATTGCAATATATTCCTATAAGGCCAAAACTTGCTCTCAGATCTACTCCATAGCTGTTAATTACACTGATCTACTGCACTGGAACATTTGTTTCCCTTTACACTAGTTGGAAACCCGCATACCTAAGGAGTCCAGCAAAGTGCTATCATGCAGATTTGAAAAGAGAATTTTGCCCTCAGTTTAAGAAAAAAAAAAAAAAGCTGAGTTTCTGACAGAGTACACCACTTGTACACTGCATTATATAATATGAATAATTTATACTGCTAAAAGTGCTTCTTCTGAAATATGGGTAGAAGTGGGTAATTGCCCATGGATAATACTTTATATATTTTGTAGGAGGAACATATCTCAACCCAAGAAAATACACTGGAGCTAGGCACAACTTTCAGATATGAATGACTCAATGAATCATGAATGGCTATGATTTCCTTGGGATCTAATGGTTTAACACACACTTAAATACATAACAAATGAATAGAAAACCCTGCACAACCTAAATTGTGTATCACGGAGTAGACTGCGAACTCTTCTGACCATTTAGCTGTTTAGGATTTAAACAATAAATGAATATACACATGCTCACAGGGACAGCTCTTACCTCAGGGATCACGGCATTCAGCTCCACTAGAATTTACAAATCTTTTTGAAACATTTCTCTATTGCTCCATCTTAAATATGATATTCAGCGAGAAGCTGCATGGCACAACAGAGGGTAGGAGAATAGTATTGCACAAAACAAGAAGGTTTAACTCAGCTCAGCACATCACAACTTGTTCTAACACCTAAGAAGTTTCAACATACATTATTTTTATTGATACTTAATCACAATTCGGGGTTCCTGTGCATTTATACACCTGTGCAGTTGTTCTCATGGGGGATTTTGCCATCTATCCCGAAGCCCCCAGAAATGGGAATGTGGCTGTTCATGGTAAGAAGGGCTCGCTAGTAGGAGATTGGTAACGTCTTCTGGAAGGTAATGTCCATCTTTTCTGTTTCTCAGCACTCTGCATCCAAGGAGAGTGAATGCACTACTAAACTATTTACACCATTTGATACATCCTACATGAACATACCATAAAGAGCTCCAAGGTGTTTATGAGATACAGCATATGGCTGCCTGCATTACAGTGGAACTCAGCCTGTCTCTATTATTCTCTATTCTCTCTTGGCAGGTGCCATTTCTCTCCAGTTACAGTGTTTCTTAGTAACTCAGCTGAAAATATATATCTTGCTCTCCAGTGACTTCGAACTCCCCTAGAATCTTTTCCCCCAGTGTCTGGGGTGCAACCATCTGATTTCCTTCTGGAGACTATGTTCCTTCCAACAGAAGATGATATTTAGATATTACTGCAGATCTGCTGCAAAACTCCATCTGTCTGTGTGGAGCAAAGCAAGAGAGTAATAGGAGCTATTATCTTCTACAAATAAAATAATTATTAGCAGTGAGAGGAAACTAACTCTAGACATGGTGTTTTTTGTCTTAAGGAAATTGCAGCATAAGAGAGGAAAAATGGAAAATTCAAATATGTCTTTAGAAATCATGGTCAATTTAACTGAGATTAGAAGTGTTATTATGTGATAGTCATGTATGCACAGTGCTACTGTGGGGCATAGTTACGTGCCCTCTATACGCACTTCTGTGTCTCAGTTTCTTTGTACCATTTTTAAATCTGAATGTTATTTTCAGTATCCCTGTGGCTGTAACAGAAATGCATTGCTTACTCTCCTTAACCTTTTATTTCTCATGTGTATCTCCAGGCTTAATTTTTCAGGTTAAATTGGGCAAAGGTTGTTTTTGTTTTCTGTGAAGAATATATATTCCAGAAGCAGAACTGTCTTGACTGATACGTTATGCATCCATCAGTTGGGCTGCACGGACTATGAGTCAGGGTATAATTCTGCCCTATGTCAGCTTTTTCCTCTCCAAGTGCTTGAAACTGTGTATTGCAGAAACATGCTTCTGGGGAGAATACTTCAGAAAATTGTGCTAACTCCTTGGTTCCTTCCATCACCACAATGTCATATTAGGAGGCACAAAGTGACATCTTGATATATTGCTTATAGCCTCATATAAGGTAAAGTCTTATTAGAAAGTAATAAAAGTGACCTCCTGCTTTTTTTGTCCATAATCTTGTATTACGTTAAGATGGAAAACCAGAGCTGGTTATGTTTGTCATTATTTTGTTGTATTTAAAATAATATTGTGCAACATCAAGGCTGGAGTTTGAAAAATGTTAAGAAATAATACTGTCTGGAACAATATATAAAATATTGATGAAAACAGAAAAGACAAACATACTTCCTTGTAGTTCATTTCATGTGTATCCGATGAAGAAAGCAAATGAAATCTTTATCTTCATTTACATTATATTTTCAATTTAAGGAGTTGCAATACTCAAAATGTTGTAAAAGGTCTAAAAAATATGGAAATATCAATTATCAATAAAAGTCAATTCAGTTTGGTGCAAAAAGAGGCATGCAAGTTCATTGTGCTCATGACCTGGATTACACTATAAAGGATAAGGGTACTTCTTTTACAAGTGGGGAAAATATATTGTATTATCTTAAATTAGCTTTTTCTATTACCAAGAAAAAACTTGTTTCTTTAAAACAAGTTAGGTTTGGAAATCTATCAGAAATTATGATTATAGTGCAATTTAAATGATTTTTTCTCTGACATATTTTACTTTAGAAATATCTTCTGTTCTATCTAAATAGGCCAAGAAATCATGATATAAATTTAATTTAATGCAATTAAAGTTTAGCTTGTCCTATGTTAGGGATGTTACTCTAGGGGGAACAAAACTGGTTGCAATAGTGAAATTATAAAAGTTGTTTTATGTCACATTAGTTAACATATGCAAGCTTATTTAACATGTGGACCACAAATAAGTGTAATTATATTAAAACAAGGATCTGTAGCTCAGAAGCAATAAAAATAGACTAGGTTGTATTATTAATTCTTGTGTTAAGGGTTTTGAGCCATGTTGATTGGCCTGAATTTTTTGATTTTGTTATGGTACAAAGGGATTGTTTGAAGTAATTTGTCCCCGAGAGAGGCTCACAATCCCAAGCGGGTTTCAATTCAGCAAAGCAAATCTAATTTTGTTTGCTTTATGCAAACCAGAAGGGGCTGTGGTTCATTCTGTTTTCACTGGAGGGGAAAGGCGCACTAATGGGACCTGCTGAAATGCATGCATTGCAAACATCATACCCCTGCATATATTAAATTTAGCTATGTGATGCACTGTGTTCATCATCTCATTGTGTACACAGATATGCTTTAGAACAAAGCCTTTAATAGTACAGGAACCTTACTACATTATCCCAACACACTATTGTATTTATATTTAATGCTACAACTGGAATTTCTTCCCTTGGATAAAGTGCATTGATATGTCGCCTTTTTTCCTCGGCTGTAACTTGTTATAGCAGACAGTGTACTGAGGACATTACATGCTTAAGCTTCAAGCCATCTGAAGATTAATTATATGGAGGTCTCATAATGGTTTTTAATTTTCCCTTTTTTACAGCCCAGAGTTAAATAGAAGACATGTTCAGGATCTGATTGCCAAAAGAGCAATAATCCCCAATCCATCAGATCGAGGCTGGAAGATAAATGGAGGGGAATAGCACCTGCAAGACAGGTAATGCTCGAGACAACAACCACTGCTTTGACAGATTGCTACCCTCTGTTCACTGTGGTTCCTTTTTAGGCCTTACAAATACAGTATTTATATTGCCTAAAAAGAGCTAGAGATCTGAGCAAATGCTGGATATTTGTTTCTCCGCAAACCAGTGGAAATTTTTCCATTTATTTCACCAGGAGTCAGAGTAGGACAGTAAAAATATTTGACAGCGAAGCTGAAGGATAGATAATTTTTTTTGCATATAAGTTACATTATTTATTTATTGAATTTTCACAACATCACTATCGTTCACGTGGTGTTGCTCAATTTTTTCCAGGGTGCTTCTGTTTTGAAAACAATTTCAGTATTGCATGGAGACAGACACATCTCCAAACCCTTCAATTTGTCATTAGACATTTGGCTGCATGCCTATTTTACTGATAATATTGCAAAAGTACATTAATTTACTGAATGATCTTTGTGAATCAGTTCACACAAAAATTCAGAATGATACTTGTCGTGCATCAGATGATTAACTATTAAAAACATAGGTTTACTTGTTATGCTTATTGTGTGGTACAGTTCAAAGTTTGCTTAAGTGTGCAATTTAAATTCAAAGATGGGTTCAGAATAATGATCTTTGCTTTTAAAGTTCCTCCGTGAAACATTACAGGGATATTTCTTCCAATTATGTACCCTGTTGCTGTTTACCTTTTTCTTCAGTTAGTATTCCTCCTTAATTTCTCAGGAGATTCAGTAATCAAAATTTTTTAATATTGTAACATAAGTGTTTTCTTTCATTACCCAAACCCCTGATCACACCAGCAGTTTCAATAGGTGTTCTGGTGAGAAAGGTCTTTTTATGTTGGGCACAAAATCTAAATCCTCACGTCTTAGCATAATTACCTGTTCTACAGCTCAGAGTGTGATTCTTGATACAGAGTACTATTTTCCAATCCTGTTTTACAACAGTAATGAAACAAGACTGGTTGAAAGCTTTGCCTGTTATCATAAAAGGATTATTTAAATATATTCTTTTATTATTTTATGACATCTCTCTGTCATAGAGAAATCAATATCCACAAAGTTATGATGCAATATTTTCTGTCAAATTTAGGCAAAATTTGAGATTCAGATTTTAGATTTGCTATTTTAAATGGGACATACGTTTCCCTCAAAATGCTAATTGTTTGGGTAACAAACTAAATATTTAAGTTGACTTGTATCTTCTAAGAGTGCAAGTCAATAAAAACTTAAATTTGGGAGAGAAATGTTTGGGAAAGTGGAGAAAAGGCAGTGCTGTGACATGCTCTCAGACTGAATATTCTGTATCGGCTTCATTGAAAGAGAGACACTGGGTCATGAACCTCAGCTGATACGAAGGAAGAGAGCACATCCAGGCCCACATAAATCAGTAAGTTCAGGACAACTTTGCTCTTCAAGGAGCCCCACTTCAACAGAACTATACTGAAATTATTTCTATTTATTTCAGCTGAAGATCTGAGCCTATCTGCTGCTCAAAAATCTAAGAGCAACTGTAATCTACATGAGCACAGAAAACAAGTCTGATTTAAAGAAAATTTTCAGGTAGTTATTTACTGTCATCTCCCACCATTTAATGCTAATTTGGTGTTACAAGTACTACAAAGTTTCTGTTAGAAATTAGGTTTGAGAAAGGCCAGAATGAAAATGCTAGAACTGTTCAACTCATGAAATTTGAGTACAATTTAAAAGGTTTAAAAAGAGAAGTACTGTGATCAAAGCACTTATATTAGCTCCGGTTATTGAACAAAAGTTATCTGAAATAGTGTTTAAAGTGTTTGTCAGAAGAGTTTAAATTGAGATAATTTTACAGAGGAGGACTGGGGAAATGCTGAAATTGCCATCTATTGCAGTCATATTTTTATGGGTAAATATGATTTATTGCCTGCCTCTGTTTTTATCATTCCTCATTTAAATAACAGTAACGACTTTACAGAAATTAATAAAATAGTCCATGCTTTTAGAACCTCAAAGGCTAACTCAGACAAACATAAAGGGAAATGAAGGGAAGAAATGCAATGTCACTTCAAAAATGCAATACATATAGCAAGAGACAGTCCTTGCTCCAAGGGGTCTTCTATATGAATAGACAAAGTATATAAAAGAGCTAATATTAATTCCTCAGCTTATGGATGGGAGACTGAGGCACTGAAAAATCAAGGGATTTACCCAAGCTGACAAAGAAACTCTGCCTGAACTAGCCACTGAATCTGTTTTCTCATGCCCTAGCTGAGTGCCTTTCCTTCAGAAAAGGTGAGTATGTTAAAATAACTGAAACTTTATACAGCTTAAAACTATTCCACAAGCTGATGTGGGGCTGAAGCTATTTCAGCAGCCATGTAGCAGAGGGTAAAATGCACTATTGATCTTATAATGAACTGAACCATACTAAGCCCATGTTAGGTTCCACTTCTGCAAGTGGGTGTATATCACTGAAAACATAGTCAGCTGTGTCAACATTACTGTACCTATGAAAGAGCTTAAAATTAAGCTTTTAAACATCTTGTATTGAAAAGTACCTGATTGATAGGATAGGAAGTTATCATTTATTGCTAACACAGGTCTTGTGCAGAATTCAGTAATATCTATAAAAAAGACTTCTTTCCTTTAGAGGAGTTTGAAATGCAGGAGTGGAAACTAAATTCCATAGGTTTTGTTACTACCCCAAACTACAGAAGATGAGTTTTATTTGAATAATGTGGAAAGATCTGGCCCTTTGCTAGGAAATCTGGAGTTATCCTTAAAGAACTTGAGTTAATTCAGCAATAGCTGAAAGGAAGAAAAACAGATTTGTTTATTTATTTATTTATTGCTTTCAGTAGATTTTTAATACAGTAAAAATATAAGTAAATTGGCCAAGCTAACACACAAAAAATATATAAAGACTCTGATTTGTTATACTCAGATAAAATGTTCTTTTTTTTTCTAAGTTCAAACATGGTAATGATTTAATATCTTTTCATTTTAATATATATATAAATATTTTATAGAAAGACATAAAGGGTCTCATTGTGTTGAAGCACCTACTAAGCAAAAACAAAACAAAATTGTCCATTAATTGTAGTTACTTGGTAGACTGTCTTGGACAATAATTAAGTTTTCTGTTTTTTGCTAGCAATAATATTTCCTGAGTCAATAAGAAAAATAAAGATTATGGATGTCAAGGGAAAACACATTTTTTTATATATTAATATAGTTTCTTTATGCCGATTCCTGCACTGCTCATTGCGCATGCTGCAGAACTAAGTCCTTCAGAGCCAAATTTTTATCTTTTATACAGAAAAGCTTCAGTGATACTCTAACTTTTAAAATGGAGGAAAAATACCTCTCTACAACAGTATTGCATAAGGAGTTGGATCAATATCTGGCTTTTTTTTTCTCAGGCTTTTAATTTAAGAGATTTGGGTGACTTTCAATGAAGTATTGCTTCTGTAATATTGAAACAACAAAGAAATAAAATTTGGAGATGTCACTAGCTCTGTGCAAATACATGGCTGCTCTCTGTGAGACAGTCTCTATACAACAGAGTGTTAAAATTTTCATTTAAATTTAGGACAAAGCTAAGAAAAACATTTTTTTCAAACCTATGTTCAGGCTGCTAAGTGTCTATATATGTGTGTGTATTTATATGTATGTAAGTATATATAAATATATGTATACATAAATGTAAGGATACATATTATATATAAAGCATGCAATAAAACACGGATCTGGATGACCACCTGTTGGTACTTGCTTAGTGTGGCAATTACTGCCTTGTGGTCTCAAAGTTTATAGCCTAGGTAGATAACAGGAAACAGTGCCACAATATCATCTTGTGAATTCACAAAGAAATTTGACTTTTTGCTGAATTTTCTTGGATTAAATATGCTGAAGTGTTTTGTGGAATGTCGGCACAGTTAGCACTGCCCCAGGGCTGGTGGTGTTTGCACTCTATATACAACATACTGCATAGGGTTTTATTGTAGCGATTATTGTAGTTCATTAACTTTATTACAGCTGAATAAAAATAAAACATGGTTTAACAAACTCTAAACTAATAAAATCTGTATTATTTATTCAAAACAATAACGCCTTAAGAGTCAAACACCAGAAATATTTAAAAGAACTGACAAGATGAGCAGAAGTTAAATTGATCTGTAGGAAATGCAAGAAAATGCTCTTAGTAAATGAAAGCCTCATTACATGACAGTCTTTGTAGCACAGTGATACCTTGTTGCACAAACCATTACACTCCTGCCCTAATCACATCTTCAGTATTGCACCAGCAGCCCAAGGATTCAGCCTATGTCCTGCTGGTGCTTTTCCATAGAATTGAGTCTCATTGCACTTGATGTGTAGGGCTGTGCACATCCATGCAAGAGAGAAAGTGATGAGCAGGACAAGGAGCACAAGAAACCTGGTCATGACACAGTCTTGAGCAACTGCCAAAGTACTTGCAGACAGTCAGCCCTACGTGCAGAACATGTAACTAGGGACCTCATTAGAGTGATGAGGAACCACATTTGCTCCTTTCTTTTCAGACAGGTCTTTTATATGCCATGCTTTTGTGAGCTTGTGAAGTGGGCGTGCAAGGTAATCAGACTTAGCAGCATTAGTGCCAAGTTCTTCACTCTGCACTTGTCTCCTTGGGGCTGCCAGGCTCGTGCTGAGCCTCAAATATGTATGAGCAACGTGGAGCCCTGCAGGTTCCTCTAGGCCAAATCAGTTTCATTCATGTAAGTCATCTGGCCTGCTGAAAGGTTATCAATGTCTTCTCTGGAGTCTTCTTGTGTGAGTATAAGGAATTGGTACTGGCAACAAGGAATGCCTAGAATGGACCTTTCACCATTCTAGGAAATACAAGGAAAAGGCAGACATTTTATCTAAATGCCAATAAGCGAATAACTCTGTGGAGTCAGACAGTTAGAAACTGAAAAGAGGACATTTCAGATGTCAGACACGAGGCACTGCACAAGGGCTGGTGGTAACTGCCCTCTGTGTGCAATGTCCTGCGTGGGGTTGCTCTGAAAAGGGGGAAAGCAACTTACAGATGATCAAGCAGTGTCCATCAGGTGATGGAGGTTCAACTATATGTATGCCTTCATATAATTTTATATTCCTCATATGGGATATTGTTTAGAGCTCTACTCATCCATTTTCAGTTTAATTAACTGAAATTCCTGGACGCAGTTCAAAGTACAGGCAGGAAAAGACTGCTATGATGACCAGGGAACAGAGTCTGTCATATAAGAAGGAAATTTAAGGTCTCAGGCAGTTTAGCAAAACAAAACCCATCTGACTGCTTAGATATATGGCAGACAAGGAAAAAAAAAAAAAGAAAGAAAGAAAGAAAAGGAGACAGAAGAGCTTATTTACACAGATTTAAAGCTATTTTGAAAAGATTGACACAAAAACAAATTGGTGTAAACTGATCATGACTAGCTTTAGTCTTGAAACTAGAGGATTTATAACCAGAGTGAGGTAGATATCTGGAACAGCTATCCCCATTATACCTGTAAGCAGCAGCAGGTTAAAATATGTGCTGTCTTCCCAGGGCAGATTTGAAAAGCAGAGAGTTTGCTTTGCTGACCTACAAACTTGCCACTCTGCTGCTACATGAATCTTGGAACCATAGTTGTCTATACCGGCCCTGATAAGAGATTTTTAGTGTTTGAAGCCATTGGCTATAAAAGGCATGTGATGTGAAGCTTCTAAAGTAGTTAAAAATAGTTAGTAGAAATTGTTTTGCTGACCAGCACTTCTGTAGTGAACAAGTCTCGCTAAAACCAAAAGATTCTCTAAATATCTGTCTTGTATTAAATGATTAAATCTGCATACAAGTTGCCCCTAATACAATTTCTTGCATGCAAATACCAGATTCAATTCTGCCAGCCTTACTTATGTTAAGTAACTCTCAAACAAATAATTTCAAAGAAGTCCCAAGAGGGCAACTCACATAAGTAAGTGCTGTTACACGTGACGAAAGGTGGCTAAGCTGTGCTTCAAATGAACAAGCATGATGATTGTCTATGTTATTTTGAGTCTCTGACGTGGCACTGCCCAAATGTGACTTTGTAGCTGATTGCTAAAAGATTTTTTTCTTATATTTGGGCCACTGCAACAGAATCAAAGTTCTCAAAGATGTGCATATATTAGTAAGCACATTTATCTCCTATTAATCCATTTTTGCTGTTAATGTGGGCTGTTGCGGTTCCAACCATGGGACAAGGGTGACAAAAGCAGATCAAGTATAAATTTTGGAAGTTGGTTAACAGTAGCTTTGTAAAGTGCATCGTGCCAACAGAGGAGTTACTTCATCCTGTTATATCCTGAAAGCCAGGCCTGGTACTACCAATCATCAGTGTATTTTGAAAGGCATCATAGCCCTCTAGCAGTGAATTACGGAACACTCACCACCTTTCTCAGCAGCTTGTTGAACCACAGTCATTTATTCAGTTGGTATTGGGAGTCTGGGGGCATGACAGTACATCTGACCCCTTTTGGGTAAAATTTGATCTGGCATTTCATTTCACGGGCTCAGCCACCAGTCTGTCAAATCTTCATTTTGCTGGTGCCCACTAGAACTGCTGACGCTTGTCTCTAACTCCTGGTGCTTTCATCTTTCAGCGGCAATAAACATGTCACACTGCTGAGGTGAAACACAATCTGGAATTAAATTTACTGCATATAAAATATGGTGCCCTCTTTATTGGTTCAAATACTTGTCACTCATAATTTATTTGAAAGTGTATGGCGTTCATGAAGCGAGAGCGCTGCTGGAAATGGAGGCGGGGGAGCTACAGAACTCAGAAATGCAGCAATTTGCAAGAGCTTTCCTTTCCCTCTAACACCCCTTTCTCCATCCTTTGCCAGTCCCAACTGGTATAAACATATCAGATATGATATCAATGCCTCAGTCAATAAACGGTATGGATCTCAGTGAAAACAAGCTCAAGGATGTTTGGCCATGTGGCTGCTAGGAAGTGGCTGAGGGAAGATAACCAGCATTGCTCCCAGAAGAAGCCCCAAACAAGCGTGTGTCTGTGTGTTTATACATGTATGTCTGGAGGAGGGATGGGGACAGAAGGCTGGGAAGGAGACAGATTTAGCTCCAGTCCATTTTAAGCTCGCTCACCCTGCCTTTCATTCTGGCGCTCAACTTTTCCATGATTTATTCCAAATACAGTCGATCAGCTTTAACTAATACAGTTCTTGTATGAAGCACCTCTCTAATCTCTTCAAACACAGATGTGGAAGTGCGGCTTAGAGCATGGAGGCCAACAAAAGCACTTTGCCTGTACCAGTGATTAGCTTTGATTGACATAGTACACTTCTGCTTTCACAGGCATACTTTAACATCCATAAATGATTGTTTTAAAATGAGAAGCACTAGGTAGTGCTGCTCTGGCTTTAGTAAATATGCAGTACAAATGTATTAGCAGATAACTGAGAGAATACAAAACACTTGATATCCTTTTCTGGCTTTTTTTCCCTGTTTTTCTTTTTTTTTTTTTTTTTTTTTTTTTTTTTTTTTTTTAAGCATTCATTTCTAATTCTCATAGAAAACTGATGATGATACTTATCCTGTTTAAAACTTGATTTTCTGTCTTGTTCTGTGTGCACGGTATCTTTGTTTTGTTGTTGTTGTTGTTGTCCTTTTTTTTTGTTTTTTGTAATATGAGGCAATAGAAAGAGTAGTCTAGTTTTCAAATAAAAAAAAAATGTTGCTAAGTTTGAGGGATTTTCCCTGTCATAGCACATCATTTTACTTCTGTTAAATTGGTGAGAATAAGGAAGGATTAGAATGACACTGTTTCAGGATTTGCACAGACATAAAAACAAAATATAAAGCGCCAGGTACCAGCAAAAGAATGTTAAAAATACACTACAAAATGCATTTGCAGGTGTAAATTTTGTACCTAACTGCTTAACTGTTTTATTTTCTAGAATTCCCTATATTTCTTTACAATAGCCTTAAATGATGCTTGAATACATGCTCAGAATCTAAGTTATAAATTAGAGGCAGTATCCAAAATCACAAATAATCTCACTTGCACATACCTCATCCTTTGCCCCCTTATCAATCAACACATCTCATTCCTTCTTTTCCCCTCAAAAAGCCTCAAAGAAAAGTTGCTTGCTGAATGATCTGTCTTGCCAACCAGTTCACACTGTGAGAGTACAACGTGGAAATCAAGAATCCCCTTCTGCTGATTTCAGCCTCCTGGTCACACATGAAGACAGAGGTGTTTTCTTTGGGTGTCAAGGAGCCCAACCATTTAGAAGTGTATAAACTTGAATTGGTGTACAATGATACATTGGAAAATGAACTGGAAGTGAGGGCAGACAATGGGGCACAGAGGTAATGAGATCCTGGTGAGAAATGCCCATTAGCAAGTGAATAGCCACAATATGCAACAGGTGAAATTTCCAAGTGATCCTAAGATGCAGATTTGGGTGAGGTGTGTTACCACTAATCAGTAACTTAATAAGGGAGATAATGCTTATGGAATAGACTCCTAGGCATTTCTGCATTTAGATTATAATATAAAGGCCTAAAGTGCATTTTTGTTACATGGCTTCTTGAAACAATGGGGCAGAATGTCTTCTTTGCTGCCATCAAGTAGGATCTAATGACAAATCATGACAAAACCCAGTTGTGAGACTTCTAGTCTGGTCTATAAGAACAAACATGTAAATTCTCACACCATACAGAGCCACAGTAGAAGGAAAGTAAAAAGAAAGGATAACTGATTACAGTATGTCTATATTCTGAACTATACTCAGATTTTTTAACCCTTAGGAAGAAGATGCATCAAATAATGTACACAAGCTTACAAGCCATACATTTATTTTAGTAATTCTATTAGTCTTCAAGTGTTTTATGCATAAATATGTCAGTTCATAAGCTGGCCTCTTTGATGTAGCATCAGCAAGGTTATAAAATCCACAGAGCTTGCTAAATTGATACAATTAGTTGAGTGATAATGTGGGTGTTTCACGTTTCTATGAGCAAGAGTGTGTGCACACATGTACATGTGCACAGGTATCTGAGCATTTTTGCATATATGTACACATATATATTCACGGCACAAGGGAAAAAATCAGACAGACTTTTATTTTCCCCTGAATCTGGCATTAATAACCTCAGTGAGAAAAGACTAAATGAATATTTATTTGATATTTGGTATTGTTTGATATTTGGTATTGATAGTTGGTAATGTTCCTCTCCCTTTGTTGAATGTTCCCATTGTTGAACAGCTCCAATACTTTTTTTTTTTACAGAATTGCATAACATGAGAAAACCTGTAGTTGAACCACTGCAGATACTGGCTACTCATGGTCTAGTTAAGTAGCTTCATCCTGCAGAAAACAAATGAATTCTGAAGGAATTCTGACAGAAATTACTATGAAAAAATATATCCATAAATATCAACATTTTGCATTTTTTTTAAAGAAAAGTTTCATTCATTCTTTAGCCTCCCTGTCAGACTCCAAGGATACACTGGACTCACTGCACTTTGCACTTTGTCCAGAAGTTGTTTGGTTACCAATGGCCCTAAGAAAGTGAAGTCTTCTCCGTGAAAAGTACATACAATTTGGCTGAGGAGAGAACAGAGGCCTGAACAGCTCTTTCCTGAACAAAGGATTTCTTAAGTGGAAGAAATTCTCTTCGTCTCGCCTGAGTGGCTAGGCTGACATCTGGGGAAAAAGAAAATCCTATTCCCATTGTATGCTGCTGATGGAGAGTCTTGTGCAGTCTTAATTGTTCTCTATCCGCCTGCTATGTGACACCTTATACAGAACGGTACATTTCAAGCCCTCTTCCAATTTTTGTCTTCTGACAGGGATCAAAATCCCCTTTTCATATATGCTCTTCCACATTTAAAACCCATGGTGACCCACTTTTCAGGAAAATCAGCAAGGTCCTGTCCCCAGAATCCCATACGGAGGCCCTCAACTTTGTTGGTCACCCAGTTGGATTCAGAAGTGTTTCCCCTTGCGCTGGGTCTTTGTGTCCATGACTGGCAAGAGTCCCTGGGTGGATGCTCTTCAGTTATTTCTTTCTCTTGTCTTTGCCACAGCCCATCCATTTTCCTCTTGCTTTTTTTCTTTCATCATCTGAGCTTACGCTCTACTCTTTCTCCTTTCTCTTCCCAGTTCACAGTCTCCAACATGCAATTCCAGCTTTTTCTCAAGCTTCTCAATCTTGTCCAAGTCTTTCATATCCCTCTCCTTTTTCTTCTGCACCTTTGTTTTCTTCCCTTTCTCTACTCTTTTTCCTATAAGTGATTCTTGAGAGCTGTGAAGTCCGCAACCAGATTTGACTGATTAGGCAACCAGAAATGAGATGTGTGTTTTTTTAATTAATTTAAACCTCACCCTAACTTTCTATGAAATTCACATAAATTAGCTGTATTCAACACCACTGAAATCAGGCAACTTCCTATTTATGGACCTAGATTTGTTTTGGGGAGGTTAATATTATTCAGTTGACTTAAAAGATTTCATAATGGTCGCTATTGTTGGAAAAATATTATTTACACACGTGAAGTTTTCTAAGTGTATATACAACATAGTCCTGATGGTAGGTTGAAAGAAAGCCCTACTCGCAGTTACTGTGACTTTCTTTACAGCTCCAACTATTGCATACGTGGCTATTCCTCACTTTCTCCTGCATGAGAGTGCTCTGTGACATAAAATGCACTCTCCTACTATTCTTGGCCTCCTTGGGTTTGAGGTAAGGTTTCTGAAAACTTCCAATACCCGTCACACAAAAGAAGACATGCAATCTCCAGTATTCATTCAAAGCTGAATACTTGTGGGGTTTAAATTCTCTTGAGTCTTAGATTTGGTAAAAAATCTGTCATGTTACATATATCATCTATTCCATCCACATTTCCAAACTTTTACACCTTTTTTTGAGGGTTGGGCTTCATTTCTGCAATCCTCTAGGAGAAGCGATCATCACTTTTTTTTTCCCTGTATTTATTAGCATTTCTTTTAAAACCACTAGCACACTTCTAGTTCCCTTCTCTGTTTTTCAGACTCCCAGATGTCTAGATTTGGCTCCAACATTCTGTATTTCAGAGTGCTTGTCATGTGTCAAGTTAGATTGTAACTTGGACCATCCAGAAATGAAGAATTTGGAAGCAGTGTTTATGAGGAAGGACAGGATATCGCGTTTTTCAGGAGGAGAAATGCAAGATGACATGTTCCCTGCCCTGAGAATTCTTATCTCCCACTAGAAATAGGCATGATCCTGGGCCAGGGCGGTAAAGATACAGGAGTCCTCATGGTGTCACACTCACGTCTTCCTGCCTTTGATGTTTCAGGTAGTTCTGGTTTAGGCACTCTGGGAAAAACATCTGAGTCTAGACAGATCTGGCAAATCTATTATGCCTCATCAGTACTCTGATGTCTGTATGAAATGAAGAGTATAAAGCAGATCTGAAGGAGAATTGTTGACTAAGAGAAGAAGGAGATTCATGAGTAGTCTCTTTGAACATGGACTATGTAATATTTCTCAGTATTCTCTCTGCTTTTTATGGATTTTAACATTATTTAATGTATACCTCAGCACTAAAAGAACATACTTGTGTGTATGAACAGTCCTAAATTCATTACATCTTTTAACAAGTATATGGCATTTTATAACATTCTAGATCTATTCTGCATCATACTATCCTTGAGGATAATATAGAATAATATAGGATATATATATATACATTCTATAGAATATGTATAAGAGTACTGCAGATTAAAAGCCACAAGAATACTATTACTGCTTTTAATTTAGTTTGCACATGTTGTAATGGAATTGAAGACATGGTGAATGCATGTTTTGCATTGCAAACTAGCAATGGAAGATCATCCTGAATGTCTCCTGCAGGCTTCAGTACTTTTGGGAACATGCTCATGTACAGGCAAACCCCTCTACATCTGAACTGACCTAAATTAACCAGATTAAACCTAGTTAGATTTGTTACTCATTCATGAGTCATATTATTAGGGAATCCATAGCAAACTAAACACTTACGTGTGTGTCTACATGTGAGTGTTTGCAAGCATGTGTATATTTACATGTGTGTGTGTGCACGCATACATATCACAGCAAAGAACTCATGGCATCTTGCCCAAGAGAAAATATTGAAAAACCTCTGTTGCATCAGTTACTGATCACCAGATTTTGGGCATGTTTGAAAAAGCATGGTTTGATTTTATATTCACCTCAGCCTGGATTTTAGTTTTTATCTTTGGATTTCCTCCATAGAGGATCGGAGATTGATGTTCAAAAAAAAAATTGATTTAAAAATTGTTGCTTGACCTACAATATTTTTGTAGTATTTGTGGACATTGATCGAATCTTAAGATTCCATTAAAAAAAGCCATCCTTTTTTATTTTTTTTTCGAAAAAAGGAACAAATCTCTGAAGATGATTTCTTAATTAATCATGGGCAAAAGAGTGTGAGTAATGCCTACAAGTGTGGTCCCTGAGAGAGAGCAGGACGGAAGACTGGATGGCTCCAGTTTGGGCTGGGTGAATTTTGTTTCAGCACAGACTGCTAGCGGCAGAGTTTCTGTGGGGCAGACTTGATTCACATCAGCCACGATTTTCCAATATTAGGTCCATCTCAGTTCCCTTTCACTCCTGGGCACACATAGTTAAGGTGAGACACTTTAAAGTACACTTTATATTTATGCCATGCCTAGCTAGCACATGGCCCAAACCAGAGCAATAAAGGCAGCTTAAAGGCAAGCCTTGACGATGGTCTGTGCTTTGCTAGGGGTGACCAGGCTCCTTGTTATTTTGATGTGTTACAGTGAGGGGGGTGTATGTCGCACCTTCCATCCTAACCCACCGTATCCAGTAAGTTTAAGTAAGTTTCACTTACTTAAAATTCATTACAATCTAGTGAGAGTTACCAGAACAAGCTGTTTTTCAGACTAGTTCCTAAGGCATGCAGTTAGATTAGAAAAAATAAATCATGTTTGCAGGTGGTGGTAGACCTCAGCTCCCTCAGCAGAAAAATTCTAGTTGGAAAGATCAAGATAATTCTCTTCCCTATGTATGATCTTCTGCTTTTATAGTTCTGAAACAGAATGGCAGAGCAACATGCGGGAATTACATTGCTAGTATTACAGCTGAAACTGTTTTCCTAGCTTAGTTTTATTTCTAGGGAATGTTTGTAGATTATGCCATCCTAAGGATGAAAGAAGCTCCCAAGGGTCTACTTGGGATCAGAGATCTTCCTGAGAAGAAGTTATGGACAGAAGATCAATCAATAATAATGTTATACAGGAACAGGAACTCCTTAGGTCTCGTGTGGCTCTTTGGCCTATGAGAATACTTCACCCCATAAAACAGTGTCTACTCTTGTATTATTTATTACTTTTTCTTAAACCTCAGCTCCTGGAGCCAAGTGATTGCAGCTAGACATCCACTTTTGGTTTTAAAAATCATTATGGTTCTCCTGCCCCACATTTCTGGTGGTGAAGATCAGCTGGTGGGGCAGGGAAGATCACGCAGCCACAGAGTCACCACATTTCCTGCATCCTGGCATCCCCAGCAGCAACTTCCCCTGCAGAAACCATGAGAGAGGCTGGTGCCACCTTCCCCTACACCAGTCAATATGTGTTACCCAAGTCTGCCACCACCTGTGGTCTGAACAATCTGAAAAAAGGAATTGAAACTACAGTTTTTGTTTTACTAGACAACCATTAACACATTTGAAAAGATTGTGTATTAGTTAATATAGTTAAGGCATTAAAGTTGTAATCTAAATAAATAGTATAGAAGGCATTTTGCTGGCAAAAATATCTGCACAGCATTTTCCATATGCTTACTTATGAAGCATGAAAAATGAATAAACTGTATAAATTAGAGGTCAAGATGCTCAGGGCTGCTGAAAGGCTTTATCAGTAGTATATTATTTCTGTTCTGAGGAACTTTCAGGACATTTACATAATGGATAGTTATGAACTTTTCTTCCTTCCTTCTCCCCTTCCTTTTCTTCTTTCCTTCCCCCCTTTTTTAAGTGATAGCTGCCAAATTTCATAAATCCTATAATGTTCTGCTTTGTAATTAGTTTGGAAGC